>NC_136063.1:1395413266-1395900766 GCF_964261635.1 Lissotriton helveticus | reverse complement strand
GAGACAGGGCCCAGGGCCGGAGCACCCGACCCGGGGCCCGGCCGGTCCCCTGGACGCAGCCGGGGCTCCCAAGCCCGGAGGTGCATGGGACGCCTCCCCGGTCCCTCCGGACCCCGTCCCGGGCACCCTGCCACGCAGCAGGACCAAGGACAGAGCCCGGGGTGGGGAGGCCGCCCTCCCCGGGCCCTCAGGGGCCCTAGCCACTGCTCCTGAACCCAGCCAAGCAAGGGGAGGCTCCCCGGGCACATCGGAACCCCTTCCCGGGCCCTTGGCAGTGCGGCAGGCTGGGAGACAGGGCCCAGGGCCGGAGCACCCGACCCGGGGCCCTCCCGGGCCCCTGGACCCAGCCGGGGCTCCCAAGCCCGGAGGTGCATGGGACGCCTCCCCGGTCCCTCCGGACCCCGTCCCGGGCACCCTGCCACGCAGCAGGACCAAGGACAGAGCCCGGGGTGGGGAGGCCGCCCTCCCCGGGCCCTCAGGGGCCCTAGCCACTGCTCCTGAACCCAGCCAAGCAAGGGGAGGCTCCCCGGGCACATCGGAACCCCTTCCCGGGCCCTTGGCAGTGCGGCAGGCTGGGAGACAGGGCCCAGGGCCGGAGCACCCGACCCGGGGCCCGGCCGGGCCCCTGGACGCAGCCGGGGCTCCCAAGCCCGGAGGTGCATGGGACGCCTCCCCGGTCCCTCCGGACCCCGTCCCGGGCACCCTGCCACGCAGCAGGACCAAGGACAGAGCCCGGGGTGGGGAGGCCGCCCTCCCCGGGCCCTCAGGGGCCCTAGCCACTGCTCCTGAACCCAGCCAAGCAAGGGGAGGCTCCCCGGGCACATCGGAACCCCTTCCCGGGCCCTTGGCAGTGCGGCAGGCTGGGAGACAGGGCCCAGGGCCGGAGCACCCGACCCGGGGCCCGCCCGGGCCCCTGGACCCAGCCGGGGCTCCCAAGCCCGGAGGTGCATGGGACGCCTCCCCGGTCCCTCCGGACCCCATCCCGGGCACCCTGCCACGCAGCAGGACCAAGGACAGAGCCCGGGGTGGGGAGGCCGCCCTCCCCGGGCCATCAGGGGCCCTAGCCACTGCTCCTGAACCCAGCCAAGCAAGGGGAGGCTCCCCGGGAACAACGGAACCCATTCCTAGGCCCTTGGCAGTGCGGTAGGCTGGGAGACAGGGACCAGGGCCGGAGCACCCGACCCGGGGCCCGCCCGGGCCCCTGGACCCAGCCGGGGCTCCCAAGCCCGGAGGTGCATGGGACGCCTCCCCGGTCCCTCCGGACCCCGTCCCGGGCACCCTGCCACGCAGCAGGACCAAGGACAGAGCCCGGGATGGGGAGGCCGCCCTCCCCGGGCCCTCAGGGGCCCTAGCCACTGCTCCTGAACCCAGCCAAGCAAGGGGAGGCTCCCCGGGAACAACAGAACCCATTCCTAGGCCCTTGGCAGTGCGGTAGGCTGGGAGACAGGGACCAGGACCGGAGCACCCGACCCGGGGCCCGCCCGGGCCCCTGGACCCAGCCGGGGCTCCCAAGCCCGGAGGCGCATGGGACGCCTCCCCGGACCCATGGAGCCCGTCCTGGGCATTGAGCCATGCCGTTGGCCTGGAGATGGGTGCCCCGGACGCCCGGTGGAGGTCTGTCCGGGACACATGGAGCCCGTCCTGGGCATTGAACCATGCCGTTGGCCTGGAGAAGGGAGCCCCGGATGCCTGGGGGAGGACTGCCCGGTACCCGTGGAGCCCTTCCCGGGTACTTTGCAACGCCGTTGGCCTCCTGGAGATGGGTGCCCCGAACGCCCGGGGGGCGGGCTGCCCGGGACCCGTGGAGCCCGTCCTGGGCACTCTGACCTGCTGTTGGCCCGGGGGAGGGACCCCAGACGACCGGGACCCGTGGAGCCCGTCCTTGGCACTCTGACAAGCCGTTGGCCCGGGGAAGGGAGCCCCAGACGACCGGGACCTGTGGAGCCCGTCCTGGGCACTCCTGTATGCCGTTGGCCCGGGGAAGGGAGCCCCGGATGTCCGGGACCCGTGGAGCCCGTCCTGGGCACTCCTGTATGCCGTTGGCCCGGGGAAGGGAGCCCCGGACGTCCGGGACCCGTGGAGCCCGTCCTGGGCACTCTGAAATGCTTTGGCCCGGGGAAGGGAGCCCCGGACACCCGGGGGGAGGACTGCCCGGGACCCGTGGAACTCGTCCTGGGCACTCTGACATGCCGCTGGCCCGGGGAAGGGTGCCCCGGACGCCCGGGGCCCATGGAGCCCGTCCTGGGCACTCTGACAAGCCGTTGGCCCGGGGAAGGGAGACCTGGACGCCCGGAACCCGTGGAGCCCGTCCTGGGCACTCTGATATGCTTTGGCCCGGGGAAGGGAGCCCCGGACGCCCGGGGAGGACTGCCCGGGACCCGTGGACTTGGTCCTGGGCACTCTGACATGCCGCTGGCCCGGGGAAGGGTGCCCCGGATGACCGGGGCCCGTGGAGCCCGTCCTGGGCACTCTGACATGCCGCTGGCCCGGGGAAGGGTGCCCCGGATGACCGGGGCCCGTGGAGCCCGTCCCGGGCACTCTGCCATGCCGTCAGCCTGGATGGAGCCCCGGACGCCCGGGGGGACGAAGGCCCGGGACGCATGGAGCCTGTCCCGGGCACTCTGCCATGCCGTCGGCCTGGATGGAGCACCGGACGCCCGGGGGACGACTGCCCAAGAGCCATGGAGCCCATCCTGGGCAATTTGACATGCAGTTGGCCTGGAGGAAGGAAGCTCCGGGTGGCCTAGGGAGGTGTTGCCCAGGCATATCCCATCTGGTCCCCATGGCAGAGAACCACCAACCCTGGAGGGGTGTCCGGGCATACCCTGCCCCATAGTAATCCGGAGGCAAATTACCCCCCTTTCTTGCAATCTGTGCACGCGAGGTGACAGAGGGGACCCAAGGCGTGAAAGAACCCGACCTCATGGAGCCCTCGCTGGGATCCGGGAGGCGAATGGCACCTCATTAAGACTTCCAGGGAAGTTCGGCCATCTGGTCCCCCCCCCCATAGGAAAGCGTTGCGGGCGACCAGATGCCCGAGGGGATCCGGGCGACCAGATGGCCGAGGGAATCTGGGCGATCAGATGGCCGGGCATGGAGGTGAAGCCGCCTGGACTCTTCCCCACCCCGTCCCCGTCCCGGGACGAATGCCCGGGACGCATGGAGCCCGTCCTGGCCACTTGACGTCCCGTCCTGGGCATTGAACCATGCCGTCGGCCTGGAGAAGGGAGCCCCCGGACGCCCGGGGGAGGACTGCCCGGTACCCGTGGAGCCCTTCCCGGGTACTTTGCAACGCCGTTGGCCTCCTGGAGATGGGTGCCCCAGATGCCCAGGGGTGGGCTGCCCGGGACCCATGGAGCCCGTCCTGGGCACTTTTACATGCCGTCGGCCTGGAGGTGGGTGCCCTGGACGCCCGGGGGAGGCCTGCCCGGGACCCGTGGAGCCCTTCCCGGGTACTTTGCCAATGCCGTTGGCCTCATGGAGATGGGTGCCCCGGACGCCCGGGGGAGGACTGCCCGGTACCCGTGGAGTCCTTTCCGGGTACTTTGCAACGCCATTGGCCTCCTGGAGATGTGTGCCCCGAACGCCCGGGGGGAAGGCTGCCCGGGACCCGTGGAGCCCTTCCCGGGTACTTTGCCATCCCGTTGGCCTCCTGGAGATGGGTGCCCCGGATGCCCGGGGGAGGTCTGTCGGGGGCCCATTGAGCCCGTCCTGGGCAGTGTGACATGCCGTCGGCCTGGAGGTGGGAGCCCCGGACGCCCGGGGGAAGGCTGCCCGGGACCCGTGGAGCCCTTCCCGGGTACTTTGCCATCCCGTCGGCCTCCTGGAGATGGGTGCCCCGGACGCCCAGGGGAGGTCTGTCCGGGACACGTGGAGCCCGTCCTGGGCATTGAGCCATGCCGTTGGCCCGGAGAATGGAGCCCCCAGACGCCCGGGGGAGGTGTTGCCCAGGCATATCTCATCTGGTCCCCCGGGCAGAGAACCACCAGCCCTGGAGAGGTGTCCGGGTGTACCCTGCCCCTAGTAATCCGGAGGGAAATTACCCCCCTTTCTTGCAATCCGTGCACGCGAGGTGACAGAGGGGACCCAAGGCGTAAAAGAACCCGACCTCATGGAGCCCTAGCTGGGATCCAGGAGCCAAATGGCACCTCATCGGGACTTCCAGGGAAGCCCGGCCATCTGGTCGCCCCATTGGAAAGCATCGCGGGCGACCAGAGGGCCGGGACCGAAAGGACTCCCAGCTCCCCATCCATCCCAAGCCTTCGCGGTAGGGTTCCTGACTGCCTGCCCACGCAAGGCAGGGCTCTTGGACCCCGGCTGGGCCTCAGGCGCAGGTTGGACCACCGGAGCTCTAGAGCCCGGACGACCTGGGGGAGGAATGCCCGGGAGCCGTGGAGCCCGTCCTGGGTACTTTGACATGCCGTCGGCCTGGAGGTGGGTGCCCCGGACGCCCGGGGGAAGCTGCCCGGGACCCATGGAGCCCGTCCTGGGTACTTTGACATTCCGTCGGCCTGGAGGTGGGAGCCCCGGACGCCCAGGGGGAGGTCTGCCCGGGACCCATGGAGCCCGTCCTGGGTACTTTGCCAATGCCGTTGGCCTCGTGGAGATGGGTGCCCCGGACGCCCGGGGGAGGTCTACCCGGGACCCATGGAGCCCTTCCCGGGTACTTTGCCAATGCCGTTGGCCTCGTGGAGATGGGTGCCCCGGATGCCCGGGGGAGGTCTACCCGGGACCCATGGAGCCCGTCCTGGGTACTTTGCCAATGCCGTTGGCCTCATGGAGATGGGTGCCCCGGACGCCCGAGGGAGGTCTGCCCGGGACCCATGGAGCCCGTCCTGGGTACTTTGCCAATGCCGTTGGCCTCCTGGAGATGGGTGTCCTGGACGCCCGGGGGAGGACTGTCCCGGACTCATGGAGCCCGTCCTGGGCACTTTGACATGCCGTCGGCCTGGCGGTGGGAGCCCCGGACGCCCGGGGGAGGGCTGCACGGGACCCATGGAGCCCGACCCGGGCACTCTGTCATGCCGTCAGCCTGGATGGAGCCCCGGAAGCCCGGGGGACGAATGCCCGGGACGCATGGAGCCCGTCCTGGGCACTTTTCCGTGCCTTCGGCCTGGAGCCCCCAGACACCCAGGGGAGGACCACCGTGAAAACCATGGAGCCCGACCCGGGCACTCTGCCATACCGTCAGCCTAGATGGAGCCCCGGACGCCCAGGGGACGAATGCCCGGGACGCATGGAGCCCGTCCTGGGCACTTTTCCATGCCGTCAGCCTGGATGGAGCCCCGGACGCCCGGGGGACGACTACCCAGGAGCCATGGAGCCCGTCCTGGGCAATTTGACATGCAGTTGGCCTGGAGGAAGGAAGCCCCGGGTGGCCTAGGGAGGTGTTGCCCAGGCATAGCCCATCTGGTCCCCATGGCAGAGAACCACCAGCCTCGGAGGGGTGTCCGGGCGTACCCTTCTCCCTAGTAATCCGGAGGAAAATTACCCCCTTTTCTTGTAATCTGTGCACGCGAGGTGACAGAGGGGACCCAAGGCGCGAATGTACCCGACCTCCTGGAGCCCTCGCTGGGATCCGGGCAGCGAATGGCACCTCATCGGGACTTCCAGGGAAGTTCGGCCATCTGGTCGCCCCATAGGAAAGCGTTGCGGGCGACCAGATGCCCGGGGGGGGGTCCGGGCGACCAGATGGCCGAGGGAATCTGGGCGATCAGATGGCTGGACACGGAAGTGAAGCCGCCTGGACTCTCCCGACCCTGTCCCCGTCCCCGTGCCCGTGCCCGGGACGCATGGAGCCCGTCCTGGGCACTTTTCCATGCCTTCGGCCTGGAGCCCCCAGACACCCAGGGGAGGACCACCGTGAAAGCCATGGAGCCCGACCCGGGCACTCTGCCATACCGTCAGCCTGGATGGAGCCCCGGACGCCCGGGGGACGAATGCCCGGGACGCATGGAGCCCGTCCTGGGCACTTTTCCATGCCTTCGGCCTGGAGCGCCCCGACACCCAGGGGAGGACCACCCTGAAAACCATGGAGCCCGACCCGGGCACTCTGCCATGCTGTCAGCCTGGATGGAGCCCCGGACGCCCGGGGGACGAAGGCCCGGGACGCATGGAGCCCGTCCCAGGCACTCAGCCATGCCGTCGGCCTGGATGGAGCCCCGGACGCCCGGGGGACGACTGCCCAAGAGCCATGGAGCCCATCCCGGGCACTCTGCCATGCCGTCCCGACAAATTCGTACGGACTCCTAACCTTCCGACACGGATCGGAATCGAGCCCTTTCTGACCCAGCAGATTTCAGGTTGATTTGCTATATACTTTACGTACGATTTTATGGGGGCCGATTCCGATCCGGTACGTAAAAGCACATCCGACCGACATGTCGGACAACCACGTACACCCAGGGGATAGGACTGCCCGGGTCACATGGACCCCGTCCTGGGCACTCTGATCTGCCGCCGGCGCCGGGGATCGAACCGTGATCACCAGATGGGGATATCCCAAAAATCTGGCATGGATACGGCCCGCCAGGACAAGTTTGGGCACCCCTGTCTTAAGGCATTCATGCCTTGAATGCATTGTCCCCACCTTGCATGCCATTTACGTTTACATATTATGTGATTGTTGGGTTATATATGTGGACGTAAAAGAATTTAAAAACCTAAAATCACTTTTGAGAATTCCTTGCAGTTGCAAATCTGGCCAACTGCATTTGTAAGTCTGATTCATGGGCACAATTGAGTGAATGTATGGCACCCACAATGTGTTCATTAGTCATTTTACGATCTATCTGAAAAGCGACAGCAATATTGTACCCCATTAAGTTTATGCGTTGGATTTCCTTTGCTATCAATTAATCAGCATTATATTGCACATTATATCAACAGTTTTGGGGAAATGTGCGTTGAAATAAACCACTACATGACATTCTTTCCAAAATCAGGGAGATTGGTGACAAGAGAAGAGTAGTTCTAGTTCTAGAATTACTCATACAGTATCACAATTGATTAATATCCCTTTGAATGTTGGGGGTGTGGAATGCTGCTAGGCAGGGAAGTAACTCACTGGCTAGCACTCCACTCTGAAATTCATTCCAGCACCACTGCCAATGAGATTTAATAGTTCAGTTACCCTCAGACTGTGGACACAAGAGGTAGGAGCTGCTTCTCATCAAACTCTTGCTCCTTCTATCCAAATAGTCCCTTGTTGTATATAACCGCATCAGCGGCCCCCAGAATTTATCACCAATGGAATATTGATCTCTGGAACTTGTAGCTTTACTTTTGCCATTACATTTTCCAGCTTGAAAACTGCTGATAGATACAAAGTCAGTAGTTCCTCAGTGCCACACATGTCATGGAACCACTTCACAAAGAAGGATAACGCACAACATTGACAGAGGACAGCAATTGCTCCATGTTAATTGTTGTGCCTTTCTAGCCCTTCATTGACTGTGCCAAATGCAAGCTGAAGATGACCGTGTTCTGTCTCACTTTGCTTGCATCCTGGTGAAATCTGGATGCTGCAGCACAGTCCTTTGCCAACTTCTCTTCATAGTCTGTTCTGCAGGGCCACGTTTTGTGCCTTAACTGCTACTTTTTTTCCAGCACCTCATCATGCCCAATCAATGGTTATCATATCATTCAGTCTCCGCACACCACTTTCCTAGCCCCCAATACTTCTGTGGCATTGATTTTTGCATTTTCTATTTTCATAAACAACCTACATAGTCTATGGGCATTGATTGTACTAATACCATACCTTCTTGGTACGCTGAATATTATGACAGCTGTTCATAATCCCCTCAACCCCATTGTGACCAGGAGTAGGAAGCTGGCTCTGTACATACTATACCAAAGTAAGGTAAGGTGTGCATAGAGTCCAGCAGATCCTCAAAGGCTTACAGAGGTAAAAGTAGATGATACCTTACTTTCTATTTGTGGTAGTGTGGGCGAGCGTTAAGGCTCTACATTCCCAACTGCCAGCTACGCTCCGCCGACCTCTCACTCGCCACCATCCCGCGCATTCAAAGAACAACCACAGGTGCGAGAACCTTCTCCCACCTCACCGCTAAGACATGGAACACCCTCCCACTGAGCCTACAACAGACGCAAGACCAGCTGACCTTCAGGAGGATACTCAAGACCTGGCTGTTTGATTAGTAGCGCCCCCCCTCCCCAGCGCCTTGAGACCCTTGCGGGTATGTAGTGCACTTTACAAATGATTGATTGATTGATTGAGGGTAGTGTTAAGCATTTATTGTATACACTCAGGCAAGGAATGTTGTCATACACTCAAATATTGAACTCAGACCAATCGTTTGTATTCAAGAATATTTCTTTGTTGAATTTTATTTATAGAACCATGCAGGACTTGGTACAGGTAAATATGATTGTACTTTTCAAGAGAGGTTGTTAAAAAGCAAGCTGGAAGAATAGTCACTTTTCTTACAGGTTTGTAAAAATGTGTAAATACAGTTGTATTTTCTTTTGGATTAATTTTGATTACTTTGCAAGATTACTTTTCAAGATAACTTTTTCTGCTCACTGTGATATGCCTAGATACCACACTGGGACCTTTACTGGATAGAAAGTAAGTAAACAGTTTTTTCTCAAAACACAGTTTCTTAGGTTTCCATACAAAACTACTCGTAGTAACTTCACAATCGTATTTGACGTTTTTACTGTCCCCATCTCATATTTCAGAGGGTGGAGACAGGTAAGTCTGCACTTTTGATAATCTTTACACTCATAAATTGTAAAATAAAAGGTAAATGTAGCAAAGTTGCTCAAAAGTGTTGTGGAAAAGTCAGCCCATAACGCTCCTGATGCCCAGGCTGCTGGCGCAAGACGCCTCTTAGTTCCCATCTTGAATAATTACCAAATAAAGAGACGGGCGCTGGAAGCAGGAAAACAAGAACAGAGTTTTATTTCTCATGAGGAGAGCCTGTCATTTCGGACACTCGCATAGTGTCTTCAGGAGGTGCTCTAACTAGCCTCTCTGAGGCCTGGTCTTTTATACACTGGTTTAAGACATGTGAACGCTCTTTATTACAATAAAGACATTGTGAAGTATGAAGATGACATCCCCGGCACCCCCCCAGTTCCGGCTCATTCCAACACGTGGCTACAGTAGAGGCCCTTACCCCCCATACAATAGGAGGGGGCTATCACGCAGCTGAGTGTTCTGCCGATTCCTTTGGAATGTGTGCACCTGATCGAATCCCAGGGGGTGGGAAGGTCATGATCAATAGTAGCTCCTTTGAAGAGGGGCGAGTGCATACAGTAGTGGGCAATAAACTGTATCCTCGGGCTAAGGGATGACCAGCGGTCTGTGCAAACAATCGGGCTCAGAGGAAGGGGTCATCAAAGGAGAGATATTCATGAAAGGAAGGATCGGTGTGGACAATCGAGCGTAGAGGAAGGGTTTATCAAAAGAGGGGTATTCATGGAAGGAAAGGAGGTGTTGGTCAGGCGCGGGGTGTGATTCCCAGTGACAGAGTCATGCAGAAGGAGAAGGGTTCATGACTTGTGCATGTGAGAGTGGGGGCGGTCGGGGTGCATGGGGGATGCTTGCAGGGTCAGGGAAGGGCGCTGATGATCGATCGCGAACAGGGAGACCATGGCACCTAAAATGGCTGTTGTATATATGTGTGCATGGGTCTATGCTGACGGGATAACACAGTCAGTGTTTTGCAATATCCGTTCTGCTTACGACAAGAGGTACAGTGACCACAAATGAACGCCGCTTATGTGTATATACATTGCCAATTTCAACAGTCGCCGCTTTTTAACATACGCTAGTTCATTTGTGTTTTACCCCAACTGATGGAGTGTACATATAGTCATGTGTGGCCAATGAAATAGCGTTCGTCAAATGCTAGCAAATTGCGTGTAACCATATGCAGTCGATACAATTGGCGGAATGCGGTACATATGAATTTACATTCGTTGGGTTATTCATACAAATCTAGAGATCGGCATAATACTTAGTCGGGGTCAACCAAGGAATCAGGTTCTGACTTTTTCTCCGATGACATCAACATACAGTAAAAAGTGCTCTGATACTTTCGAGTCTTATCAGTGCTATATGAGACTTTTTGGAAGACTAAATACATGAGTGACCGATGACAAAAATGGCTGAGGGAGGAATACAGCTTGATACAAGCAATTAGTCAAGGGGTGGGTAGAAAGTTCAGGAAGGGGGGGGGTCTTTGTCGCAATGTCTTTTTAACAGCGAGCCATCATTGGTAGGCTCTGGTAGTCCGTCTTCTTTTGTTGGCGCTGTTGAGCACCGGCGGTGGAGCTATAAGTCCAGCTCGGATCCATCCTTACGCGTTGCAGGGTGCGATCAGTCCTCTGCTGTTAGATCACAGTCCTGTTTCCTAACTGATCTTCTTAGGGATGCCTCATGCTTGGCACCTGCGTGTCTTTCTTCTTCCGTGGCAAAACCTTATTCTATCTAAATGCTGCTCTTCTTTTCTGAGTCAAAAGTTTATGCGAAAAGGGTGATGTTGTTGAATAATCGAGGGAGGAGAGGGCGGAGTGGGATCAGATCTTTGAACACACCAAGGGACCAAAAGGAGCAAAGGACGTCGAGCAGGCAGGCCCATCAGTCGGGCTCGAAAAGGGCGGGGACTTCAGGCACGAGTCGGTCAGCGAATCGAGGGCTTCAAGGCAGCCCTTCATTCCTTCATCTGCCGAGTTTGAGAGTGGTGCCTCGTCCCGCGTCTCGTTGCTCTGCGACTCCATCTTTGGTCGAGGTCACACGTGCTTCATGATCTGTGGCCAGGCTGTGCGTCACGTCCAGCTCCTCTCCTCCAGTGATTGTATCTTTGAATGAGTACAAAACAAATTTTAGAAAAACTGTCAGGAGAAGACATTTATACATCTCAATTCCGTCCCCAATCCTACGTAGGTGGGGGATATGTTCATCGATCACAGTCAGAAGTCATCACTTATGGAGTATGTAGGAGGGCATTTCTACTGAATTCTTAAGCCTATTTGGCGCTCAGTCGTGACGTACGTGGGGAGAAATCGGACTAGGTACTGACAATCTTACATTTCCCTTCGGGGTCGGCTAACTCTTGCAAGCAGGGGGTTATCATCATGAGAGGGGGGACAGAGGTGAAACATGCTTTACTTGGGGAGCGATAGTTAACCAAGGTCATCAATTATAGCTGATATGGAGCTGGGGTCAATCGGGAGAAGCGGGGATGCTCTGGACAGGGGACTGGGGTCAATCGGGAGTTTGGACATTCGCACTTCAGTGCAGAGGGGTGGGGCAATCTGGGCATTGGGGATTGCATTTCTAACGAACTGAAAAACAGAAGACCATTGACGTTATAGTCCCCCTACAAAAAGGCCAGATTAGGGGACATCAGTCGTCTTACCTGTCCTTTCTTTCATTACCAACTCGGGTTCTATCGTTTTGCAGAAAGGAGAGGTAGTAATATGGCAAGTTACGATCGTTTTAGTTCCTGTCAATTTTGCCGAACACCTCTCTGTTTGAAGAGACCCAATTAGGTTTGTGCTGGTGGGGCACAACGTTACCACAAGGGAGGAGGGAACAGGGGGACCCTCAGAGAGAGAGAGTCGCCCGCACTCTAAACGAACCATTTGGTACACGTATGACGTGGAGAGAGAGAGAGAGAGAGAGGGAGAGAGGGAGGGAGAGAGAGAGGGAGAGAGAGAAAGAGAGAGAGAGAAACGTGTACAATAATGGTCCATTCAGTGCGCACACAACACAGAACAGCAGGGGTTAAGTAATACGGAAACACAGGCAGAGGGATGACGTAGATCCATACATCACGTACACACAAACTCAGACGGGGGAGACAGTACATGTATTATATACAAAAATCCAAGACAAAACATAGAACAGTTATTGGCCAAAATTATCTTTTCCTGTATGCTGTGCATCCTTAGCATCCTACGCTCTTTTTACCTTTTTCTTCTCTTTTATTCGTCGGCTGCCTTCACTGGTGGCTTTGATTGTACACACTTACGCCTTTGGCAATTGGTCAAGAACTAACCTGATCGGGCTAAGGTGTTTCCAGCCTGAGGCAACAGCGGGTGTCAGTTGGGAGAACAATGGGGTAGCTTTGAGTTTCATGTCTATGAAGGTGCGAAGAAGGATGTAGTAGATTTTAAATGTAAACCTCACCCCAAAATATTCCTTAAACTTTCCCTATTTAGTTAATTGTAGGATGCTCATTCATTAATGCACGTCATTTTAGTTGTACTATTCGGGGTGCCAAGCGAAGTTATATTTTGTGGTTTCCCCTTCAGGCTGCCCTCCCAGGCGCTAAGTTCAGGGAGAGAAATAGTCATCGTTTGCATGTTCTGTGTAGGCACCATAATCAAATCCCTTTTTCCCATCTCTTCGTCCTCTAGACCACTATTTTGTTTCGTGCTTTTTACTCGACGTTCCGATGTGACCTGCGGAAAGAGGGAAAAGAAGGGAGGCGGGGGCAGCATTTAAACAACAGGTTAGCGCGCATAAACCCGAAAAGGCTTTTACTTACTACATACTCGGCCTATCTCCACAGGATGCAGTCCCTGCCAACTTGGCGTTTAAGCCCAGGTGGACCCTTTAGCGTGGGAGAGATTTTTATCGGAAGCTTGTGGATAGCATAGGTCGCCCAAGTGTGGTATTACGGATCGTGTGCAGGGGGGGGGGGGTCAAGTGGCACTCCTTCGGGGTGACTTAGGGGTATTTTAAAACAATTTTTCTGATACAGGTAGCATATAAAGTATAGGCTAAATACCAGGATCTTTTAACGGTTGCTTTAGGCTGTAAAAAAAAATGCAAAACACATACAACAAAAACCTGGACCGTTCATATTTGCAATATTTCTGAGCACTATACTTTTTAACTCTTAACTAATCGAGCTGAGCCATTTCACCTGTATTTTAGTTATATCGGAAATAGTGGTCATTTATTCGAAACTTACCAATCTACGTGTGACAACTATGTTTGCTTTTTCCAAAAATCTTTAATAAGAATGTCGGTGCACACATACGGGCCTACAACCTCGTGGGCCGGCCACTGAGCAGGCTGGAACTGTACATGTGGGAATACTTAGTAGTGGAAAACTTAATGGGGTCGGTGGTCGTTAATTTCATAAAAAGTGCGACAAGTGCAATAAAAATCATATCGAAACTTTAGTGTGAGCGAGTATCATAAGCATTGAAATTCGAACTTTCAATAATCATGATGCGCCAAAACTTAACAACAATTCATTGTCCGAATGTTCAATCGGTACCCATCTCATGTCAATTCATTGTCCTTCATTGTCCGAACACATAATCAGTACCCATCCCATATCAATTCATTGTCCGAACTGACAGTATACATCCTATATCAATCCATTGTCCGAACATATAATCAGTACACATCCTATATCAATCCATATGTTTAAAAACTACATACATATCCCATGACACCAAGGCTGAGCAATCGGGGTACAACAAGGAGTTGAAAGTTTCATTTGTACCGGCGCCATTTTGGGTGCAACCAGGCAGATCCAGGCAAAGTCTAAATATCCACTAACTCGTGGTTGGCCCAGAGCCTCTTTCGGCAGTCCAAAAGTTCAGTTAAAGGGCAAAAGAAAGGATCGGTGGTCTGAACCATCAGTCAAAGGGGGAGGGAGGCAACAATTTTCCTACCGGGTCATACTGGGTTTTCACCGGAACTGATCCGAACTGTGGTCTGCAGGATTCTAGTCATTCAAACTGAGGCTGGCGCCAGCATGGGAGCGCCGACGTCTCGCGGCTACATTTTCATCGTTCCGTGGGCAATCATGGCAGTCATTCTCCATCGGGGGTGTCTGCGGGGGTCGGGGACTCCCGTGGCTCCTATAGAATCTTCAAGGTCGAGGAGAACTTTTATGATGGTGGGACTCGTTTCTTAATCAACAAGCAGCCGGGCCATCTCTTCACCCCGGGCCCGCTCCAGCAGGATCGTCCGCCATTTTACGAGTGGGCGAACCCATGTCGGGTGAGTGGAGCGTTGGGGGTGCCGCTGGGGGCCTCCACCTGGGGAGGGGGGAGAGGCTCGTTCGCGCCGCCTCTCCCTCCCAGCACACCCCACGCCGTTTTCCTCGGTGCTAATATACATGATGGCCGGACCAGGCGATGAGAGGGGGGGGGGGTCGGAGGCATAGGGAAGACATCCCCCCCAGGTTGTCGCAGCCATTATTGAAGAAGTGGCGCCCAGTACGTTTCGGGCCGGGCCTCCGGTTGATGGCAGGCCGGACGTTCTTCGCCACGGCCCCAGGAACGGGTCCCTTGGTTCATCCTGGGGACAGACCTTGGCGCGTGGTGCCGCCTCCGGGCTATTCGCGTAGTGGTCTCTCCACCCCCAGGCCTCTTATGGAAGCCGGACCAGACGATTAAGAGGGGGGGGGGTCGGAGGCATGAGCAAGACATCCCCCCCCCCAGTGTTGTCGCAGCCATTATTGAATAAGTGGGGACGGCCGGACCCCGTCGGCCTCGGCTCTTCTTCGGGACCACCTTACTCGATGACCTCCGGCCGACGGCTGGCAGCAGGACCCGCCCTACACGTGTTGAAGATCTCGTCTTCCGGATGGGCGTAGCCGCGAACCTGTTGCACTTCGGGAGTTTTCAGAATGGGGGTAGGTATCTGTTGACTTGTATCTATTTCATGTTACCGTTATTGGGGCGTGGCGGGCGGTGGGACAGGCATGTTTGGAGCAGTGAGGGGTGGCGAAGCCTAGTTGCCTCGTGGCCGTCGTGATGTCAAGCTTGGCTTCTGTCACCATTTTCATGTTTCTTATTACGGGCTTATTCCTAACGTTTCTCATTTCTAGCGAAATCATGTATTTTATCGTGAGCTATTTCTAACGTTTTCTTATTTGTAGCGAAAATCAAAAACTCATCAGTGGCCTACTGACTTTACTTGATTCCTTTTGTTTTCCCTAACGATTTTTATATATATTTTTTTTTTATCTGCTAGCACGATACAGCGGCTAATCCGCCTTTTTCTTTATATTTGTCCTTTTTATTGGGGGTGTCCTCCGGGCTGAGCCGGATGACCTACCTCCAATAAATGGTCCGGGTGGAACTAGTTTACCAATCAGTGGGGAGTAGATAGGCATGAAAGATTACAACGGGGGACAAAAGGTCCACATTACCTACCCTTCACTATTTGCAAAGACTAGACGGAATATTTCTATTCCACGTTATTTGCAAACAGAGAATACCTCCAAAGAGAACCAATTCCAAACAATCAATGTTCGGACAAACAATCAATCAATGAGGAATGAAATAGGCACGACGGGTTACAACGGGGGCAAAAGCCTGCGTTACCTACCCTTCACTATCTGCAAAGGGAGAGAGAATATTCCTATTCTTCCCCGTTTGTAGGCAGAGAAGATCCTTAAGAGAACCAACTTCGAACAATTCAATGCTCGATCAATCAATCAATCAATGGGGAGAAAAACAGGCATGACGGATTACAATAGGGGACAAATGTCTGCATTACCTATCCTTTACTATCTGCAAAGAGAGAAAAACGTTCCTGTTCATCACTGTTTGCAAATAGTAAATATCTCAAAGAGAACCAATACTTCAATTACAATCAAGGCTAAATGAACCAATCAATGAACAATACCAGTATTTAAATACCGATTGCAATATAAACAATCAATCAATCAATCAATCAGATGGATAAAGCCATCCTACCAATCGGACGTAAAGACGTCCTTCTTAACCTTACCCGGGACGGACCGTGTGGGCAATTCTTCGCCTTCCTTTTTCCAGCGCCCGATCGTTCTCTTTCTCCATGTTTTTACCGCAGCATTCCTGTGGGATTCCAGTCAGGACAGTAGGTCACTTGAGAGAGGTCCGTTCGGAATCGGTGAAGTTCATTCAATCGGCAGCCGGACGAGGGCCCTCTCAAGGCAGGTATACTCCAATCGTTTAGATGTTCACCCCATCGTCTGGACATCTCTTACCGGACCTTATGTCGCTGATGGACCCCGCGTTGGGACGCCAATTGTGGAAAAGTCAGCCCATAACGCTCCTGATGCCCAGGCTGCTGGCGCAAGACGCCTCTTAGTTCCCATCTTGAATAATTACCAAATAAAGAGACGGGCGCTGGAAGCAGGAAAACAAGAACAGAGTTTTATTTCTCATGAGGAGAGCCTGTCATTTCGGACACTCGCATAGTGTCTTCAGGAGGTGCTCTAACTAGCCTCTCTGAGGCCTGGTCTTTTATACACTGGTTTAAGACATGTGAACGCTCTTTATTACAATAAAGACATTGTGAAGTATGAAGATGACATCCCCGGCACCCCCCCAGTTCCGGCTCATTCCAACACGTGGCTACAGTAGAGGCCCTTACCCCCCATACAATAGGAGGGGGCTATCACGCAGCTGAGTGTTCTGCCGATTCCTTTGGAATGTGTGCGCCTGATCGAATCCCAGGGGGTGGGAAGGTCATGATCAATAGTAGCTCCTTTGAAGAGGGGCGAGTGCATACAGTAGTGGGCAATAAACTGTATCCTCGGGCTAAGGGATGACCAGCGGTCTGTGCAAACAATCGGGCTCAGAGGAAGGGGTCATCAAAAGAGAGATATTCATGAAAGGAAGGATCGGTGTGGACAATCGAGCGTAGAGGAAGGGTTTATCAAAAGAGGGGTATTCATGGAAGGAAAGGAGGTGTTGGTCAGGCGCGGGGTGTGATTCCCAGTGACAGAGTCATGCAGAAGGAGAAGGGTTCATGACTTGTGCATGTGAGAGTGGGGGCGGTCGGGGTGCATGGGGGATGCTTGCAGGGTCAGGGAAGGGCGCTGATGATCGATCGCGAACAGGGAGACCATGGCACCTAAAATGGCTGTTGTATATATGTGTGCATGGGTCTATGCTGACG
Source organism: Lissotriton helveticus (assembly GCF_964261635.1). Classification (NCBI taxonomy): domain Eukaryota; kingdom Metazoa; phylum Chordata; class Amphibia; order Caudata; family Salamandridae; genus Lissotriton; species Lissotriton helveticus. Next base: position 1,395,883,869 of record NC_136063.1, on the reverse strand, counting down.
GGATAACACAGTCAGTGTTTTGCAATATCCGTTCTGCTTACGACAAGAGGTACAGTGACCACAAATGAACGCCGCTTATGTGTATATACATTGCCAATTTCAACAGTGTGATAGTAAAGTTATTGGTAATAAATCTATACATGTAAATGTAACTTTGTAAATAGGACCTTTATATGTAGAATAACAGCTAGAGGGGATCTATTAGCAATTGTTCAAGCTTCTACTTCAACTGTTGCATCATTGCCTCACAGTCTCCTGGCTCTCAGGAGATCTCAATAAACAATGTTCGATATTGGTCTCTCACGATCACTTGATGAGGAATATAAAACATTGTTTACTGCAGTAAACATCCCTGACAATCTCATTTGCATTGTTCGATACTCAAGGTAGATTGCACAGTCAAAACATTTTATTGAACCCTTACTGTAATGTAATAATAGCTGAATAGTCACACAGTTCGGATTAAACTTTTTATTATATATTTCTAGTTCTTTTACATCACCTTTCCAAATTAGAAATATAGGCCCCAATTACGATGCCGGTTTGACGTGCTTCTGATCGACATCGTCTTGGAATGGAAAGTGACCGACTAGTAGTAGGTGTTTCATCGGACAAATTAGGGTGCAAGCGGGCATGAGGCGGTTGGAAACATCCATTTTTCTATTGCGGCTTGTGCTGTGGCCAGAAAAGGGCTGCAGGATAAGCTGCATTGGAAAAACAGATTTTTGGTGGGCACCACAGGTGCCCCCAGGCCTCATAGCGGTGGCTGTGGAGGGACGGCAGCACTTCTAGGCCCCCCAATGTCCATTCCGACAGTTTTTCAATGTCGATTGGACCGCCATTGAAAGGTTGTAACAAAGGCACAACCTAATCTCTATGGCGGTGCCTGAGCAGCCACGCCCTATTGTAGGGTATTACATTCAGACCGATGGGCAGACGAGTTGCTTGAGCCCATCAGAAGCGTCAGTCGGTCCCTCCTCCCGCTGCCTCTGACCGACACCCATCATAATGCCACGGTTGGACTGCGGCACAGGATGTCGGTCGGACCGTAACTGATGGCCTGTCGGGTGCGATCTGACCAACATCATAATGAGGCCCATAGTGTCTATATAATGTCTATAACATATGTTTTTGTATCTCTGTAATATTGTCTTCTACCATGAACATGGCTTAGATGAACGAGCGTATAGTCGCCCTCAACAGTACCCTTATCCCTCCAGATGGCTGGCCTGCTCTACCTGGATATCATTTGAAATGCCTTGAACGTGTGTTATCAATTGTTTCATCTGTCTAAACATGATATCCTGTTCAATACTGCATTTGATTTGTTAACCTATTGCTCTATTTTCTCTTGGATTTGGGTAGTCATCTTTGATATGTTACAAGTGAGTAAGTAGCAAGCTATATGTCTCATGGAGGTAATCACTCGCTTCTGATGTCTGCATGATAAGCAGGTCCCAACAAGGTCTACCCAGTCTTTCATCTTCAGAGGTCGGAAAATTGAGTATCATTAAATTATTTAGTAAACTTGTTATTAACCATTGTTAGAAGCGCTACAATTGTGGCAGGAAGTACACGTTGTTATTAGATGTCTTAGACATCGCCTTTTTTCAACAAAAAGTTCTGAGCTGCTGTCTCTGGCCAGGACCATTCTCAATATATATCATAAACAAAATAAGACGTATAAGCAGCATCTTTTAGGTAGTCATGAACAAAAAGGATTCATGATATTGAAATTTAATTGTGGTTTCTTGAAGGACATAATACCACTTTTGTCTTTCGATAGTTACACAAACCTAAGGATTTCGCTTCTGTTAGGCTGGTGAAATCGTTAATTTGTATTTTTTTTTTATTGCAAGCATGCACCATAAAATGAAAAAGAAAAATACATGTTTTCACCTAAAAGTGGCTGCCATATGCTGGCAGTAAAATTTTGAATTTAAAAAAAAAAAAAATATTTACTTATTGGGCCATTTTACTAGTGAGTGTTTTCTTATATAACAAGCCTTTCAGTTGTGCCATGGATATAATGATTATTATTATTTGTGAAGAAGACAAGAATAAAACACCACTTAACCAGGCACTCAAAATTCAGGCAGCTACAATGTTACAATGTCACTTTCACGCTTTATAACAGCAACTTTAAAAAAGAGAGGCAAACTAGACCACCCAAAATGTGGGAAAAATAAATAGTAGTTATTTAAAGATAACAACTAAATACACACATTTTAAAACATGTTTCAAACCAGATTTGTCACTGAATAAAAAGGTTCTATTTTTAGGCCAGATGTAAACAATGTGCACCCGCTTTGAGCTGCCAGTCAAAGGAAAGGAAGTCAGAGCGTAAAGTGCGCTGAGCCACTACTCCACAATGTATGTTGTGGTGAGCAGAAACAAAATGTGAATGACAATTTAAAAGACCAATCGGTGAAGACCCATGACCAAAAGCCCCTCTGTCTATATATTCTATGCATGATTTTTTCAACTGATCAGTAGTTTGATGAGACCGCTAATGCTGTCTCTAAAGCCAGACCTAAACTTTGGATCAAACAGTCATTTTATACTGCCTCAACCATACATGCATACAGTCTTTGGGTAGGCCTAATATTTTAATTTGCAGATTCCAGGTCTTCCAAAATGCCACTGCTCTGTTGATCCTTATCCTTCACCACTGGATATCCTTTCCAGCCATTTGGACAAACTTACAGTGCTACCTCTGAGAAAATGTGTGCGTAACCTTACCTACTGAGCCATTTGCATAGCACAGGTCTGATTTTTGTACTGAAGCATTTTAGTACATATGTCCAGGGTCACTCGCTTAAATTGCCCTCTCTCGATTTTCTGCTGGTTTCTAAGATCCATCAGGCCCGTATAGGAGAGGAGTCCTGTGATTAATATTAAAAAATATCAGTGCAAGAGCCCAAAGCTTTTCTCGCAAGTCCGTTGTGATGCTGCTAAATACCAGAGTTGCCGAATGCCAAGACTGTTGAGTCTTCGTTCTACCTCATGCCTCTTTCTTCCACCACTGAGCACTTCTTGTCTCTTTATCTCAATTTCACAGGTTATTTTTCATTCCTACATTTTTTCTTCATCTCTGTTTTCCTATCTTTCTCTACCTCATTTTTTCTCCCTTTTCTGCTTTTCTCTGTCTTGCTCCTGCGTTAAAGTATGATGAGGAAAAAAATGATCATAGTGGCCATATATAGGTGAAGGGTTACACCATCTGTAACCATGAGCACCATTTAAGGACAGCTGTTCTTCTCTTATCTTGTAAACAAACAGGAGTTTTTTGTACAGTGTCTATTGTGAACCCTCATATTTAAAGGCGCTCCCATAAGTTAAAATGAATAAAAAGGAGGCTCAGTGAAATAAAATACTTGCTTATGATCAAACCGTTTGGTCAAGTGGGGAAACTGATTCCCAAACCATGAGGATCAACCTAAGCAGAAACCAGATGAGTTAATCAAGCTCCCAGGGTACAGTGGCTGTCTTCAGTGAGAGAGGCCACTGGTTGTTTTCATTCTCTGCCCCCTCAATGAAGACCTTATGGTGCACTGTGATGTTAGTGTCGGAGGCTGTGTCCCCGTTCACCTCCCTTCCCCTCGGTGAAGACCTTACCGTGTAGTCGGGATCCTCAGTCAGTAACATATATATATTTTTTTATATATCATGGTACCATACTTGTTTACAGTACAGAACCATGGTGGAATGTGGAACTGGATAGGAGACCTTCCATTTCAAGAATGTTGCAGCCATTCCAAGTCCTTTTCTAGACTTTCCTATTGCCTAAAAGGGGGGTCATTTGTGATGTTTATTTGCCTACGTAGACTGAATAGTTTAATTTACTCACATTAATCTGTCACTTGAATTGTCACACATTTGGCAATGGAATGTCACTCAAAAGTAATCTGAAGACTTGGCCGCTATGTAAGACATATCATTATAAATTCTTTCAAATATACATAGAGCGGGCTTTGGCTCTATTCAGAGTTGGCGTACCATTCTGTCTCCTATGGATTGCTTGCTTTGCAGTGCATGAGGGACTATTTTACTTATGAAAATATAGTCAGTCAACACAGATTCAATTCTTTCAAACTTATTTACAGTTGGCTGCTAGTTCATTGGTAGCCGGGAGAGTAGAGAGATTTACTCTGCTGCCCTTGTGAAAGACTGAGAAGGCCTAATGAGGACATGTAGCGAAGTATTTTGTTCTTCAAAAAATAAGAAAGCTCCCAAAGCAGAGTTTGTTTTTGAAAAGCAAAAAAACATTTCCCTGACATGCTGGGAGTTTTCACCCAGCCTGTGGGAGTCATTTTTACTTTCCTGTTCAGGATCACCAGGCTTTTCTGGTGGATCCTGAAGAGATAAAATGCACATTGGAAGATCTGCCCTAAGCAGGGGGAGGTGTAACGTATTTTGACAAACAGTTGGATATCAGTCAGGCCTTCGGTGAAAGGTTTCTGCTGGCAGATATAGCAGATAATTCACTGGCGGAAACATATTGGTTTACTCAACTATGCATAGAGCGGGCAAACAGTGGGGCTTATTTACAAACCCCTTGCGCCACTTTTGCGTCATTTTTAACACTGGAAAAGTGACGTATGTGTGGCACAAGGGTCTTGTAAATAAGCCCCAGTATGTTTGCTGGACAGGGTACTCCTCCACCTTTGTGGCAGAACAATTTATCCAACAGACTCTAAATAAGGCCTTTATCTCTCATAAGAACTTTATACTGAAATAATTCCTTATTTTGTATTATTTATAGCAATAGGCATTATTAGATGTTTTTGGCTGGACGTGAATGGGTCTTTGCCACCCCACATTTACTACTACCAACATTAAACTCCATTACCACCACCATCGCCATTACCACCACGAACATTATTACCACCACCATTACTAGCAACACAGCTTTTGTGCCTGGCAGCACTGGCATGCTTTATTGCATGAAATCCAGACATGTGGGCTTTGCCAACAATTGCTTAAAAGTGTGCACATTAAGTATGGTTTGTTACGAAAATGTTGGAAAAAATAAATGACACCCTCTCCATTACACACACAAACACATTTGTAAACATGCTTTGAACGCAATTTTTCAAAGATCCATCTAACATATCCCACATTTCTCCCCCCTCAAGAAAGCTGTGAAACACGTGTAATCTTATCACAAATGATCACAAACGGATTGCGCCGCCATACGGCCCTGAATGCCTCGTTTGAAAGAAGCGAATTCACAAACAGCAGGGCTGGCATTTGGAAGGCAGAATAATGCACGCAGAGCTATTACCCGCCACAATGGCGCCTGATTGTTCCCTTAATGCCCAAGATTATTACATTTGTAACAGCTAAAGAGGCAGTCACGGCAAACTGCCGTACCTTACCACTCTCTGGCTGTGGATAAAAGCAGCATGCGGCGCCTCACTTCTGCGAATGCTAAAACCTGTACCGGGGCCTAACAATGGCTGCGAGCATCTCTCAGTAGATTAAAGAAAACACAGCATCTTCTAATAATCCTAAAAGAATTCTATTGAAAAACAACAAAATAGTACATGGAGTTTTTCTATAGAGTATCAGTAAGCGGAGGCCTAACCTCAGATGTCAGTACAGCAGTATTTTGAAAAAATGTCTGCATTTTCTAATAATACATAGTATATTTAACAACAAAATCAACACATTTTTCGTTTTCTCACCAGTTCCTTTGTCTTTGCCCTTCAGTGCCAAACTGGAAGTTCATGGGTACAGGAAGCTCTCCCAACAAATCTCCCTATGTTTGCCCGAGTTGTATTTAGGGCTGGCACAAAGAAAGGCAAGCCCGTCCCACCCCCTCATCTACGCATCTACAACAGAGGGTCAGTGCAGTGAGAAGAGTCACCTAAGATCCTCCAAATATGAGGCGGGCAAGGACAGGCGGTCGAAGTTATCGGAAATTAGAAAAAGCCTAAGGTAAGCACTGGAAGAGTGATGCTGACTGATTCTTGGATAAAGTTAACATCATGTAGTTTGAAGGTTGAAAGTAAAGAGGGATATAGTCAGAATGCAGGTGCTTGTTGGGGGGGATCTTTAATCCAATAACTATTTCTGTGATAGTTATGACCCCGTGTGAGATGTCAACAGGCCAAATTTGTATTGCCTTGTATGTGACATATTTGTCACATTGCACTTGATTTATGCATAAAACATATTCAATGTACCTTTGGAATAATTCAGTGGTTCACACATATTATCATGATTTGCATACACTATACCGGCTTGTACTCCATAACACTAGTTTGTAAAATCATTTTTTTTGCTTAATTCACATGTTTAACATATAGGTTGTTAAATTGAATCTGTTGGTGTGCCCTGATGGTGGACTGATTGTATGCACAGCACATCAGTTCATATGTATATCATAGTGCTTTGAATGAATAACACAAGGATCAAATGTTAAAGGCACTGGTTTGTGTGAATACTTAATTGGCTCACTCTAGTACTGGTTTGTGTGCCTAATATATTGATTTAAATTTGCAACCTTTCACCTGGAAAGCAACACACTTGATTTACATATATGAGGTACACGTTCCCAGGCATAGCCTCCTGGGCTACATGCATTTCATGCTGATAAGTGTGTGTAATGTACTAGCAGACATGCATAACTGCATGGTTTATTTACATAACCTGTTGGTCCAATTTGGTTTGCATTAGCACCATATCGGTTGAAATGGACAGCCTACTGGTTTTAAAGCCTGGTTTGCATGCACGATAAACTGGGTCCCATGCATAACCTGCTGGTTTGCTTTCATGCACAATGAATTACATGGATATTCTGGCGGACATACATAATTGCAAGGTTCATGTACATAATATATTAGTTCTCACATGTAGCATACTGGTTTGTACACATGATCTATTGCTTACATGTACAACTTTTCGATTTAAAAACATTAATTCCTGTTGGTTTGCATGCATGATGTGCTCATTCCCATGCATACCTTGCTGTGTTGCATCTATACTTTACTAATTTGCAAGCATAATGTACTAGTAGACATGCACAGCTGTCTGGATCTCAAGAATTAATAAAGCCCTCGTTTGGAAGCATGATGCATGTGTTTATTCAACATACTATTTCCTAAACATTAGCTACTCATTTGTGTGCACACTATACCGGTACATATTTCGGTATGCCAATTGTATGCATTTTGTTTTGTTTGCCAATTGCAACGGTTTGGTATCCCTACACTATGATTTGACTCAGTTGATTCTGAAGGGGGGGGGGGGCTAGGTATTACTAGAGATCATATGTTCTTGGGAAGCTGGTAGCTCAATTGTCTCAACTCAAGGGGAAGCCACGTCATTTCAGGCTCTTCCTGTTAGTCTTCAGAAATAAATGTGCTGAAAAGTTTACTTACGTTGTCTATTTTCTAATGCAAGATAATGGGTCAAATTTAGAGATTGGCAGGTGGTAGTTTGTCAGTCAGGGTGGCAGAGGACATTACTTCTGCCACCCTTACAGACTACCAAATGCCAACTTTAGAGATCACCTCCTATCCAGAGGCGATCTCTGTACATTTAGAGAAACTGCCATCACAGTGGTTCATCTGAAGGTATAACATTTTTCATATACACTTGCAGTTCGCTTTGAAGGCTGTCCACAAAACTTTTCGTTTTTCAGAAACAAACACCCAAAGTGAGAGTGTGTTATTGAAAAATGAATAAAACCAATAACTAATGGACTCCAAACCTAGGGACTGTTTTTTTCTTACGTGTGTGCGGTCATTATTTGTATTTTCTGGTCATCACCATCAGGTTTTTTCTAACACTGACGGGCAGGAAAAAAGGACATTGAGACATCATCCATAAATAAGGATGGGTGGTCTAATGTACTTACTCCAACAGCCAGGACTCAGTCAGGCTGTCAGAGTAAGCAAAATATATGACCTAATGTCATGTTGAGCATAAACACAAATTAAACAATGTTGTATCATTGTGAGAAAACTGAACACTGTGAAACACTTAAATTAAAGAAACATGTTAAGACTTTGAAAATCACCGTATAGCAACAACCAGATTGATGATTAATCCATTCCGCCATTTTGAACAATAATTACTAATACAAAAAACAAATTGAGTTGTTCATCACAATTTCTATGATTATCTATAATACAAATAACAAAACATCTCAATTGGTCATTGAGGCCTTTATGTTGTGTTGTATTGAGTCTTTTAATCCAATATAGTTCCCCTTGAAGAAGTCTTTTCCTTGGGTTAAATTCTGGATTAAACTCGATTTTTTCAATGGTCTGGAATTTAAGCTGTGAAATATTATGTTTGAATGTATTGAAGCGTGGAGTTATCGAGGAGTTTTCTGAATGAGGACCTATATTACTTTTATGTTCTGTAATGCATCATTTTATATTTCTTTCAGTCATGACAATCTATAATGACTTGGAGAGACACTTCAAAGAGTAAATATAATTATTTGTGTTGCAGTCGCTAGTTTGATTCAATTTAATCAGAGTACCCTTATGTGGACGAAAAAGAAACAGTCCAGTGGTAACATTATTGTATACAACTCTGACACAGAGAGGTACTTGATTTCTTGAAATCTTTGCTTTCCAAGCTTTTCAGAGTGATGCGTTATTTGAGATGTTTTTGTTCTTCTGTAAGCATACAATGGGAAATCTTTAAACCGAGATCCGAAGTCTGGTTCAACTCGTAAAATATTTAATCTGTTTTATATGATGTGTTTAATAGCTGAACATTTAGTTGAGGAGGTGGATGCACGCGCCATTCTGTTTTGTGAGGGGTTGGATTGTTTCTGTTGTAATTGATCTCTTGTAAATTGTTGTACTCTTGTTAATGATTTTGTAGAATCAGTTGAGTGTAAACTCTTTGTGAAAATTCTATTGTCTGTCCATCCATTGCTGTCTTTAAAGCAAGTGAATCAGATACTATTCTCTTCATATAAGTGAATTGAGAAAATGGTAAGTATTGTTTAAGAGGTTCTGGGTTAAGGCTTGTATAATGATGAAGATTATTTCAGTCTGTTTATTTCTTATATATTTTTGTAATGATACTCCGGTTCTGCAAACATATACGTACATCTAAGTACGAAATTTGTTCTGTGCTGATGTGTTGACTGAAAGATATCTGTTCGCACTTGGAATTCAATGCCTGGATATGGTTTTCAAGGCTATCTCTGGCACCTCGACAATTAGAAAAATGCCATCTATATACCTGGTGTACGTTGTTGAACCATCTGTCCAGGATACATCTTTGTAAAAATATTCATCCTCAAACTGTGCCATAAATGCATTACTGTAACTGGGTGCTCCGGAGAATCCTGTACCACTGATTTGTAGGTAATATCTATCTTGCCACTTAAAATAGAATGGTGCAAGGCGAAGTGTAGTAGTTGGAAAATGAGCACACTGTTAGCTGGTATATCATCTGTATTCAATAGTAACCATTCCACTGCTTTGAAACCCAAGGCCATAAGGCATGGTAGATGCTCTTTTTCAAGAGCATGTTTTAAGATGACAATCTTTTTCTTCCTGATGACTTGTGTTAGACATTGTAGGTACTCTCTTTCAGAAGCATGTTTAAAATATGGTGAGATTTTTCTTCTGGATAACTTGTGTTAGACTGAGAATACACAAGTTCCCCTTTTTAGGTCTCGCCGGGGCGTGGCAGGGCAGAGCCCAGCTCCGCCTCTGCGAGAGTTCTTGTAAATACAAGATTTGTAAAAGGGACTCTAAGCCCCGCCCCTCTTTTCCATTGGGTAGCGTCAGCGTTTATGGTAAACGCTGACTTCCCATTGGAAAAGAGGGTTTTTGGTTGACACCCTGTCCACTTTTCGGACTGCCCCTCCGGACACGATAACCTGCTTTGCGGCTTCCGTGAAGACTTTTCTTATCTGCTTTTTTATTTAACCAGCAGATAAGAAAATTCTTCACCACAGCTGGGAAGCAGGCAAGGAGCACAGAGGCGCATGGGGTCACGGGGAGGACAGGGGGATCTGACAGACTCTGTGTTTTGCATGGGCAGACTCTCCTCGCTTGAGCCCCCCCTCCCCCAAGCACACTATACAGAGCCCAAGCCAGATTCGAATTTACGTAATGCCATCATCAGTCTACAGGATTGTCATATTTCAAGATGCAGCAAGCTGAGAAAAGGTAGTTAAGCATTTTTCTCAGAACTCCTGCCAAGGTAGTTTTTGCTGTGAGAGAGAGAGATGTGAGAGAGAGAGATGTGAGAGAGAGAGAAGTGAGGGAGATAGAGGGATGTGAGAGAGATAGCTAGATGTGAGAGAGATGAGAGATAGAGAGATGTGAGAGATAGAGAGAGATGTGATAGAGAGAGATGTGATAGAGAGAGAGAGGTGTGAGAGAGAGATTTGAGACAGACGTGAGAGAGGTGTGAGAGAGAGATTTGAGAGAGATGTGAGAGATAGAGAGAGATGTGAGCGAGATGTAAGAGAGAGATGTGAGAGAGAGATGTGAGAGAGAGAGATGTGGGAGAGAGATGTGAGAGAGATGTGCAAGAGATGAGAGAGAGAGAGATGTGAGAGAGAGAGATGTGTGAGAGAGATGTGTGAGAGAGATGTAAGAGAGAGATGTGAGAGAGATGTGAGAAAGATATGTGAGAGAGAAGTGACAGAGATTGTGAGAGATAGAGAGAGATGTGAGAGAGATGTGAAAGGGAGAGATGTGTGAGCGAGAGATGTGAGAGAGGGGTGTGAGAGAGAGATGTGAGAGAGAGATGTGAGGGAGAGAGAGATGTGAGAGAGAAAGATATGAGAGATGTAAGAGAGAGGGATGTGAGAGAGGGAGATGTGAGAGATGTGAGAGAGAAAGATGTGAGAGATGTGAGAGAGATGTGAGTGATAGAGAGAGGTGTGAGAGAGAGACGTGAGAGAGATGTGAGAGGTGAGAGAGAGATGTGAGAGAGAGATGTGAGAGATGTGAGGGATGTGAGAGAGAGATGTGAGAGGGAGAGATGTGAGAGAGATGTGTGAGAGAGATGTGAGAGAGAGAAGTGAGAGAGAGAATTGTGAGAGACAGAGAGAGATGTGAGATGTGAGAGAGAGATGTGAGAGAGAGATGTGAGAGAGAGATGTGAGAGATGTACGAGAGAGATGTGAGATGTGAGAGAGAGATGTGAGAGAGATGTGAGAGAGAGAGATGTGAGAGAGACAGGGGCATCTGACAGACTGTGTTTTGCATCAGCAGACTCTCCTTACTTGAGCCCCTCCCCCCGAGCACACTATACAGAACCCAAGCCAGATTCGAATTTGCGTAATGCCGTCATCAGTCTACAGGATTGTCATATTTCAAGATGCAGCAAGCTGAGAAAAGGTAGTTAAGCATTTTTCTCAGAACTCCTGCCTAGGCAGTTTTTGCTGTGAGAGAGAGAGATGTGTGAGAGAGAGAAGTGAAGGAGATATAGAGATGTGAGAGAGATAACAAGATGTGAGAGAGATGAGAGATAGAGATATGTGAGAGATAGAGAGTGAGGTGATAGAGAGAGATGTGAGAGAGAGATGTGAGAGAGAGAGATGTGAGAGAGAGATATTTGAGAGAGACAGGTGTGAGAGAGGTGTGAGAGAGAGAAGTTTGAGAGAGATGTGAGAGATAGAGAGAGATGTGAGAGAGATGTGAGAGAGAGATGTGTGAGAGAGAGAGAGGTGTGAGAGAGATATGTGGGAGAGAGATGTGAGAGATATGTGAAGAGATGAGGGAGAGAGATGTGAGAGAGAGATGTGTGAGTGAGATGTAAGAGAGAGATGTGAGAAAGATATGTGAGAGAGAGAAGTGACAGAGATTGTGAGAGATAGAGAGAGATGTCAGAGAGATGTGAAAGAGAGAGATGTGTGAGAGAGACGTGAGAGAGGGATGTGAGAGAGATGTGAGAGAGAGATGTGGGAGAGAAAGATATGAGAGATGTAAGAGAGAGGGATGTGAGAGAGGGAGATGTGAGAGAGAGATGTGAGAGAGAAAGATGTGATAGATGTAAGAGAGAGAGATGTGAGAGATAGAGAGAGGTGTGAAAGAGAGACGTGAGAGAGATGTGAGAGAGATGTGAGAGAGAGATGGGAGAGAGAGATGAGAGAGATGTGAAAGATGTGAGGGAGAGATGTGTGAGAGAGAGATGTGAGAGAGAGAGATATGTGAGAGAGATGTGTGAGAGAGATGTGAGAGAGAGATGTGAGAGAGAGATGTGAGAGAGAGAGATGTGAGAGAGAGAAGTGAGAGAGAGAATTGTGAGAGACAGAGAGAGATGTGAGAGAGATGTGAGAAAGAGATGTGTGAGAGAGATGTGAAAGAGAGAGAGATGTGAGAGAGAGATGTGAGAGATGTACAAGAGAGATGTGGGATGTGAGAGAGAGATGTAAGAGAGAGAGAGGTGTGAGAGATGTATAAGAGATGTGAGATATGAGAGAGAGATGTGAGAGATGTGAGAGAGATGTGTGAGAGAGAGAAGTGAGAGGGATGTGAGAGAGATGTGAGAGAGATGTGAGAGAAAAAGATGTGTGCGAGAAATGTGTGAGAGATATATGTGAGAGAGATGTGAGAGAGATGTGAGAGAGAAAGATGTGAGAGGGAGAGATGTGAGAGGGAGAGATGTGGGAGGGAGACATGTGAGTGATGTGAGAGAGAGATGTGAGAGAGATGTGAGAGAGATATGAGAGAGAGAGATGTGAGAGAGATATGTGAGAGAGATGTGAGAGCGATGTGAGAGAGAGGCAGATGTGAGAGAGAGAGATGTGAGGGAGAGATGTGAGAGAGATGTAAGAGAGAGATGTGAGAGAGAGATGTGAGAGAGAGATATTAGAGAGAAATGTGTGAGAGATGTGAAAGAAAGATGTGAGAGAGAAAGATGTGAGAGAGAAAGATGTGAGAGATGGGAGAGGGAGAGATGGGAGAGGGAGAGATGGGAGAGGGAGAGATGTGAGAGAGAGATGTGAGAGAGAGATACGTGAGCGAGAGATACGTGAGCCAGATGTGTGAGAGAGGTGTGTGAGAGAGGTGTGTGAGAGAGATGTGTGAGAGATGTGTGAGAGATGTGTGAGAGATGTGTGAGAGAGATGTGAGAGATGTGAGAGATGTGAGAGTTGAGAGAGTTGAGAGATGTGAGAGAGTTGAGAGATGTGAGAGATGTGAGAGTTGAGAGATGTGAGAGAGATGTGAGAGGGAGAGGTGTGAGAGAGGTGTGAGAGATGTGAGAGAGAGATGTGAGAGAGAGAAAAGGGGAGAAGAGACAGGGCAGAAAGGGGTGAAAAACAGAGAGAGATAGAGAGAGGGTAGGAGGGGAAGGGAGCTAACAAGGAAAGAGACAGTGAGAAGGAAAGAGAGAGAACAAACATGTGCAATGCAATAGGTCTCGCATTTGTGAGAGTTTGAGCTATTGGCATTGAAAATGACTTTTATGTATGTTTTTTAAAAACTTGCAAGCGGTTGTAAACACGCACTTTTCTACTTATAGTCGTTGCTTACGAGAATGAAGGCTGGCAGTAACTGCGCCTCGTTTACTGCCAGACTTGCTTGTCGTTAGCAAGGACTACAAGTACAAAGTGCTTATTTACGCACCGATTTCAGGTTTTCAAAACACATAAATAAAAGGTATTGTCATTTAGAATGCCAATAGCTCAAACTCTCGCAAATGCGAGACCTATTGCATTGCAAATGCTTGTTTATTTTGTCTTCTTTGCTTCGCAATAGTTTTCCTATTGTTTTTGAATGTGCCATTTTTCTGTTAGCACTTAGTTTTTTCATATTCTATATTTTTCCATTCGATGTTTCGAAAACCACTTAGTTTAATGATTTAGACATGGCCGCTGCACCTCGTAAGATTACATTGACCATTTACAGATGGCTGATGTGCCGTGTAAAACTGTTTCTCCGATGGTCTTGACGTTGTACGGAGTGAGAATGTTGTCTCCGTGCTAAACTTCACTAACTCGTATGGACCATGTATCAGGAATTAACATTCGTTTTGAGTCAGGTAAACCTCACTTTTTACAATGTTGCTACCTTCATGTTAGGCAAATCCACTTACAGAACCCGTGCCATATTGTTTGATCCATATGAATCACGTACCGGGGACTTTCACAAGACTGGTCACTTTTATAGTGCACACATGCATTCACATTTGCACAGATGTGTTTGAAGTAACGGTTCAGCATGTTTACACAACATGGGTGTGCACTTATGTTGTTTTGTATCCGTGGTTTACCTTTTTGATTTCCTTTGATTGGGAACTATTGGGACAACAACACGGTATAAGCTCCATGCAAGGGCTAGTTTAACACATTGTTTCACACCACTTGCATTATATATAGATTCACAAGTATGTCTGTTTCCTACGTTTTTTGTGATTCACAAGTGTCATCACATTATCACTCATGCAGGCAGCATTTTGATTGTATTTCGATTGTGTTTTAATCTTATTTTGCTTTCTCTATGTAAGAGGAAACATTTCAGATTCATTATGAAAATTTTCCTGATGATAAATGATTGTCTGAAATTCATTGGGACTTACGATGCAACAATGGCATATAAATATGTACAGAATCAAGAAGTTATACAACAAATGCATTGAGTTGAAACTGCACAAAATTTTGTTTTGGGAATACAAAATTCAACAGAAGAGTTTATATTGGTTTAAGGGTTGAGTACCCACTATATACAGTGTGCCTGGGCGCTATAGCCATTTTAATTTATAGCATCTTTATTGTAAATTGATACTTGTATAGCGCACTACTCACCCGCAAGGGTCTCAAGGCGCTTGTACGAATACCGCTGTGGAACCCATCCTGGCTTTCATTGTGAGGTGTCCACTCCTGGGCACCCCCAAGGTGGAGGCCAGGCATCCTTAGCGTTGTGGGGGCCGTTGTGGAGATTAAGCAAGCTATTGCCCAGAGTTGCAGAGTGGGACTCCATGATTGGAATAGGCACCGAGGCGAGAATTATCAGGTCCGTGGAATTTTGAGCCCAAGACCCGCTAAGGCGGGGAATTGAACCCTGGTCCCGGGCTAGACCTCTGCATCAGGGTCTGCCGCTCTAACCATTGAGCCACACTTCTCCACTTCTCCATCTTTAATATTAATAAACCAATATGTGTCACATGTGAGGCAATTAAATGTTGGCCTGTTTGTAATTTCACACAGGGGTCACAACTATCACAAACATAGTTATTGGATTAAAGATCCCTCCAACAAGCCCATGTAATCTGACCATACACCTCTCTGCTTTTGACCTTCAAACTACATGATCTTAACTTTATCCAAGGCTCAATCATCATTACTCTTCTAGTTCTTACCCTAGGCTTTTCCTAAATTCCAATAGCTCCAACCACCAATCCTTTCCCTCATCATATTTTGAGGCTCCTACATGCTCCTTCACACTTCACTGACCCTCAGGTAAATATGAGTAGATGAGGGAGGAGGATGGGCTTGCCTTTCTTTGTGCAGTCATAAATATTACTTTTACAAGGCAGGTAACTTTGTTGGGAGTGCTTCCTGTTTTGATTTGTCCGTAATAAGTGTGATCAAGGAATTTTGGGATGGAAAAGTCCTCTGCATGGTAAAGGATGTGCACCCCTGACCTGAGTTCCCAACTGTACTGATGTCTGGATCCCTAATGCTGATTTTTGTTGGCAAAGGCATACACGGATAATGTTTGTGCACCATTACATTGGCCGGTCCCAATGAGTGCTGTCTTCTTGGACAGGGAGCGGTACCCCAAGTGCTACCCAAATAATTGTGGAAGGCTACCGCCTTCAGCAGGAGTTAAGCAACACGAGTGCCATGGTGGCAGCTTACATGTAGTGATCAGCAGGAGTAAACTGGTCATTTTTAACATGTCTCACTGGAGTGATGCCTACAAGCTTACTCACCTTTTAAAGTTCCACTGCTGTTTGCTTAACTTACACTTGGCCTACATTAGTTAGATGTGAAGTACTGTGCAGTGCAGGAGTGGTGACTCTACGCTGATCAATGTGTGTCTTGGGAAGGGTTCAATACAAGGCTAGAGCAGTGCTGTGTAGTACTCGCAAGGTGAGTGTATGTGCTGAGTCTATGTGTACCTGCAGGGAGTACAGTACATGATAGATGTAGTGCTAGGCAGTACATGCTTGGTGAGTGCATGCACTGGATGTATGTGTACCTGCAAGGAGTACAGTATACTAAATTCTGAACAGACTTGATGATACTTTTACGCTTTTATTGCAACATGTGTTTAAAAATGATGGTGCTGGTGGGTGACACCCTTTGTAGATGAAGTGTCCCTGTCCCTATAAGCCATACAGACACTGGGGGCCCTACAAGTCATGGATGCCTCCTGTGCGGGAGAGGGACCCGCATGGCTGACCGCGGTCATGGCCATGGGCTTCCGGCACGGCACTGCCATCTTGTGGGCTGTGGGGCCGCGGCCGCCTCAGCAAATCGACTGTGACTCACCTCAGTGCCTTCTCTTCATGGTGGCACTTGGGCGTGGCCCCTTGGAGCCTAGGGGGCGAGTTGCCTCTGCATATTTGCTTTTGTGACCCCCTCTTCATTGCCTATTGGAGGGACGTTGTGGAGGGCTCTTCCGTGTGGTAGCAGACCCTCCTACCACAGCAGACATTCTTGGCTGCTCCAGTAGCCTAATTTCCATCTGAACCAGTCTGTTGCTTGCAGTCTCCTGCACTGTGCTGCTGTGGGGGTGCCTGCTTGGGCACATCATACTGACGGACTGCAGGCCCCTCCACCCGAAAAAGACAGGGGGCCTGGACTCTGTTGATTCGACTGGGGACAACCTGTTGGACTTAAGATAGGTCGGCTTTGGGATGCGGTGAGTGCTGCAGGGTCCTGGAGTGCAGCAAGCTCCCCTACCCCCGATTTGCCGATTTAGACAGACAGGCGGGCAGACGGATGGACGGACAGAAAGACAGACAGAAAGAATGACAGATATATATATAGATAGATAGACAGACAGACAGACAGACAGACAGACAGACAGACAGACAGACAGACAGACAGACAGACAGACAGACAGACAGGCAGACAGGCAGACAAACAGACAGACAGACAGACAGATTGGTATATTGGTATATTGATAGATAGATAGAGAGATAGATAGATAGATAGATAGATAGATAGATAGATAGATAGATAGATAGATAGATAGATAGATAGATAGATAGATAGATAGATAGATAGATAGATAGATAGATAGATAGATAGATAGATAGATAGATAGATAGATAGATAGCCTTCATGAGTATTATTTGTAATTCTTATCTGTTTCCCGCGCTGTCTTCTTTTTGGAGCTATCAAATGGCAGGCCTTGCTTTACACTTTCAGGGCAGATGACTCAACAGGGTGTTTTTGGCTATACTCCGGTCTCTTTTGTGTGAGTCTCACTGTTGCCGTGACCTCAGAGCCTAATTTTTATTTCATGCAGCACCATGTTGGAGAACTGCAGGCTGTGATTTTATGCCCTAGCCCTCTAAAAGAGGGCTGTGTATCAGTGCTCTAAAGAGTACAAGTTGACATTTCTTATGGATCAAAGATGGGCTGCCTGTTAGACATGCACAGTCTTTTTTCTATGTCTCCCTGAGAGTCTGGAGGCACCATGAAGATGTAGCTTTAGATCTTCAGACCTTTGGAGTGACAATAGAGAAATACTTGCACCCAAACACTCTGGTGCCCAATTCAATCAATCATCAAGCAAACAGGATTTTTAAAGTGCTGCTAGTCAGCCGTGAGGGCATCCAAGCACTGAAAGCCTTGCGGTTGTTGGTGGAATCAGTTGAACAGCCAGGTCTTGAGTCTCTTTCTGAATTCCTGAAAAGAGGGTGAGGTCCGGAGGAGTGGGGAAAAGCAGTTCCAGGACTTCGCAAAGTAGGAGAAGTAGTGTTCTTCACTGTTGCTTCAGTGAATGTGGGTGTGTGTGCAAGGCAGAGGGTGGCAGAAGCCAAGTGTCTAGAGTGTTGGTAGAAGCTCAGACGGTGGTTGAAGAATGCTGGTCATTGATTTTGCAGGACGTTGTAGGTGTGAGTCAGCATCTTGAATTGACAACCCTTGTGCAAGAGGAGCCAGTGGAGTTTCTTAAGGTGAGGTGTGATGTGGGCACATTTGGGGAGGTCGGGATGAGTCTGGCTGCTGAGTTCTGTATGGTCTGCAGTCTCTTCAGGGGGTGTGTGGTAAACCCTACTACGAGTGCGTTGCCATAGTCCAAGCAATTGGTGACGAGGGCTTGAGTGACGATGCGTCTGGTGCTGGCGGGGTGTCACTTGAAAACCTTTCAGAACATGCGAAGAGTCAGGAAACTGGCAGAGGAGACTGAGTTGAACTGGCTTTTCATGGTGAGCTTGCTGTCAAGGATGATGCTGAGGTTGCTGGTGCGGTCTGTTTCAGTGGGTGAGGTTCCAAAATCAGAGGGTCACAAGGAGTTGTTCTGCGGGGAGGTGTTTTTTTTATCGGAGATCAGTACTTCCATTTAATCTGTGTTGAGTTCAACACTAGTCATGCAAAGGTGGAAATTGTCCATCGTGGTGGAGGGGTCTTCAGATAGAGAGAAGACGAGCTGAGTATCCTCACCGTAGAATATGATGTTCAATCTGAGGGCTCTGACAATGTTGGCCTGGGGGTCATTGACCAGTGTAGGCCTGAGGAATGAACCCTGATGGATGCTGCAGATGATGTTCTTGGGGTCCTAGGTAAATGGTAGTAGGCAGATTCTCTGGGGTTTTCCGGTGAGGAAGGAAGTGATCCATTTGAGGCTGTCTTCTTGGATTCAGATCTGATAGAGCTTCTTGATCAAGGTGTGGTGGGATACTGTGTTGAAAGCTGCCAAAAGTTCAAGGAGATCAGGATGGCCATATCTTTCCTGTCCGGGAGGGTTTTGTTGTCGCCGGTGGCAGTGAGCAGTGTTGTTTTTGTGCTGTTGTTAGTGTGGAATCCAGATTGGGATGAGTCCAGAAGATCGTTGTTCTCCAGGTATTCTGTGGGTTGGCAGTTACAAGGTCTTTAGAAGGGAAGGGGAGCAGAGAGATAGACTGGTAGTTCTTGAGCTCTTTGGGGTTGGTGGTGGGTTTCTTGAGGAGGGGTTTGACTTCAGCATGTTTCCATTTTTCTGGTAAGGTGGCCCTGGTGATGGATGTGTTGAAGATAATGGTGAGCTCATTGCTGATCATCTTGCTTTCGCAGTTGAACATGTGGTGGGGACAGGGGTCCATGGGTTCTCCTGAATGGATGGATTGCATGAAGGCTCTGGTGCTCTGTGTGATGAGGTGGTCCCAAGCCGTGATCCGGTGGTCGGAGATTGCATCTGTGAGAGCAAGGAGGCAGAGAACGTCAGAGGCTGCAGGTTGTAGTTTGAAGTTTTTATAGATGAGTGAGATCTTGTTGTGGAAGGAGTCTGCCAGGGTGTTGCAAAGTTCTTGAGAAGTGATGATGAGGTTTTCAGAGGCTATGGGGTTGGAAAACTCCCTGACGATGCTGTAGCGTTCTTTGCTGTGGTTGGTGACTTTGATGCAGTAGGCTAGGGCATTCCTTTTCATCTATATCAGCAGGTGGTGGTAATGGTTGAGGGATATTATGTTATTGAGTTTTGTATAGCGCTTGTGTATCCGAAGGTGTCTTGGCACTGCCGTGAGTAAGACTGATCTGATTGGGGTGTAGGTGCAATATGACCCCTTTAACTATTAGAAGAGCCACTTTTTCAATGCTTTCCTGAAATGTAGAAGGTTCTAGGAATTTTTCAATTCAAAGGGAAGAGACTTCCACAGTTGAGCAGTGCAGGTCACAAAGCTTTCACTGCCGTAATGGGCCAGTGTGAATTTGGACACCTTGATGTTTTTCATGCACAAGGAGCATAGGGGTCTAAGAAGTGTGTACCAGTGGAAACGACTACTGAGGGACACCGGTTCAGTATTGTGTAGTTCCTTAAGGGCAATGCATAAGCCCTTGAATGCAATCCTTGTTTTAATCTGCAACCAATGCAGTTGGTTCAATGCCATGGGTGCTGAGTGAAATTTGGGAATGCCAAAAATGAGACGAGCTGCAGCATTTTGTAGTGTTTGAAGTTTGGATAAAAAATGTTGGTGCAATCTGGTATATAATCCATTGCAAAAGTCAAGTTTGAAAATAATTAATGCTGACATCATACATTTTTGAAGATTAGTGGGGATGTAGGGTAAACATATTCTTGGGCTCTTCAAAAATAAGAAAATTAAGGAGGCTATTTAATACTCTTGTTTTGATTGGGGAGTTTCTTGTCAAAAATGACACCCAGATTTCTAACCTTTTCCACTGTGGACGGGACTGGAAGCATATCCGATGGCAACCAATTTGGGGACCAGAAAATGGTGTTGTTGCGGAAGAGTACAATTTCAGTCTTACCAGAGTTTATTCTCAGGCAATTTCAGCCATCCAGGTTCTAATATTTTCCATACAGTGGTGGAATTGAGAGGCTGTATTGTTTCTTGTGACAGACACCGCAATTTGTGTGTTGTCTGCGTAGGAGACAATTGAGAAGCCAAAGATTCTGACAAGCTTAACTAAGGGGCAGATGTACAAATTGAACAGTGTGGAGCTTAGTGAAATCCTCTGAGAAATACCGCAAGGAAGGTTCCATGATTTGGAGGCAAAGTTTTCTAGAATGATGTATTGTTCCCTGTCAGCAAGAAAGGATGTCAATAAGGAGAGGGCTTTGTCTCTGATACCTAGTTCATACAAGCGATTAATCAGAATATGATGATTAACGGTATAGAATGCTGCAGAGAGATCTAAAAGTATCAAGGCCCTCCCTTGCCAATGACAGTTCTAATGCTCTCTGCAGCTTCTATGAGATCCGTTTCAGTGCTGTGCTGGCTCTGAAAACCAAATTGTAAATGTCTTGAATGTGGTATGGTCTGTGGGCACCTTGCTAGTGTGCCATGTTCTTTATAGTCACTTGCAGTTGTGTTTCATTATTCTCAATTCTGTGGTGTACCAGCTGACCTGTTTGGTGGATCACTTGACTTTGGTGTGTTTGACCGGGGTGACTCTGTCAGTGCAATCTGTGATCGAGGTGTAGACGTTCTTGACAGCCTGTTCAAGGTTGGTAGCGGTATCACGGTGGGAGGTGTTGAGGGCATCATTCCATTGGCTCCCAGAAACTTTGTTCCAGCTGTATTGTGAGGTACTGAGAGGTTAGGTGGCGGTGCCGGGGGATACTGTGATGGTGAAGTGGAGGATGGAGTGGTGTGCTAGGTGAGCACAGTGACATGGCTGTACTTGACTCTGTGGCTGGCTGTGAAAATGAGGTTGAGTGTGTTCTGCGTTGTTTGTGAGGTTGGTGACCAGTTGGGTGAGGCTGATGTTCATGCTTTTGAGGTAGTTGGCTGTGTTGGCATTGTTAAGGTTGAGGTGAAAATTGAGGTCTCTGACGAAGATATGGTGTTTAGAGTCAATTCCTAGCGGTGCAATGAATTCGGAGATAGCGTCGCAGAAGCCGGGGCGTGATCGTGGAGGTCTGTAGACAAGAGTGCCTCTGATGGTGGTTTTGCCATCTGTTTTCAGTCGGTAACTGAGGTGTTTCATGATTGGGGAAGTAGCTTCTACGGTGGTGGTGCAGTGGATTAAGGGTGGGCAGAATTTTTCCGCCAGCGGAATTGGAGGAATTTAGTAATTCCACATTCCGATTGCAATGCGGAATTACTAAATAAATTTCACCACTCCGACAGTGGAATTAATTGGTTATGTATGTGCAGGCCTACTCCTCTGTGCATTTAGTTGTGAAAAACTACTGTTACCAATAAACATATGGTGGTATCAGCCTTTTCCCCTTCAATATAATTTCTGGGCAGGGATTGAGTCAGGTTCATTTTCACATGTGCTCTCTCTTACTCTGCTGCAACGCTGCAGTTCACGAAGCGGTATCGAGTTGCTGGCTGTGCAAAGGGTGCATGGCTGGCTCAGGGGGAAGTGGTGTCTGCCTGGTATATGTACCTCTCAGAGGGCACAGAGGCTAATAACCCACAGCACTGGAGCACCAAGATCCGATGAGGGAGCAGCACGGAGACCTCGAAACCCAACTCTGAGTAAGTGACCTCTGAGTTATATTGACACAATATTCAGTGGTCTCATAGACTGGCAGCCCAAGCACGAATTTTAAATATATTGGTCACTGGTGCTTACATATCTAAAGAAGAGCCATTTATGTAAATGGAATCTGCACACATATGCCATACTTCACTGGAGCGTCTCCACTGTAGAATAGATACCACTGCAAAGCATGCTAAGAAGTGTAAAAAGCACAACAGCTACTCAAGTTTGTCACTTTTTACCTTTATTCTGATCCGATCCTTGTCTTACTTTCACATTTTGCTGAGCAGAGTTTTCTAACTAGGCAGATACATTTTAGGTAATAAAAGTAGCCGACTTGTTTTCTTTATTTATGCCCGGGTTTCATGCACAGCCTCTTCTGGGGTCATCAAGGTGGCTTAATGAGTGAAGCGCTGCCTGTTGAGGTCTGTGTGAGGCATGTTGGTCAGAATTTCAGTTCCCAGCATGGCCAACTCAGCCCTTCATCTTTTTTGTGGTTGATACATTCAGTGCCAATAAACTAGGAATTGTACGATCTGTTCTTTAAAGCGCCACAACACGGCAAAGCTGTGGCAGTTATTGCTAGATTGGAAACAAATAAGTTACTACAGATCACGAATGTTGTAGACTGTACAAAAATGTGTTTCTTCTGATTTAACTAGGTTTCACTTTTAAGACTGCTCCTCGCTCCTCGGCTTCCCGCTCAAACTTTAATGGGCGGGTTGAGCTTGGGTACCCAGTATGCGCTCCATTGACATCCCGCGCCTGGGGATTACTGTTCACGAGTCACAACAACATTTCCAATTATCAGCCGGTTTTCATTTCACCACAGAGTGGCACAGATGATTGGGTTACAATTCAGAAATGGGGAGTTTTGGGGAGTTAGTTTTCACGTTAAAAGGTGCAAAAAGTTTCACAAAGTTAGACCTTAAAAGTGCGTACCACCAGATTCGTCTACATGATGAGTCTAAAAGCCTTACTGCATTTGTTACCACTGAAGGTACTTTTCAATTTACCCGTCTCCCCTTTGGTTTAACGTCAGCTGCCAGTGTTTTTCAGCGAATGGTCACAGAACTATTTAAAGGTATTGAGAAAGCAATCTTTTTCCAAGACGACATTTTGATTTTTGGTGAAACTATAGAGGATCACAATTATGCTCTTAAAGAGGTTTCACACAGAATTCAAAGTGCTGGTTTAACTCTGCGTAAATAAAAGTGTTCTTTTCTAGTACAACAGATTGAGTACCTAGGTTATGAAATTTCGTCACAAGGTGTCAAACCCAAAAAAAATTTGTTAGAAGCCATACGTTTGGCACCTTGCCCTGCAGATAAAGATCAACTCCGATCTTTTACGGGACTTATTGAATTTTATTCTTAGTTCGTAAATAAAATTCAGACAAACCTTTGACCTTAAGACTTCTTCTAAAAAAAGGTGTGAAATTTGATTGGGGAGATTCTCATACTGAGTGTTTCAATGCTATTAAAAAGGAATTGTGTGATGCTAAGGTGTTAACATCTTTTGATGTTAGACGTCATTCTACACTTATGGTAAATGCGAGTGCCACCTGTTTGGGGGCTGTCCTTCTTCAGAAGTGTAATGACGGCGAGAGAACAATTGCGTTTGCTTCACGCACCCTTTCTGCTTTGGAACAAAATTACTCTGTAATTGAAACAGAAGCTTTAGCAGCTGCATGGGGTGTGCAATACTTTAGGACGTATCTTTGGGCTACCTGTTTTAAACTTGTGACAGACCACAAACCTCTTATTTGTGTATTATCTCCAGGTGGTGCTGGCAAAGGATCGCCTAGACTAGCTAGGCTTGCATCCAGACTTCAGGAGTATCAATATGATATTTCTTTTATCCAAGGATGGCGCAATTTACAAGCTGACTGTATGTCAAGATCATCTATTAAGACTGAAAATTGCAAGGACGATTCATGTGAAGTTCAGGATGATGTAGCTATTGCTTTTGTTCAAGATGTTCTGGCATTAGGTGATAGTACCTTTGATAGAGAAGAGTGGTGTTCTGCCATGTCTAAGGACAGTGTTCTATCCAGTGTTATGGATATGGTCAAATTAGGTGGTAGACGTGAGAGTTGTCTTCAACCTTTGGTCCGTCCATACATTAAGGTTTTGGATGAACTATCTGTGTGTGGGGATTATATTCTCATGAGAGGGGATAGGTTTATTCCTCCATTTACTTTGAGACCTAAATTAGTAAAATTGCCAACGAAGGCAATTTAGGTCAGACCTTTACTCAGCGTAGAATTAAAGCGGATTTTTGGTGGCTGGAGTTGGATGCACAAGTTTCCTCTTGGGTTGAGAATTGCTCAGTTTATAAGGACAGTGCAAAAAGACTCAAATTAGTTTCTGCTCACACTATGAACAGTATTTCTACTCCTGAACAACCTTGGCATATATGTTTCGATTTCATTGGCCCCGTGTCAGAATTACCTTTAGACCAATGCTTTGCTATTGTAGTTGTGGATTTGTTTTCTAAATGGCTTACGGTGAGATTTGTCAAGGACATTACCACAAAATGTACCATTAAGTTTCTTAAAGATTTACTTCAAGAGGAAGGCTGTCCTTGTATTTTGATAACAGATAATGGTACTCAACTCACGTCTCACAACATGCGTAGCTTTCTGTCAGGTTCTGGTGTGACACACCACCATACATCACTGTATAATCCTCAAGAAAATGGTGTTTGTGAGAGACCTGACAGAGTTGTCAAAGGCATTATACAAATGTCTTGTTCTTCAGGTGGTTTTGCAAATGAGATGGTACAAAACATGGTGTGGGCCTACCGTACTACTTCTCATGAATCCAATGGTAAGTCTCCATTTGAGTTAATGCAGGGAAGACGTCCAGGTACTAAGATGACCCCATCTTGGATCAAGAACAAAATTGATAACACTACCAATTCAAATGGAAATTTTTCTTCTGCCGATCCCTTTCTCCTGGTGATTTGGTAAATGTTAAACCTGGCAGAGTCACCAAGGGTCTCAATAAGTTCAGATGTCCTTATAGAGTTAGGGAATCTGTTCCCAATTATGTTGTCTTAGATAATGGTGTAAAGTGGAATCTTCACAGAGTAGCTTTGTATCAGAAATCTGTTTCTTCTGATACTCCTACTCATGTGAATCAAGAATCTGTGTCCAATTCTGGGTATATGATGTCCACTTCTGTTGAGGTCAGTCCATCTTCACCCTCAATTTTTCGGAGAGAAGAAGGTGGTGGTGATGCTTTTCAAAGCCAGAGTCCTCAGGAATGTTCCACATCTGTTGAAACATCTGTTGACACTAGAAGTGTAAGGCCTCGCAAACCTCCTGTGTGTTTGAATGACTATCTGTGTTAGAATTTTATCTAATATTGTTTTTTCAATTTGTATTTGTTTTTTAAATCCTAGTGTTTTGCTTTCTTTGAAAGGGTGAAGATGTGTTGTAAATGCTTATCACTATGTTTCCCCATAGCCCTTCCTATTTGTCCTTTACTTATAGTGTTCTAGAGTTCACATGTGTTCTTAGTGTGATTCTTTACCCAGCTGCGTTCCAGACCCGGCAGTTACAAGTCTGGTCAGCTGGGAGGTTGACCTGGAAAACGCTGCTGCCACTGCCATACGTATTTTATTGCACACTTATTGCTTTTTGCACTTCGACTTTAGCACTGTCATTTTAATATTGAAACGAGTGATTTTTAAACGTTCTGTTCTTTACCTGCTATTCCCCGGTCCATCGCTGCTGGTGCAGTTTGTGTGGAGAGAATCGGCGCAGGGTCCTAATTGGTAGCGGCCATTATGGGAGTTAGCGTCCTAGCAGCTCCAAGAAGGGTCAAGGGTGAAGGGGAGGGTATATTAAGGAAGGTGAGTGCGGACGCGCAGCCTGGGAAACGCTGCTGCCACTGCCATACGTATTTTATTGCGCACTTATTGCTTTTTGCACTTCGAATTTAGCACTGTCATTTTAATATTGAAACGAGTGATTTTTAAACATTCTGTTCTTTACCTGCTATTCCCCGGTCCATTGCTGCTGGTGCAGTTTGTGTGGAGGGAATCGGCGCAGGGTCCTAATTGGTAGCGGCCATTACGGGAGTTAGCGTCCTAGCAGCTCCAAGAAGGGTCAAGGGTGAAGGGGAGGGTATATTAAGGCAGGTGAGTGCGGTTGCGCAGCGGACGTGCGCAGCGGACGCGCCAAAGTCGCGCCTAAGGCAAGCCCGTACGCGCTCGTACCGCGCTCAGCGCCAGCCATTATGCCAGTTTCTTTAACAACATCACCCTTGACATTTTCCTACTCCAGAGATGCGATCATGAGGTAGCAATTGCCTTCATGTCTTTGCCCTGGGCCCAAACTTGGGGTTCTCGGGGGTTCTTATGATAAGAGGGGCCATTGTTGCCTATACTGCGGTCTGACATTGACAAATTTAAAATGTTCCACTAACTCACTTTAGTCATCCCTTATCTTCAGTAAGAAGGACGCCTCAGACGTCAGAACTGGGAAAATCCTCATCTGGTGAAGCCTTACATGATTCCAGCTTCCTGCCGAAATTATCTTGTGTTCTTTTAAATGCAAGATCAATGATCAAACATAAGTTTGAATTAAACAAATTCATTTGTTCTTTTTCTTTTGATCTGATCTTTGTTGTTGAAACCTGGGCGGATGAAGCGTCTGGTCCAGACATGGCTGTTGCCATTCCGCAAGGTTATGGAATTGCCAGGAGGGATAGAACTGGAAAAAGGGGAGGTGGCTTGGCGATTATTTATAAACAACAATTTAGAGCCTGCTTCAATGATTCTTTTGATGATTTGGAGGCAGAGATCCTTGCCTTTAAAATCGGTATCTGTTCCACCTACTCTTTCAGCGGACTATTAATTTATAGGCCTCCTGGACCGAGATCTAAATTCTTAAATGCCCTGGGACATCTTCTTGAAGCCAAGGTCCTGACTCAAGATTTTACTATCCTAGGGGATTTAAATTATCACTTAGATAATTTGGAACATAAAGACTCTCTTGCCTTGCTGGATCTGATGTCAGGGGCTAGCATGATACAAAAAGTACAAGGGTCTACCCATTTAGCCGGTCACCTATTAGACGCAGTCTTTACCGACTCTCCCCGGCTTGAATTTCGGGAGCTCCTGAGTCTTCACTGGTCCGACCATCAGGCTGTATCTTTCACCCTCCTACAATTTACTGAATCTAGGGGACCCAAGAGCAGGTCTGCCCGCAGTTGTTACGCCTGGCACCAATTGGACAAGGAGCTGTTTCTTTCACACTTAACTTCTACCCTACCTTTAGGGGCTGATGATGCTGAATCTGCATCATTGCAATTTCATGACTAGTTAAAAAAGGCGGTACATACAGCAGTCCCCCTAAAAAAGTGCAATAATTGCAGACTCGTACCTACTGAACCTTGGTTCTCGGAAGAAATCAGAACCTCTAGAAGACATTGTCGTGCAGCGGAGAGACGCTGGCGTAAATCTTATAAAGCCTGCGACAAAGAATCTTATAAAAAATGTGTGATTGAATATAAAGTTTTAATTAAACATGCTAAAATGTATTATTTTACAGAAAGGATAACTCAGACAAAGGATAATTCAAAGGAACTCTTTGCCACGGTGCTTAAGTTGAGTAATGCCCCAACTATCGAAGATAACTCAATTGACCAGCAGTTCTGTACTGTACTGGCTCTAGCATTTCGTAAGAAAGTATCTGATATCTTCGATACCTTTTCTAGTCAAGGCCCTTCAAATCTACAAAAATCCGAAACAGTCTTAACTGTTTTAATGCCCCTTACCTCTCGGGGCCTCAATCATAATGCAAACTGCCCCTATTTTTAATGAGTTTCCTACATTATCAACTGAGCAAACTTATAATCTGCTAGCAACGATAAAATCTGGCACTCCCCTGGATCCCTGTCCTCCCAGGGTGTTTGGCATAGTTGCAGAATTGATATCACAGCAACTTACTCCAGTTTTGAATTTGGCTGTGGAACATGGCGTGTTTCCTTCAGCCTGGAAGCAGACCTCGATCCTACCACTTTTAAAAAAATCTAATCTGGATAAAGCTGAGACAGGCAATTATCGTCCTATTGCTCGCCTCCCCCTACCGGCTAAGGTTTTGGAAAAACCCTTGAACTCTCACCTCTCCCTCCATCTCAAGAAAAATCGCAAACTAGATCCCTCTCAATTTGGATTTCGAACATCTCACAGTACTGAGCTGGCTCTCATTACTGCCATTGAGGATGTTAGGAAGGCGGTCGACTCAGGAGGTACTGCTGTATTGATCCTCCTTTATTTGTCGGCCGCCTTCGACACAGTGGATCATGATCTTCTTTTCCATCGTCTTAAAGTAGCAGGTGTTGGAGGCACTGCTCTTGCTTTGCTGATTTCCTTTTTGTCCCATAGGTGTCAGTATGTTGAAGTGGGAGGGTTTAAGTCTGAAGAGTTTAGACTTCCTTGTGGGGTTCCTCAGGGCTCTTCCTTAAGCCCTACTCTTTTTAATGTTTATGTAGCCCCCCTTGCTAATTTAATAAGAAGCTATGGTTTTAATTTAGTTTCCTACGCTGACGAGACACAGATCATTGTGTCTGTCTCTAGTAACAACTCTGAGTCAGCTTCTAATTTTCTAAAATGTATGAGTGGCGTCAGCAGTTGGATGGATACCAACTGTTTAAAGCTCAACTCTAATAAGACTGAGGTACTAATTTTCGGAAAGGATGCCTCAATATGGTCTGCTGATTGGTGGCCCGCTGAGCTGGGCCCCACTCCATCTCCGGTAGTAAAGGCTAAAAACCTTGGTGTCATTATTGATTCCTCCCTTGGTTTTTCTCAACACATAAACATGTTGACATCCTCTACTTATTACACCCTTCGTTTTCTTCGGAAATTGTTTCCTTTTATTCCAGTTGATCAACAAAGAACAGTGATGGCAGCGCTGGTCATGTCCAAGTTGGATTACGTAACGGGCTGTTGGTGGGCGCCTGCAAATCTGTTACTGCCAAGTTACAGGTTCTCCAAAATGCAGCGGCCCGCCTTCTGTTCGGTCTTCCCCGTTTCTCTTCTGCAAAACATGCTTTAAATGAATTACATTGGTTGCCTATTATAAAGTGAATCCGCTTTAAAGCCCTGTGCATCGCCTTCAAGGTTTTACATGGTATTGGCCCGAAGTCTTTGCAGGATCTTTTTCAATGGTATCTACCCTCTAGGACGCTTCGTTCCTCATCGGCCAACAATGTCAAGATTCCCAATTACCGCCTACAGAGATGGGGAGGGAAAAGCTTTCATCTCATTATGGCCAGGTGGTGGAATGCACTTCCTATTCATCTGAAATCAGCCCAAGATCTTCTGCCTTTTAGAAAAGATCTGAAAACTTGGCTCTTTTCCATCTAATCTTCTGTGCTCCTTTTTACGTGGCTGCTGTGGTTTGTTTCTGCCAGGTTAGCGCCTAGACACCTTCAGGTCGAAGTGTGCTATATAAATAAATAAATAAATAAATAAATAAATAAATAAATGCCTTATTCCTTGCTCGTGAATAAAACCACAATTTATCTAAAGAAGACATCGCTGTATTTACTGAACCATTTTACATCATAAGACCCTTCAGAAACCCTGGCTAAGAATCCCACAGATATCCGAGATAGGCTTCAGGGATAGCTCGGTGGGTGAAGGCTACTGCAGCAAAGTTTTGGGTAACTGTTAGGCCACTGCTTCCAGATCAGAATAAGTTCCTGTGAGTTGTAAAGGGGCTGTGGATGCACAATTACTTCAGTGAGCCTTCCAATTGCGAGGTACACAAGGCCCTGCAGAATCGACAGAGGTCTCCAAGACTCATTTCAATTTGGCAATTGGAGTAGTGTGTGTGCACACGAAACAATTAAACACAATTCTTCTTGTGTAAAAACAGCACGCGCTGGTTACTTCTGTGGTGTATATTATAGTACGTATGGGCAAACTTTGACAAGTCTGGTGCACTTAATTAAAACTGTGTTATTTGCTTCAGAAAATGATGCTTAAAAACTCACATCACGAGGGCATTCAGACAGGTGCACATTACAGAGTAAAGGAGGCGCCATTAGTTAGCAGCGAGGCTTGATCTCCTGAAATGCACATCACGTGGTCAGGCGATGATCTGATGTGCTATATGATGCATGCAATGTATGAGTTTCCACCAAGGAAGTACAACTCCGCGCAGAACTCCGCGGAATCCCCTAGCATCCGTTGGTTATTCCGCAGATTTCCACAGTGTGAAACTCTGCACGCTCCGCCCAGGCATACAGTGGTTGTGTTTTTTGTTGATGATCACGATTTCATCCCTTGTTTCTTGATGCGGTCCCCAGTATCCTGTCTTGTAGCTGGTCAGCATAGCAGAGGCGATGTCAGGCACTGATGCGGGGTTGAGACAGGTCTCGATGAGGAAGACGACATCAAGGGTGAGGGAAAGGATGGTGTCCCAGATCTCGGCTGCATGCCTGCAGAGTGATCCGGTGCTGAGCAGGCAGTGGAGTTGTTCTGAAGCAGTCGTGTTATGCGTGGTGTTGGTGGTTGTGTGCGTGGGTGCTTCGGTGTTGCAGGTCAAGAGACAGTGGCGGGAGGAGAAAGGTCCTACTGTTGATCGAGGAGAGGTGCAGCAGCAGTTGTTGTTGCAGAGCCTGGGGCCCAAGGCTATGAGCTCGGCAGCAGTGCAACTGTGGAGAGCGGGATGTTCAGGGTTCATGGCACTGGGCGCGGTGTAGGCACGGACAGGTGCAGACAGGCTTGCCCTTTGAGTGCATGCTGCACACTGCTGCTGTGTGGCCGCACTGCGGCCTCCATTTAGAAGATCCTGGGGGAGGGTGAGGCCCTGGATGGTGGTGGGTGGGGCAAGCAGGAGCAGGAAGTGGGCGGCAAATGGGTAAGAAGGAGCAGTGCGGTCAAGGAAAAACAAGGAGATGAAGAGGATACCAGTTTATTGGACAACAGTCGCAAGCGTTAAACAGTGTGAGACAATGAAAGCAAATAATTAAAACACAGCCTACTAAATATTGTTACTGAACAATGTTAGACAGTGTGAGACAATGTTAACCATAGTGAGACAAATGCAAGTAAATGACTAAAAACGGGCTACTAAACAATATTAGACAATGTAAAACAAAATATGTGAAAACATGGATTTTAAATAGGCTCCTAAAAATGGCACACAACAGTGGGGCAAGTAGTGCAACAGCAATGACAGGCAGTTAGCGACAACAAATGCGCACAGATGGAATACTTAGAAGTTGAAAGCCGTGCAAAGCAAAAAGGGCGAACAGGCAGGACGTTGACAAAAGGCAGCTGAGGAATCAAGAAATGGGAGACCTGCCTAGGAGGCAGCAAGGGGGAGATACCTGAAGGACCATGGGAGCATCTAGCAGAAGAAACAGCAAACAGATGAAAGCCTAAAACACTAATTTACATTGACCGCAATACTGCTGGGGGCAAGGCAGGAGCTTACCTGCCGTGGAGAAGACCACTGCTGGGCGCTGGGCTGCTGACACCGCTGTTTCCTCCCGCCGCCGGTGCCAACCTCCATCCCGGCCGCCGAGGGGAGGAACTACGGTTCCCAGCGTCCCTTGTGGTCACTCACGACCACTTCCTGTTCCGCACGCCCGGAGGCGCTTAAAACCACGGAGCTCCCTCCGCGTCGCGGACGCGCGCGAACGGCGCCGGGCGGATCCCGGGCAGAGGGCGGGCCGTCTGTGGCCATCTAGGGACGAAGAGGGACGGGATGGGCTCCCCTCCGAAGCCTTCTACATCACCATGGGTAAGCGCAAATTGCAAACCTCCATTACTGGTGGTGCGGGGAAAACTAAAATTCCCGGTAAAGCCTCAACATCAGCTAACATCATGTCTTACCTTACCTCTGCTGTGGGAAAACTCAATCAAGAGATCGCTGAGAAAGAACGGGAACTGGGGCTTGATAAAACATTGTCAGACATACTGGTGCCCCCATTGATCGGCAGGCAAGTTATACCTTTGGAGCCTGCGGTTCAAATCATCACAGTTAATGACATGATACCCCATGACCAATGCAACACAACAGGCCCCGATGAGCCTAATCCGCCGGGTATAAACATTGCTCAAGGTCCCATTCGAGAGACTGTAACCCCAGTTACCAAGCGCATTAAAAGGCTGATAAGGAGACCAAAAAAGAAGGCCACGCAGTATTCTACAAAATCGCGCCCAGTTACAAGTAACTCTGAAATATGCATGAAGGACATGGTAGAAAAAGTGCTCATTGATAAAATAGAAACTACCCTTGTCCAGATCTCAAATGACATCATTGAGACTCTGAAAGAGTGTGTAATTTCTGTGTTCTTTATAGGCGCAGTAAGATTACCGAATGTATACGGTGCACATGGAAAAAAAGCATCTGCTTCGATAGACACCTTTATTCAAAGGGTCAACTAAAACTTTATGAGTAAGTGGTACATGAGAAAAGTAAGAACCAGCCACAACTATTTTTTAGTATGGTATATAATTCCATGCTTTTCCTTTATAGAAAGTCAATGACTGAATAAGACTATGGTGTGAGTGATTTAAAGCGTAACGCCAAACGGAAATAGAAGAGTCCTGAAAATTAACATAAGAACCTCAATCCCTATACTTCAAGTAAGGGCACTCAACATACTAATAGTGAACACCACTAGACTAGTCCACAACTAGATTAAAAAAAAACTCTCTATAGGAACAATGTATTGATTATATTTATTTTTCTTTTTTAGAAAGAAGTAAAAATCTTTGGTTTTAAATTTCGTCTGTCCTGAGGAAGGTGCCACAAATGTAACCTACGCACCGAAACTCGTCGACAATGGGACTTTTTACTGTATATGAATTGTTTGTATTGTGTACTTAATTTGAATATACAAAAACCTTTTTAATCTGGTGTGACTCTGCGTTAGATACCGTAACTTGGAATTGTTAGAAAGTGGTTAAGAGTGTAACAGAGCACCCTTTTAAAATTTTAAGTGTTTATAATTCTAAACATGGTTTACAAATGTAAATGTTTCCTTTAAAAAAAATAAAACTTTGAGAGTAACAAAGAATGACATTCTAGTGTGGAGTACTAATGTTAACTAAAACCATAATCATAAAGCAACAAGAATTGATTCAAATGTGTAGGCCTCATGGTCACTAACTGAAAGATAAATGCACAGAAAGGAATTTCTTTTTGATAAAGACCAAAAAAGAAGGCCACGCAGTATTCTACAAAATCGCGCCCAGTTACAAGTAACTCTGAAATATGCATGAAGGACATGGTAGAAAAAGTGCTCATTGATAAAATAGAAACTACCCTTGTCCAGATCTCAAATGACATCATTGAAACTCTAAAAGAGTGTGTGGCAGAAATACTAGGGAAATGTGATCGGTAAATTTGTTGGTATCAACGAAAATGCTTGAATGTCCACCACCTAATACACTTGGGGCTACCGCCCAACATGAACCACCTATGGAGGGGATAGGGAATGTTATCCCATTAGTATCTATTCTGCCTCCAGTTCCACCAAAGCCAATACGTCAAATACCTCCAAAAGCAGTTACTACAATAGTTAGGAACACTGAATTATCGGCTTTGGGCCATGATGGGGGTTGTACTAATACTCCCGCTGTTAAAACTACTGTATATAAAGGAGGAGTCCCACAGGGGGAAAGGAGGCAGCGTGTGAAGCCCCGTGCAAATTTACCACCTGAGGCAACCCCTTTTGTCGCTGTTTTAGTAAACATCCCACCCTTGAGCCCAGAGGAGGAGGAGCCCCAGGGTACTCTATTAGAGAATATTAAAGCATGGTGTGATGAAAATTGCTCAGGCCCAAGGGACATATCCACTCACATCACCATGGGGAGACGAGTTGACTGGTTGGGGCACGCGGTAAAAAATCTACCCAGTGACTGCATCATAGTAAATTTTAATAGACCCCATGAGGCTACCCGTTTATTTTGGGATGCAACTGATATAAAGGTAGGAGGGATCCGAGCTGTACCTCTAGGTTTTTTTTACCCACGGCCAAACCCCCCCAAGCTGCCTCTAGGTAATGATGGTCAACAAGGTGCACCAAGACGGAGTATCGGGTTGTCGTCTTGGGCCCTGCAAACACCAGGCTTTACCCCTAAACATACTGATCCCACTAGACCAACAAACAGGGCCACTTTGGAGTTAACAAATAGATTCGCTGACCTATCAAACTTGGATGAAAATGATTGACTGACTCGTTATGCTGTCCCTAAAAGTCAGATCTATTGTACTTCTGCCATAGAAAGGGAAGCAGGGGACACAGTTAAAATCATGAGCTGGAACATTGCAGGACTTCGCTCCAAGAGGGATGACAGAATATGGTTGGAACAAATCAAGGATTATGAGGTAGTGGCACTTCAGGAGACCTGGGATAGGGAATGTAATTTCTGGGTAGATGGGTACTTATCATACTTCCAAGCTGCTCAAGCATGAAGCTCAGGGAGAGACAGAGGGGGGCTTATGTTCCGAATTTCTTTCAAACACATGGGATCTGTGAAAACTTTAAGCACCACATCCCCCAACTTTCTAGCCTTGGAATTAACTTTGCCTAATAAGCATAAAATCTTGTATGTCAATTTCCATAATGCTTAAAGAACGTAAGACTAGAGGTTCTCTAGTCCCATCCCTGTGTGGGCACACACTTGGTTGTCGTTCCTCACAGTAAGAAAAACGACTTTCATTCAATATTCGTTGAGATTCATTGATTTATTCCATAGTTCAATGTTTATGTTTTAACGAATTGAGTCAAATTTCATCCAAATCATTTTCAACATTATAGTTCAGGCACTATCTATTAAACGTGTCCAATGCATTTCGGGCATGTACAAATATGCCCTTCATCAGGGAAATGACACTAAAAATAAATAATATAAACATACATTAGTATAATGGATTTAACTGTGTGCAAAAGAAAATGTAGTAATTATCACTTTATAATGACGTTAAACATTCATGCTTCAGAGATAAAGGCATACAATCTCAATTGTGAAAAAACGAATAGTTCCATCAGTTCACATACAAGGAAAAGTGAGTAGGGTAGGAGTCTGACTTACATGCCTGTTGTCAAAAATGCAGTGTGCAGTCTAAAGGGAAAAAAGGGGAAATTAAGAAAAAACTACAATTAGAACCAGTGGACTAACGGGTTTAGTGATGCGCTTTAGGGCGCTCTATTTGGAAGGGTCTTGACAACTAACCTGGATGTGTTCGGCATAAGAACTCAGTCCGGTACTCGTCTCCGCGAACGCCGGCAACAAACTAAGTTTGCCGCGTTATTTTGAAATCGAAAGTGAAGTCATGTGGTTGGTCACATGGTTGGCAAACATGGTGAAAAGACTATGAGTCTCGACCAGAGCGTCCACAGTCGAGCATTATTTAATTGAAACATCACAGGGGTGCAATAAAACGAGGTTTACAGTTCTAAATGCAGTGTGATATGTTGGGAAGTGTGGGTGGAGAAAAGCAAAAAATATTACCATGGTAAATGAAAAATTGATGAAAAGGATCGAACACCATGCTAAAGGGTTAGGATACTGTGTGTGCTATCTGAGTAGCCATAGGGTAAGTGGCTCAAAAATGTGTAAAAAAACAGTGGTGTCAATGTGAATGGAATGGGAACAAACACAATAGTAACAAGATAGGTATTACGAGCAATTCAGTTATAAGTAACAAGAAAATTCAATTCTCTCATTAAGTCCCATTGGCTTCTGAGTCGATAATTTGTGTATCCAGAAATTCTCTCTTCTGAGAAGGAATTTGTTATTGTCTCTTCCTTCTATTTTCATCACAGTCTCAAGAATGATAAACTTGATTTGGGAAACATTATGCTGAGACTCAACAAAATGTGCTGATAAGGCTGACTTAAGGTTTTTGAGTCGAATATTAGACTTGTGTTCCGTAAGGCGCACTTTCATGCGACGTTCGGTTTTACCGACGTACAGTTTCCCACAAGGACATTTTATGCCATATATCAAATTGCTGGTGTCGCAAGTAGCGTTGACTCTGAGTTTGATGGGATAACCTTGTCTGGGGTGATGGATGATGTTGCCTTTAATTATGTTATTGCAATTGCCGCAATTGAGGCAGGGTCTGGTTCCCGGATAACTTGTCGTTTCTTTAGGTTTATACTGCACCAATTCTCCCAAGTTTTTAGCCCTAGTGAAGGCAAATATCGGTGGTTGACTGAATGAATTTCTGAAGTCTGGTTCAATGTTAAGAATAGCCCAATGTTTCATGATGATCTGTTTAAACTTTTTGCTCCTAGTTGAATATTTGGAAACCACTACTGTCCGTGATTGTTCTTTCTTGATGGTGGAAGTTAAGAGTTGGGCTCTATCCATACTTTCGATCCTCATTTTCGTTGCTTCTACTAGGTTTTTTGGATACCCTCTGTTTGCGAACTTTGTGGACATTTCCGTCAACCTTTGTTTGAGGGTGGTGGAGTCTGAAGTGATCCTTTTGACTCTTGCCATCTGTGAATAAGGTAAATTTCGTATCAAATTGGGTTCATGGAAGCTGGTGTACAATAACATATTGTTCCTATCCGTCGGTTTGACATAAAGATCGGTGATGAATCCTTGTGGGGTCACGGTGATTTTCACATCAAGGAAATTAACCAAGGTGTCTGAAATTTGCCAAGTCAGTTGGATCCGTTGGTCGATGGCATTAAACTTGTTGAGTTCCATTCTCAATGACTCCTCTGAGTCAGTCCACATGATGAAGAAATCATCAATGTATCGTGTTATCATTTTGAGGTGTTTAGTCCAGTTAGAATTCTTGAGGATGTGTTGATTCTCGTACCATTCCATAAAGATATTGGCAGATACGGGTGCTGCCGAATTGCCCATTGCCATCCCGGTAAGTTGTTGGTACCAGTCTTCCTTGACTCTGAAATAACCGTGGTACAAAGTGTAGTACATGAGTTCCATGAGAAACAGTTGAAAATCTTGGTCTAACTCAGTTTTCAGGAGAGCGGATTCAATAGCTTCAATTCCCATGTCGTGTGGTATACTTGTGTATAGACTACAAACGTCTGCTGTGCATAAGAGCACCTTTTCTGTGGGATTAAATGGTGTTTGTTGTAGTTTCAGTAGGAAGTCTGTGGTATCCTTGATGTATGTCATTGCTGATTGTACTGACGGTTGTAAATATTTGTCAATTAGTTGACCAATCGGTTGATGTAGGCTCCCACGTGTGGAGACTATTGGTCTCATGGGGGGGTTTTGGATGTTCTTGTGGATTTTCGGTGCCATTCTCAATGTCGGGCTTTTTGGGTTGGAGGTGGTTAGAAAGGTTTTAGTTCTGTCAGTGATAGTCCCTTGTTGGTGAGCTCAATCAATGATTTTCTTTAAGATTGTTGAACACTCCATGGTGGGGTTAGTGGGAAGTTTGTTGTAGGTTGTTGTGTCATTGATATGTTCGATCACTTTGTTGTCATACATAATAGTATCCATGATAACAATAGCTCCCCCTTTGTCTGCTTTCGTGAGTATTATTCGATCATTAGATGCTATTTTTCTGAGTGTGTCCGAATCTTTTTGTGTCATGTTTCTTATTTTGGGTTTGCAATATTTGATTTTGTTGAGATCTTGTTTGACGATATTTTCAAATAAATCCAATGTCTTATGGCTGATGGGTGCTTGGAATGAGCTTTGTGGTCGTAATCCCAGCAGTTGGTCTTTCTCCTGTTGTGGACGTTCCGGTATCACGTTATCAAAAAGTGTCTGAGTCTGAGTTTCCGCATTAATTTGAAAAAACTCACCTCGAGTTCGAGATGGTCTGTAGATGTAGTAGGTACAAATGAAGTTCCTTTCTCTAGTAGTTCCAGTTCATAGGGGCTGAATATTTGATCACTAATGTTGATCACTAAATGTTCTGAGGTTGGTTTTTCTTAGGTTTTTTCGTGTCCTTGGTTGTCGCTGTTGCACTTCGAGTGTTTGGAGGATCCCTTTCTTTCTCCTTTTCTTTTGCCTCTCCTGGGTTTCCTTTTTGGGATTGACCCTGTTCTAAAAAAGGACTGCTGTCAGGTGCTCTGCTGGTAGTAGGTTCCGCTGTTGCGGTCTGTTCTTGAGGTATTCTTGTAGGTTGAGATTTACGTTGTTTTTGACTAGATTCGCTATCTGTAGATGACGTATCGGTATTCGAATTATAAGGACGGTTTCTACGTTTTTGGGCGTAAATGTCTGCCCACGTGTAGACCTCCCCCAGTCTGTAATCCAAAGTATCCCGTTTATATTTACGAATTTTACGTTCATTGATTTCTTTCGTGTGTCGGTCAATCTGGTTCTTGATGTCCTCCAGTGTTATACTAAGTTCTTCTTCAGTCATCATTTGAGAGAGTTCTGTTGAAGTTTCCTCGATTTCGGCAGAAAGTTCCTCCAAGATAGTGGATATTTCTTGTATGATTAAAAGAATAAGGTCCAATGAACATTTATTAAGGATCTCATACCAGCGTTCCTGGAATTTCTTTGAATGTTTACATAGGGAGGGTTTAAGTGCAATCCTCAAACCTCGTGGTATGCGTTGGTTTCTATGGTACTTGATGAGAGTACTGGCATGAAGTTGTTGGTTTGTTTTTCTCTTCGATAGGTAAAGTAACTGTTTAATGTTTTGCTCTTTTGACCTACTTGTGGTTTCTTGTGTTAGTTCCTCCCTGATAAGAGAATAAATTTGGTCCACGTCTTTTGCTTCGAACGCGAAAGTAGAGGCTCTGGCCTCAGTGCTTTTGGATATGTCTTCATAGTTGCTCATGTTTAAGGTTGTGTTAGCTGTTGGTTATAAATTGAAAGGTGCGTGCTATCAATCCCGTGGACACTGGAGAGGAAATGCAAATATAGTCAGATGGATGCACAGCTGGTTGTTATTGAGGTTTAAACTTGAGATCAGAGATGTTTTCTGGGTATTTTGTGGTGCTCCACCAGGAGACGTCGAGGGCCCACCGACGTCGACCAAATGATTAAAGAACGTAAGACTAGAGGTTCTCTAGTCCCATCCCTGTGTGGGCACACACTTGGTTGTCGTTCCTCACAGTAAGAAAAACGACTTTCATTCAATATTCGTTGAGATTCATTGATTTATTCCATAGTTCAATGTTTATGTTTTAACGAATTGAGTCAAATTTCATCCAAATCATTTTCAACATTATAGTTCAGGCACTATCTATTAAACGTGTCCAATGCATTTCGGGCATGTACAAATATGCCCTTCATCAGGGAAATGACACTAAAAATAAATAATATAAACATACATTAGTATAATGGATTTAACTGTGTGCAAAAGAAAATGTAGTAATTATCACTTTATAATGACGTTAAACATTCATGCTTCAGAGATAAAGGCATACAATCTCAATTGTGAAAAAACGAATAGTTCCATCAGTTCACATACAAGGAAAAGTGAGTAGGGTAGGAGTCTGACTTACATGCCTGTTGTCAAAAATGCGGTGTGCAGTCTAAAGGGAAAAAAGGGGAAATTAAGAAAAAACTACAATTAGAACCAGTGGACTAACGGGTTTAGTGATGCGCTTTAGGGCGCTCTATTTGGAAGGGTCTTGACAACTAACCTGGATGTGTTCGGCATAAGAACTCAGTCCGGTACTCGTCTCCGCGAACGCCGGCAACAAACTAAGTTTGCCGCGTTATTTTGAAATCGAAAGTGAAGTCATGTGGTTGGTCACATGGTTGGCAAACATGGTGAAAAGACTATGAGTCTCGACCAGAGCGTCCACAGTCGAGCATTATTTAATTGAAACATCACAGGGGTGCAATAAAACGAGGTTTAAAGTTCTAAATGCAGTGTGATATGTTGGGAAGTGTGGGTGGAGAAAAGCAAAAAATATTACCATGGTAAATGAAAAATTGATGAAAAGGATCGAACACCATGCTAAAGGGTTAGGATAATGTGTGTGCTATCTGAGTAGCCATAGGGTAAGTGGCTCAAAAATGTGTAAAAAAACAGTGGTGTCAATGTGAATGGAATGGGAACAAACACAATAGTAACAAGATAGGTATTACGAGCAATTCAGTTATAAGTAACAAGAAAATTCAATTCTCTCATTAAGTCCCATTGGCTTCTGAGTCGATAATTTGTGTATCCAGAAATTCTCTCTTCTGAGAAGGAATTTATTATTGTCTCTTCCTTCTATTTTCATCACAGTCTCAAGAATGATAAACTTGATTTGGGAAACATTATGCTGAGACTCAACAAAATGTGCTGATAAGGCTGACTTAAGGTTTTTGAGTCGAATATTAGACTTGTGTTCCGTAAGGCGCACTTTCATGCGACGTTCGGTTTTACCGACGTACAGTTTCCCACAAGGACATTTTATGCCATATATCAAATTGCTGGTGTCGCAAGTAGCGTTGACTCTGAGTTTGATGGGATAACCTTGTCTGGGGTGATGGATGATGTTGCCTTTAATTATGTTATTGCAATTGCCGCAATTGAGGCAGGGTCTGGTTCCCGGATAACTTGTCGTTTCTTTAGGTTTATACTGCACCAATTCTCCCAAGTTTTTAGCCCTAGTGAAGGCAAATATCGGTGGTTGACTGAATGAATTTCTGAAGTCTGGTTCAATGTTAAGAATAGCCCAATGTTTCATGATGATCTGTTTAAACTTTTTGCTCCTAGTTGAATATTTGGAAACCACTACTGTCCGTGATTGTTCTTTCTTGATGGTGGAAGTTAAGAGTTGGGCTCTATCCATACTTTCGATCCTCATTTTCGTTGCTTCTACTAGGTTTTTTGGATACCCTCTGTTTGCGAACTTTGTGGACATTTCCGTCAACCTTTGTTTGAGGGTGGTGGAGTCTGAAGTGATCCTTTTGACTCTTGCCATCTGTGAATAAGGTAAATTTCGTATCAAATTGGGTTCATGGAAGCTGGTGTACAATAACATATTGTTCCTATCCGTCGGTTTGACATAAAGATCGGTGATGAATCCTTGTGGGGTCACGGTGATTTTCACATCAAGGAAATTAACCAAGGTGTCTGAAATTTGCCAAGTCAGTTGGATCCGTTGGTCGATGGCATTAAACTTGTTGAGTTCCATTCTCAATGACTCCTCTGAGTCAGTCCACATGATGAAGAAATCATCAATGTATCGTGTTATCATTTTGAGGTGTTTAGTCCAGTTAGAATTCTTGAGGATGTGTTGATTCTCGTACCATTCCATAAAGATATTGGCATATACGGGTGCTGCCGAATTGCCCATTGCCATCCCGGTAAGTTGTTGGTACCAGTCTTCCTTGACTCTGAAATAACTGTGGTACAAAGTGTAGTACATGAGTTCCATGAGAAACAGTTGAAAATCTTGGTCTAACTCAGTTTTCAGGAGAGCGGATTCAATAGCTTCAATTCCCATGTCGTGTGGTATACTTGTGTATAGACTACAAACGTCTGCTGTGCATAAGAGCACCTTTTCTGTGGGATTAAATGGTGTTTGTTGTAGTTTCAGTAGGAAGTCTGTGGTATCCTTGATGTATGTCATTGCTGATTGTACTGACGGTTGTAAATATTTGTCAATTAGTTGACCAATCGGTTGATGTAGGCTCCCACGTGTGGAGACTATTGGTCTCATGGGGGGGTTTTGGATGTTCTTGTGGATTTTCGGTGCCATTCTCAATGTCGGGCTTTTTGGGTTGGAGGTGGTTAGAAAGGTTTTAGTTCTGTCAGTGATAGTCCCTTGTTGGTGAGCTCGATCAATGATTTTCTTTAAGATTGTTGAATACTCCATGGTGGGGTTAGTGGGAAGTTTGTTGTAGGTTGTTGTGTCATTGATATGTTCGATCACTTTGTTGTCATACATAATAGTATCCATGATAACAATAGCTCCCCCTTTGTCTGCTTTCGTGAGTATTATTCGATCATTAGATGCTATTTTTCTGAGTGTGTCCGAATCTTTTTGTGTCATGTTTCTTATTTTGGGTTTGCAATATTTGATTTTGTTGAGATCTTGTTTGACGATATTTTCAAATAAATCCAATGTCTTATGGCTGATGGGTGCTTGGAATGAGCTTTGTGGTCGTAATCCCAGCAGTTGGTCTTTCTCCTGTTGTGGACGTTCCGGTATCACGTTATCAAAAAAGTGTCTGAGTCTGAGTTTCCGCATTAATTTGAAAAAACTCACCTCGAGTTCGAGATGGTCTGTAGATGTAGTAGGTACAAATGAAGTTCCTTTCTCTAGTAGTTCCAGTTCATAGGGGCTGAATATTTGATCACTAATGTTGATCACTAAATGTTCTGAGGTTGGTTTTTCTTAGGTTTTTTCGTGTCCTTGGTTGTCACTGTTGCACTTCGAGTGTTTGGAGGATCCCTTTCTTTCTCCTTTTCTTTTGCCTCTCCTGGGTCTCCTTTTTGGGATTGACCCTGTTCTAAAAAAGGACTGCTGTCAGGTGCTCTGCTGGTAGTAGGTTCCGCTGTTGCGGTCTGTTCTTGAGGTATTCTTGTAGGTTGAGATTTACGTTGTTTTTGACTAGATTCGCTATCTGTAGATGACGTATCGGTATTCGAATTATAAGGACGGTTTCTATGTTTTTGGGCGTAAATGTCTGCCCACGTGTAGACCTCCCCCAGTCTGTAATCCAAAGTATCCCGTTTATATTTACGAATTTTACGTTCATTGATTTCTTTCGTGTGTCGGTCAATCTGGTTCTTGATGTCCTCCAGTGTTATACTAAGTTCTTCTTCAGTCATCATTTGAGAGAGTTCTGTTGATGTTTCCTCGATTTCGGCAGAAAGTTCCTCCAATATAGTGGATAGTTCTTGTATGGTTAAAAGAATAAGGTCCAATGAACATTTATTAAGGATCTCATACCAGCGTTCCTGGAATTTCTTTGAATGTTTACATAGGGAGGGTTTAAGTGCAATCCTCAGACCTCGTGGTATGCGTTGGTTTCTATGGTACTTGATGAGAGTACTGGCATGAAGTTGTTGGTTTGTTTTTCTCTTCGATAGGTAAAGTAACTGTTTAATGTTTTGCTCTTTTGACCTACTTGTGGTTTCTTGTGTTAGTTCCTCCCTGATAAGAGAATAAATTTGGTCCACGTCTTTTGCTTCGAACGCGAAAGTAGAGGCTCTGGCCTCAGTGCTTTTGGATATGTCTTCATAGTTGCTCATGTTTAAGGTTGTGTTAGCTGTTGGTTATAAATTGAAAGGTGCGTGCTATCAATCCCGTGGACACTGGAGAGGAAATGCAAATATAGTCAGATGGATGCACAGCTGGTTGTTATTGAGGTTTAAACTTGAGATCAGAGATGTTTTCTGGGTATTTTGTGGTGCTCCACCAGGAGACGCCGAGGGCCCACCGACGTCGACCAAATGATTAAAGAACGTAAGACTAGAGGTTCTCTAGTCCCATCCCTGTGTGGGCACACACTTAGTTGTCGTTCCTCACAGTAAGAAAAACGACTTTCATTCAATATTCGTTGAGATTCATTGATTTATTCCATAGTTCAATGTTTATGTTTTAACGAATTGAGTCAAATTTCATCCAAATCATTTTCAACATTATAGTTCAGGCACTATCTATTAAACGTGTCCAATGCATTTCGGGCATGTACAAATATGCCCTTAATCAGGGAAATGACACTAAAAATAAATAATATAAACATACATTAGTATAATGGATTTAACTGTGTGCAAAAGAAAATGTAGTAATTATCACTTTATAATGACGTTAAACATTCATGCTTCAGAGATAAAGGCATACAATCTCAATTGTGAAAAAACGAATAGTTCCATCAGTTCACATACAAGGAAAAGTGAGTAGGGTAGGAGTCTGACTTACATGCCTGTTGTCAAAAATGCGGTGTGCAGTCTAAAGGGAAAAAAGGGGAAATTAAGAAAAAACTACAATTAGAACCAGTGGACTAACGGGTTTAGTGATGCGCTTTAGGGCGCTCTATTTGGAAGGGTCTTGACACCTAACCTGGATGTGTTCGGCATAAGAACTCAGTCCGGTACTCGTCTCCGCGAACGCCGGCAACAAACTAAGTTTGCCGCGTTATTTTTAAATCGAAAGTGAAGTCATGTGGTTGGTCACATGGTTGGCAAACATGGTGAAAAGACTATGAGTCTCGACCAGAGCGTCCACAGTCGAGCATTATTTAATTGGGGGAGGTCTACACGTGGGCAGACATTTACGCCCAAAAACGTAGAAACCGTCCTTATAATTCGAATACCGATACGTCATCTACAGATAGCGAATCTA
Source organism: Lissotriton helveticus (assembly GCF_964261635.1). Taxonomy (NCBI): domain Eukaryota; kingdom Metazoa; phylum Chordata; class Amphibia; order Caudata; family Salamandridae; genus Lissotriton; species Lissotriton helveticus. The sequence continues at coordinate 1,395,839,592 of NC_136063.1, read as the reverse complement.
GTCAAAAACAACGTAAATCTCAACCTACAAGAATACCTCAAGAACAGACCGCAACAGCGGAACCTACTACCAGCAGAGCACCTGACAGCAGTCCTTTTTTAGAACAGGGTCAATCCCAAAAAGGAGACCCAGGAGAGGCAAAAGAAAAGGAGAAAGAAAGGGATCCTCCAAACACTCGAAGTGCAACAGCGACAACCAAGGACACGAAAAAACCTAAGAAAAACCAACCTCAGAACATTTAGTGATCAACATTAGTGATCAAATATTCAGCCCCTATGAACTGGAACTACTAGAGAAAGGAACTTCATTTGTACCTACTACATCTACAGACCATCTCGAACTCGAGGTGAGTTTTTTCAAATTAATGCGGAAACTCAGACTCAGACACTTTTTTGATAACGTGATACCGGAACGTCCACAACAGGAGAAAGACCAACTGCTGGGATTACGACCACAAAGCTCATTCCAAGCACCCATCAGCCATAAGACATTGGATTTATTTGAAAATATCGTCAAACAAGATCTCAACAAAATCAAATATTGCAAACCCAAAATAAGAAACATGACACAAAAAGATTCGGACACACTCAGAAAAATAGCATCTAATGATTGAATAATACTCACGAAAGCAGACAAAGGGGGAGCTATTGTTATCATGGGTACTATTATGTATGACAACAAAGTGATCGAACATATCAATGACACAACAACCTACAACAAACTTCCCACTAACCCCACCATGGAGTATTCAACAATCTTAAAGAAAATCATTGATCGAGCTCACCAACAAGGGACTATCACTGACAGAACTAAAACCTTTCTAACCACCTCCAACCCAAAAAGCCCGACATTGAGAATGGCACCGAAAATCCACAAGAACATCCAAAACCCCCCCATGAGACCAATAGTCTCCACACGTGGGAGCCTACATCAACCGATTGGTCAACTAATTGACAAATATTTACAACCGTCAGTACAATCAGCAATGACATACATCAAGGATACCACAGACTTCCTACTGAAACTACAACAAACACCATTTAATCCCACAGAAAAGGTGCTCTTATGCACAGCAGACGTTTGTAGTCTATACACAAGTATACCACACGACATGGGAATTGAAGCTATTGAATCCGCTCTCCTGAAAACTGAGTTAGACCAAGATTTTCAACTGTTTCTCATGGAACTCATATACTACACTTTGTACCACAGTTATTTCAGAGTCAAGGAAGACTGGTACCAACAACTTACCGGGATGGCAATGGGCAATTCGGCAGCACCCGTATATGCCAATATCTTTATGGAATGGTACGAGAATCAACACATCCTCAAGAATTCTAACTGGACTAAACACCTCAAAATGATAACACGATACATTGATGATTTCTTCATCATGTGGACTGACTCAGAGGAGTCATTGAGAATGGAACTCAACAAGTTTAATGCCATCGACCAACGGATCCAACTGACTTGGCAAATTTCGGACACCTTGGTTAATTTCCTTGATGTGAAAATCACCGTGACCCCACAAGGATTCATCACCGATCTTTATGTCAAACCGACGGATAGGAACAATATGTTATTGTACACCAGCTTCCATGAACCCAATTTGATACGAAATTTACCTTATTCACAGATGGCAAGAGTCAAAAGGATCACTTCAGACTCCACCACCCTCAAACAAAGGTTGACGGAAATGTCCACAAAGTTCGCAAACAGAGGGTATCCAAAAAACCTAGTAGAAGCAACGAAAATGAGGATCGAAAGTATGGATAGAGCCCAACTCTTAACTTCCACCATCAAGAAAGAACAATCACGGACAGTAGTGGTTTCCAAATATTCAACTAGGAGCAAAAAGTTTAAACAGATCATCATGAAACATTGGGCTATTCTTAACATTGAACCAGACTTCAGAAATTCATTCAGTCAACCACCGATATTTGCCTTCACTAGGGCTAAAAACTTGGGAGAATTGGTGCAGTATAAACCTAAAGAAACGACAAGTTATCCGGGAACCAGACCCTGCCTCAATTGCGGCAATTGCAATAACATAATTAAAGGCAACATCATCCATCACCCCAGACAAGGTTATCCCATCAAACTCAGAGTCAACGCTACTTGCGACACCAGCAATTTGATATATGGCATAAAATGTCCTTGTGGGAAACTGTACGTCGGTAAAACCGAACGTCGCATGAAAGTGCGCCTTACGGAACACAAGTCTAATATTCGACTCAAAAACCTTAAGTCAGCCTTATCAGCACATTTTGTTGAGTCTCAGCATAATGTTTCCCAAATCAAGTTTATCATTCTTGAGACTGTGATGAAAATAGAAGGAAGAGACAATAATAAATTCCTTCTCAGAAGAGAGAATTTCTGGATACACAAATTATCGACTCAGAAGCCAATGGGACTTAATGAGAGAATTGAATTTTCTTGTTACTTATAACTGAATTGCTCGTAATACCTATCTTGTTACTATTGTGTTTGTTCCCATTCCATTCACATTGACACCACTGTTTTTTTACACATTTTTGAGCCACTTACCCTATGGCTACTCAGATAGCACACACATTATCCTAACCCTTTAGCATGGTGTTCGATCCTTTTCATCAATTTTTCATTTACCATGGTAATATTTTTTGCTTTTCTCCACCCACACTTCCCAACATATCACACTGCATTTAGAACTGTAAACCTCGTTTTATTGCACCCCTGTGATGTTTCAATTAAATAATGCTCGACTGTGGACGCTCTGGTCGAGACTCATAGTCTTTTCACCATGTTTGCCAACCATGTGACCAACCACATGACTTCACTTTCGATTTCAAAATAACGCGGCAAACTTAGTTTGTTGCCGGCGTTCGCGGAGACGAGTACCGGACTGAGTTCTTATGCCGAACACATCCAGGTTAGTTGTCAAGACCCTTCCAAATAGAGCGCCCTAAAGCGCATCACTAAACCCGTTAGTCCACTGGTTCTAATTGTAGTTTTTTCTTAATTTCCCCTTTTTTCCCTTTAGACTGCACACCGCATTTTTGACAACAGGCATGTAAGTCAGACTCCTACCCTACTCACTTTTCCTTGTATGTGAACTGATGGAACTATTCGTTTTTTCACAATTGAGATTGTATGCCTTTATCTCTTAAGCATGAATGTTTAACGTCATTATAAAGTGATAATTACTACATTTTCTTTTGCACACAGTTAAATCCATTATACTAATGTATGTTTATATTATTTATTTTTAGTGTCATTTCCCTGATGAAGGGCATATTTGTACATGCCCGAAATGCATTGGACACGTTTAATAGATAGTGCCTGAACTATAATGTTGAAAATGATTTGGATGAAATTTGACTCAATTCGTTAAAACATAAACATTGAACTATGGAATAAATCAATGAATCTCAACGAATATTGAATGAAAGTCGTTTTTCTTACTGTGAGGAACGACAACCAAGTGTGTGCCCACACAGGGATGGGACTAGAGAACCTCTAGTCTTACGTTCTTTAATCATTTGGTCGACGTCGGTGGGCCCTCGACGTCTCCTGGTGGAGCACCACAAAATACCCAGAAAACATCTCTGATCTCAAGTTTAAACCTCAATAACAACCAGCTGTGCATCCATCTGACTATATTTGAATTTCTATAATGCCCCACACGGTACATACTGTAATGAAAATATTAATGCATTAGCAAAGTTTTTAATCAATTATAACGAGGGTCAAACCACTTTTGTTTATTTAATTCTTCTAGGGGATTTTAATATACATTTGTGTCTGCTAAATTGCCAATATAGGGTTCATTTAGATATAGATTGTTTGCCCCATTCTCACTTTGAACATACCACAAAGGGGGCTGCTCTAGAAGAATTACTGTCAGATGTTGATTTATCCGAGCCGGAGTTTTTTGACTCCAATGACCGGGTAGCAACATATAGTGCTATGGACAGTAATACTATTATAGACTTTATATTTGTTTCACCAGGCTTGCTACCAAATGTTATTTTTTATAATGCTATACAAACTACATTTAGTGACCATAACCCAGTGGTATTGGAACTGCGTAATAAAAACCCATCCCTACTTTCTGAAAAAATAAATACAGTAACTACTATGGAGCTAGCCGTCCAAGACCAGGGGAGACGGGTAAAGTGGAGTAAAATCATACCAGAGGATTTCTATATTACACTTAGTGAGAAGGTGGGCAAGGAAATCAATACCTGTGCAGACCCTCTAAGGCATGGAGGGGATATCATCACCTCATTTGAAACAATTTGCCAGCAAGTGGCTGTGGACTTAACATCTAAGACGACACATAAGGAACTAAAACCGCATGGGTGGTTTGACTCAAAGTGCTCCAAAGCCCATAGAGACTTATTGGTTGAACTAAAAAAGATACCTCGAGACAACCAGGAAGTGGCCAGACTAAGAAAAAATTACAAAACTATTGTTGAGTCTCGTAAGAATGACATTAAAAAAAATGCATGGGACTCACTTTATGATAGGGCTACCCTGAGGGATAGTTCCAAATTCTGGGAAATTGTAAATACTCCACTTTTTAATGATAAAGAAAATTCCCCGCTAGAACTTAACATATCAGAACGGGAATGGCTAGACCATTTTGAAAAAATCTATGGCAGCAACCTCTCAGTAGACCCCTTTGTACCTATATTGAGCGAGCAACTGGAGCCCTCACTGAGATTTACAATCAAAGAAGTGCAAAAGGCTATAGAGGACACGGCTGGTCATAAGGCTCCTGGCCCAGATGGGGTACCAGCCGACATGTTTAAATCAAATCCTAATATATGGTCAATTGTCCTCACAAATGTTTTTAACATAGCTTGTACTGATAAAACTAGATTGCCTATCTTGGTCACGGTCTATTATAGTCCCGATTTTTAAGAAGGGCCAGAGGGGGGACGCAAGATGCTATAGGCCTATATCATTACTGGATTCGTCATTTAAAATATTAGGGAAAGTTATTCTAGCAAAGATCTCAACATGGGCATCTAATAATGACATTTTGTGTAATGCGCAGTATGGTTTCAGAACTGGGCGAGGCACCGAAGGTCAGTGCCTGAACTTACATCTAATAGTGAGTAAATATACTGTTGCATCAAAAGGGTCAATCTACCTGGCTTTTATGGACTTGTCCACAGCTTTTGACCTAGTTAATAGGTCAAAGCTGTGGACAATGCTCCTGGAGTTGGGGTTAGATCAGGCCTTGGTGAACTTCCTGGCAGAGTTGCACAGAGATCTGACAGCGGTTATACGTATGACACAAGAGGGGAAGTGTACTGCTGATCTCAAGTCTGGGAGGGGAGTGCGCCAGGGGTGTATTCTGGCCCCAATGCTATTTTCTCTATATATTAATTCACTGGGAGCTAACTTGGCGGCAGCATCCGTCGATGTGCCGTGCATGGGGGGAACCCCATTGCCTGTTTTATTATATGCTGACGACACGGTGCTGCTGTCAAGGACCCCTATAGGCCTACAACATCTCTTAAATTCCTTTGGGGATTTTATGCAAAATCTGGACCTCGTGATAAATGTAGAGAAATCGCATGTTATGTCCATAGGGAAAGGAAGGAATAACATTAAAACTCTCTCTTGTAATGGCTCAGTGATATCGAGAGTAAAAGTCTTCACCTATCTTGGCGTAGTGTTTGATGACACAGGGTCCTGGGCACCCCAAGTCGCTAACAAAGTAGTGGCCGTGAAAAGATCGTCGGCTGCTATATTAGGCTTTGTGAAAAGGCTCGGTGGGAAACCAGCTGAGGCCATCTTGACGATCTATAGAGCTAAAACTATAGCCATAGCTAGGTATGGGGCAGCAATTTGGGGCCATAAAGATCTAGCTCTGATACAGAGAGAGGAAAACAAATTTTTGCGATCCCTCTTGGGCCTCCCCCAATCTACATCATCCTTTGCAGCTCACATGGAGTTAGGGATAGGGTACATTGCAGATATGTTAAATATGGCGCCGCTTTTATTATGGATCAGAACTTGGCTGAACCCCAACCTTACACTGAATCACAAGATTATTAGTGATTGTATGGGGCGGGACAGAGTGGCTGATATTCAGTGGTTGACATTTATTAAAACAACAGTAGTATATCTGGGTCGACCGGAATTATATTCGAAACCGGAAAATCTGAGCAAGGAAGATATTAACTTGGTAAAAACTAATTTTATAAAAATCCGAGAATTGGAACGAGAAGCGAGAGAAATCATTAAGCCAACAGTAAGGTCACACTATTTGTTGATTACTTCAATGTCAATACAACCTTACTTGACTACTGTTACTAGACCCTATCATCGGTGGCTTCTAACAAAATTTAGATTTAATCAGGCACATTTTCTGCTGGGCATTTATGATAAGTGGTGTACCCCAAAGGATAATGTGTCATATGAATGTGACAATTTTTCTGATCAGGATCATATACATTTTGTGTTTTTCTGCCCTTTCTTTTTGGAAAGTAGGAAAAAATGTATCAATCCACTGTTAAGGGAAAAAGGGTTTGTACAGTTTAAACCCGCACTGCTTTATCTTCAACTAATTGAAACTCCATTAGTGATGTTTTGTGTAGCCAATTTTTTGATTGCATCAATCTGTGCTAGACGGAAGAGACTCCGGATTAATACAGTTGGGGTTGCGGTAAATGTTTACTCTGCACCAGATAATATAAATTAACTTCCATGTACCAGATTAAATATTGCTGTTGTGAACTATGAAATATTTGCTACTAATTTTGATATTAAGTGAACTATGTGATGATCTATATGTATTTGCCACTGATTTTTAAATGTACACTAAATATTATCCTTGTAAGATGTTTTTTATAAGAAAATGTTTCGGTTGCATAATATCATGTATTTGTATAGTATACTTTTATGATTTTTAAGTAATCGAATAAAGTGTTTTTGACTGACTGACTGACTGACACTAATTTACAAAAAGACAGGTTGTGGTAATACCACTATTTGGTAATTGTGTACGGCATGCGGAAAGCTTGATATAACCACAAATTTACAATTAAATGGGAACAACATCGTTTTTTGTGGTATTTCCACATTTAAAGGTGCAATGTTAACAAGATTTATTTTGGTGCTAACAAGCAATGATCCCCCTTGACATGATACAGTATCACCACTAGACAGAAAAATGAGTCAAGCGCACATTTACCACGTTTTTCCACTCCTAGCGTTCTCCAAATAAGGTCTCTGATATAATTTGGACCATGATAAGTCAAAGTAATCATAACGATCACGCCACTAGCGTTGGCAAACTTTTGAAAGTCATCGATGCTTGTTGGAGTGCCTTATCTTGTCTATAAGTAGGATGTCAGAAAAGGAGTTTATACAGGTAAGATTGAAAGATCAGTGTCTCATATCGACTCTTCTCGAATACCAATACAATGTTGTGCGTAAGTGCAGGCTGTGAATGCCAAAGGGATCACAAGCGCGTACCCAGTCACACCCCTCCCTGTTACAAGGACTCTTACACCCCTCTCCCTCAGATGTGGGTGAGTCCAGATTGGCCACGTGATACAAGGTCGGCCATGAAAGAGCACGTGCAGCCAATCATAGGCAATCAGACTATAGCTTTTCTGTGACTAGTCTGGAGCACAAACATCAATAACAGGAGGGTCGCATGGCTCATTAAGCAGTTGAAACAAGTAAATGAGTGTTCAAATCACAGAACACCCCAAATATCAACGGGGATATCCATAGGGTGACCAACTGGCATAGGTGCAAATTCAGGACGGTGAGTGTAAAAATTCAGGACAAAGGGACAAAATTCAGGACAAAAATTCAGGACAAAAGGTCAAAATTCAGTACATTAGTCACCCGACAATGGTGAACCACACCTGAATATAAGTGAGGCCGCTTTTATTGTTGATTGAAAACTACTGGATATACAAGGAGTTTTGCAGTGTCAGCCCCCAGTAACAAAACCGCTCCGACCCCCCCCCCCTTGCCAGCCTCCCAGTGAAACACCCGATGCCCGGTACGGCCAGTCCGGCCTTGCTACCACCCTCCATTGGTGCCCCTCATCTTCACTTAGACCGTCTCTCATGTGTATTTAATTTCTTTTATAGTGTTACTCATCCCAAGTATGTAGGTCAGGGTGTCGGAGTACGTTACATCACACACACATTATATAGGGACAATGACTCATATTAACGTGAAAGTCAATGTATAGGAAATGTTACTTAAGATAATGGGTGCTACAAGGTGTAATCATTCTTTCATCCATCATTCAGTCTTTCACCATTCATTCTGTCCTTCCATCTGTGTGCCCATCTATATCCAAACATATTCAACCATTTGCAAACCTATCTACCATATATTCTTCCATCCATCATTTCACTCATCCATCCCTTTATCCACCCTTTCACTCATTCATCATTCATCTACCCACCCTTTCACCCATCCACCCATGCAGTCATCCATCCATCTATTCACTCACCCATCCAGCCATTTACCCTTTCACCCATCCAGCCATCCATTCACTTACTCATCCATACACCCATTCACTCGCCCATTATCTACCCTTCCACCCATGCATCCATCTATTTACCTTTTCTCTCATCCATACTTCCACTCATTCACGCATCCATCCATCCTTTCATTATCTATCCATTCACCCTTTCATTCATCCTTTCAGTAATCCACCCAGCCATTCACACATTCCTTTACTTATTTACTTTCCTTTTCACATAATGAGCTGAGCCTTTGTCTGCATAGTCGCAGACAGAAGAAGCCCATCAAGAACTTCACCTCGCTGAAGTTCCTAAAGCAAGGGGTGGGGGAGGGTTCACTATGCCCCTGCACATAGGCAATCTGAAAACGTAGAAGTCATGAGTCATGCATGATGCACAGTGCCAGGATGTGAGGTGACTGTGACATGGTGTTGTTTCCACGGCTTTAACCCGTTCCGTGTTAGTGACGGAACCACTCCGTCACGAGCCACAGGCGCGCTGTGCTCATGAAGGAGTGGTTCCATCACGCCGCGGCCGCCCCGTCTAAGCGGCATCAATTCCGCGCCTGCATGGGTGAATTGATGAGCGGGCGGGGCCGTGACGGAACGACTCCGTCATGAGCACATCGCGCCCGTGGCTCATGACGGAGTGGTTCCGTCACAAGCATGGCGGTGCCGCGCGACCCCCCACCCCTCCCCCCCAGCACCGCGGCAGAATTACCGCCGTGGCCGAGGGGTTAAGTGGTGTAAAAAAATGTGGGGGTCTCTTCAAAGTGTGTGTTCGATGTAATTAAGGGGGTGGTTTAAAACACCTAGGCAAAAAATCTGCACTTAGCATAGTGTTCCGCCCGACTGGTATTATGTTGTTTCTGTCATTGCATCCAGATGCATAATACAGCAAGTATCATTAAACCAACAAGAAGCCAGGACTATTGGCGTTGTCAATGGGTGTTAGTTGCTTAAAATAAAACAAGCATTAGAAATGCAATCGGGCTCGGATTTATTTGAGTTTGAGCTAATGGCATTGTAAATGGTAATGTATTTTTGCTAAGTGTTATGGAGTGTGTTAATGTGGTGTGTAGTGGAATTATGTGTGTTAGATTATAATTGTAGCAATGGTGGCATGCTGTGTTTTTACATGAATATGTTTAAAACTAAAGTGTACCATACTGAGATTGCTACAATACTTAATTGTGGATGTGTAACAATCGATGCATGTACTGATGGCCGTGACTGCCTGTAGAAATTGTGCACTGATGGCTGGTGGTGAGCAGTAGCATTGGTGGTGGTGGTACTGCTGGCCGTAGTACTGGTAGTGGTAGTACTGGTGGTGGTGGTACTGGTGGTGGTGGTACTGGTGGTGGTAGTACTGGTGGTGGTAGTGGTATTGGTAGTGGTAGTACTGGTAGTGGTAGTACTGGTGGTCGTGGTACTGGTAGTACTGGTGGTGGTGGTAGTGGTAGTACTGGTGCCTGTAGTACTGGTAGTACTGGTGGTGGTGGTGGTACTGGTGGTGGTAGTACTGGTGGTGGTGGTGGTACTGGCAGTACTGGTGGTGGTAGTACTGGTGATGGTGGTACTGGTGGTGGTGGTAGTGGTACTGGTAATACTGGTAGTGGTAGTACTGGTAGTGGTGGTGGTGGTGGTGGTGGTATTGGTAGTGGTAGTACTGGTGGTGGTGTTACTGGTAGTACTGGAGGTGGTGGTACTGGTAATGGTAGTACTGGTGGTGGTAGTACTGGTGGTGGTAGTACTGGTAGTGGTGGTACTGGTAGTGGTGGTACTGGTGGTGGTACTGGTAGTGGTAGTACTGCTGGTGGTGGTAATGGTAGTGGTAGTACTGGTGGTGGTACCGGTAGTGGTAGTGCTAGTGGTGGTGGTACTGCACGCGGGTCTGTAAAACTGGAAGTGTATGGCGGCCCTGCGACTGTATGCATTTGTAAAGTCTGCACGTTTGAAGCCTTGTGGCGCTGCAAGCACGTGTGTCTTAAACCTTGCAAGGTTGGTGGCACTGCACTTATGTCTGCATAGCTCACGTTCTACGTGGCACCGCACCCGTCCCTGTGAATATGAAGACACGTTCATAAAGCACGAGTTCGTCGTAAAATCAAAGCGTTACTAGCGCTGCACAGGTGTGAACGCGAGAAAATCAGAGTAAATTAAATTGTGTACATCTTGCAAGGTTAGAGGCACTGCGTGTGCGTCTAAAGACTGTTGGGCTTGGGTTGTGTGTGTAAATCTTACGAGGCACTGAATGTGTGCACTGTGGAACTTTCAGGTTAATGGCACTGCACGACTGTGTGTATATGTGCCACTGCAGGTGTGAGTCTGTAAGACAGGGCTGTTGGCACTCAACATGTGAGCTGTAAAACTGACATAGTTGGTGCAGAGGTTAAAGTGGGCCTATTAAGTTTGTGGAACAGGTGCCATTGAGGGCCTACGTAAATCTCGCAGCAGAGGTAAGTGGCACTGCACACGTGTCTGTAAAACGTAACTGGCACGATTGGTATCAGCGCTCGTGTAAGCCGCGCAGCCTCAGTAGCGCTGCACGTGTTTCTGGGTAGCTCCAAGGTTGGCTGCACTGCTGGTGTGTGTCTGGCAAGCCTGCGCGGTTGGTGCAACTACAAAGGTGCGTCCAGTGTGGGTGGCACTGCGCATTTGTCTGAGAAGATGGTGGGGTTGGTAGCGCTGAACGTGTGTATGTATACATGTAGCGGTTGCTGGCACTGTTTATATTTTTGTATAGATTGCATGGTTTGTGGCACTGAAAGTGTGTGATTTCGTGTGTTAGTGACCTTGCACTTGTGTCTGAAACGTGTGTGGACCTTGGTAAAACGGTGGTGTTTCCACAGAGCCTGTCACTGTTGAGATCGTATTTCGATTCACTGTAAACTACAGGTGCCAAATACCCATGGCAGCGGTACACACTTTATCAACGTTGGACGGATGAAAGGCTGAGCAAATCCCGCCAAGATTTCAAACTTTGGATGAGGTTTATTACCGGTGCTCAGCCCAGATGGATTCCTTATATGATTGCGACATTGTATTAATATTTATGTTTTATATCACCTAGCAGCCACTTCACAGCGCTTATTGGTAGACACACAATAGGTGCAAATCGACATTTCTAGAGTTGCTCGCATTCCTTCCTTTTCCCAAAGGCCCCTCTCCAATCGCTACATTTATTTCGTGACGGATAGGTTCAGGCCGGCGCGAGAGTTATGAGAAAAAAATCTCCTTACCTGTTCTTGCACCCGGTAGTTCTTGCAAGATGAAGAGCACGACCAGCATCAAAGACGACGTCCGGCATGTCCACACACGACGGTGTCTGCTCGTGCCTGGGATACGTCGACCCATGTCTGGAGGAATAGCGCCGGCAAGGTTTTCACTCTAAGGGTCGGGCTCCGTATCCTGAGCCAGCTAGCGCCTTAAGGAGGCATGCGCCTACGCCTGGGCGCCAAGGGTGCTCGGCTCCTTTTGTTTCGACGTAGTTACCTCTCGCAGTCCACGACAAACTTGGGAAATGTAGCTCAAGTTTACCATGGGGATGTTATCACGGTCCTCTCAGGAAGCTGCGCGCTGAGAGCTGCAGAATTGTGAACGCGCCCGGCCATCTGGATTCACTAACGGAGGCACGCTGACAGCTCCTAATTATAATTTATGTACTTCTTTGCTCGAGCACGAACGAAATATGCCCAAAATGGCGGAACAAAACTACATTTACCCTATCACTTCAAGCCTATTAAAACGAAAACACAAGGAAGACGAATCACTGGCCAGATGACAGAAAACGCTAAGGAATGTCTGGAATTCCTCTCACCAAGGCCCTAAGGATACTTCTTCTTTTTTTTCTTATAACATTAGGATCTCGAAACTCCTCCCCCACTTACAGTGGGGAGGAGTCCGAGCCCTAAAAAGGAGCAATTATGGCTTTGTTGAACATATTATTTAAAATAATTCAGTTATAGAATGATGAAACAGTAAAAGAACGATAACCCGTTCTTTTTAACTTGTTTTTCAGGCTCCTTTAAATAAACTTTTTTCATGTTGCAGCATGGGCGTTTTACCTTTTTTCGAACAGATTGCCCTGCTGTACATGGAGGTAGGAGGAGGCTGCCACATGCTTTAACACCCCCAGACTGCTCCATTGACATTCTGTATGTGGCAATTACCTAGCATACAGAATGACAATGGGCGGGTGGAGCAGCTCTTGTGCTCCAGGAGGAGTGCGAGGCGGCCCCTTCAAGGGGGGGTGAGGTCTCTCCCAGGGGAGCAGTGCTGCTCCCTGTGATGGCCAAAATTACGGACAAAAGGCTTCCGTAAAAGGGATACTCACGGACAACGGACGTGAGGTCCCAATTACGGACGGTCCTTGAAATTTACAGACGGTTGGTCACCCTACTTCTCTTAGGCCCAGCAGGAACACTAAAATAAATAAATAAATCCAGGACTTGTATAGCGCACGAACCACCCCCGAACGGGTCTCTCGGCGCTGTGGGCCGTTGGGAAGATTAAGCGAGGCTCCGGCGCTGGGGGCCGTTGGGAAGATTAAGCGAGCTATTACCCAGAGTCGCATGGTTCTGGGCAGACACCTGCTGGCGGAGCCGGAGATCGAACCATGATCCCCAGCATCCAGCGTAAGTCACCCTGGCCGCGGCGCCACACCTCTTCCCTCCCCTGGCCGCGGCGCCACCCCTCTCTCCTCTCTAAAAGCAATCTATTCAAGAAATCACAGCAGTCTGCAGAAATAAAAGAAGGACTCAATAAAAGCAAGTTGATCATCTGTTGTTTTCATATCGCATTGAACACCGTTGCTCACTATCCTGCATACAGATACGCAGTTCGGCAAATATGTAAACAGAATTTAAACGAAATCTACAAAATGGGCACTGGAACGTGCTCCTGGTCGCCATAGCCATGATGTTGTGAGGCGCTACATAACAGAAGTCTGCACTTAGCGTTTAGCATAAAATAAGTCTCAAATGGGAAACATCTTGCGATTTACGAGCAGTAATGGTAGAACTATTTGCAATGCCAAGGCTATGTTTTTTTTGTACATGTTTTCATTCAAAGCAGACTTTGCGGTTTATGTTTTTATATTTTCCTCAGTGAAGTGGAAGAACTTCATGACAAAGATTAAATGCGCAGAAATAACAATATTAATAAACCTTGTTTTTCCTACTTTCACTGCAGATGTAGAGGCCCTCAATAGACGAGGCAGACCTTGGCCTTCAAGCTAAGTGCAAATTAGCTTTACATCAACGCTGCTTATTAAAGCTCCTTTGTGGCTGAGTCTTCACCAGAAGAAAGGGGGTGGGGAATACATGAACGCTGCTACCCGGTTGCCTCTCTAGGAACTTGGAACACACTAATGCTCTTAGCTTCGGTCTGGTCTGACAAAGACAAGAAGGCTTTGATAGTGTTTACCAGCTGACAGATGGGAGGCCAGCTTCCAGGTCAACCACAGGTAGAGTTACCAGATCGTGCGACCCAAAAACCAGGACATTTCACAAAAATAGAGGAAGGACTACAAATGTACATCAATAAAGTGGCAAAGAATGACAGCCTTCATCCTCATAGAAAACAGAAGAGGGAGGCACTAAGAAAATAAATAAAATTTATTTTTTAAAAGCAGCATGAACATTAGCATTTCATCCTGGCCGAAAAAATAACTTTTTCTTACTGTGTGTGCGAAACTTAAAATTTATAACGGCGTTGTTGAGCGAGTGCTTCCTTCGAGGCTTCAATTTCTGCTTGTAAACTATCTTAATCTAGATAAAGTAATTAAGGGTTTGTACCATGGGACAACAGTTTTAAACAAGCATTGACAAAATCATTTGGTCGTTGTTTTTTAAGTAAAAAATATTTCATGTTGTTTATGAATACGTGTCTGATGCATAATCTTGCGGAGACTTAGTTGTCATCGCTGTTGAAAGTTAGTGCATACCCATCTGCAGTGCCTCAGTTACACATTAATATATATTCAAAAATGTCACCTGACCATAATATCGTGGGCAAGACATAGCAACTACATAAATAATGTGCACCACAATTTTGAAGGTAAAAATATTATGTGGCATATTTACAAGAACTGGTGCATCCCTGCATATTAGAAGGGGTGCGCCAGTTAATTTGAGTGATGGCACAATAGCCTTGCACCACTATGGATGCGCCGCAAGAGAGATGCGTGACTCATTTTGCCAGCGTAAGGGCAGCGTATTGCTGGAGTCGTGTCGCAAGCACAACGCAACTCCAGCAATGGTCAGGAATGCCTATTCCTAACATGCTGCATCACTCCTTGCACCTGCTTCAAGCAGGCACATGGTTTTGATGCAGTGGCGTCGTAAAAGTGACTTAGTGAAATCTTGTAGATTTCACTGCATCCCATTTACGAGGCTTCCTTGCGACGGAACGTCCACCCTGCATACATTATACCTAACACAGGTATAATGTAGCGCAGGGCATTACAACGTGATGCATCTCCCTACATGTGTCACATATTGCATCGTGGCACATTCTTTACGATGTCACAGAAGTGACGCAGCGGCAGCGTAAATATGGCGCAAGGGGCTTGTAAATCTGACCGCTATGTTTATTTAATTTTTATTATAATAACAAAGTTTAAATTATAGTTTTCTTGAATCTCGTTCTTTAGTATGACGTTGTATTGTATGATAATATGCTTTTATTGCGTATGTCACTGTTAAGTTAAATTTGTATAAGCAATATTATAATATTTAATTTTTGGTTTGTTAGGTTTATGGGAAATTGATTGGAAGAGCTGCTTTTGATTATATATTAAATATATTACTTCATTATTTTCATATTTCATTTTGTTTTTTAATTATTATTTATTTAAATTTTTTATTTTTTTAAATTATGTATTATATTTTGATTCAGATTTCTGCTTTTGGGGGAAATTGGGTGGGTTTTTTATATATTTTTATTAATTTGATAATTATGTTACTTATTCTATTTTTTACTAATGTGCTTAATTGTTTAATACATTAATAACGTATGTGTTACATTAATCTAGGGTTATAGGTTTTATTGGGAGATTAGATTAGTAATGCTCAATTTTGGCTCCAGAATCCCTGAGGATCTTGGGCCGAGCCTGAGCACAGCATAGGGCGAGGCCTGAGCTTTCAGTAGCTGGGCCACCTCCACTGCTCCCCATTGGTTTCTGCACAGCTGACCTTCCATCTTAAGCTACTTTTCATTATTTCCTTTCGAAACCTTCTCCTCCCTTGTTTCTTACCTCTGCATCCTCCTACATTAGGAGAGCCTGGTTGCTGTCAAGGTGGGTGGTAATTGAAATGTACCAGTTTATGGTGAAAGAAAGATGGTGCAGGGCCCAGTCACTCATCACTCCATAATCACATAATGGGTTCAAGTGTTTCTCAGTTCCATGTGCAATGGCGGCCTTTAAAGGGCGCCACGAGCAACAGTGGTACACCTGTTCAAAGCAGGTTGCTCCTCACAAGTGCTGTAGGCACGGCATGTAGAGCACTCCAAGCTTTAGGCTAAGACCGGGCTCAGAGGAGGTGCATCAGCAGGGCAGTTTTTTTATTGTGTCTCTTCTGACACATTCAGCTGCTGTGTCATAGCTTATCGCAGAAGGGGTGGCATTCTCAAGTGCTGCTGTTTAAATCCCACACCCATGTAGGCTCGAATTGTGCAGGGTGTCATCTCTTTTGTGTCTAGAGGAGTGTTATGGCTGCTCTTTTGTGTACAGAGGAATGTTAAGGCTGAACCATTATCAGTGTGATGTGCACATCAGCAATTGAAAGGCCACACCCCTCTCCAACCATTGGACTGCTTAACCTTGGATTGAAGAAAACCATAAAAAAACAAATGCTCTTTTGCTTTTTACAATACTGCAAAGTGGCTCCTTGCCAGCGAACATTCCTGGCTTTTCAGCCAACAGCCAGTAGTGGCCCGTCCCCAGCCAAAGTGGGCGGGGACGGGCCAGAGGGGAAAGGCGGGATCTTCGGGGGACAGAAAATAGTAATTACCTGAACGCCACCGCACTCCCAGACTGCACTGTAGCTAATCCTGACACTGCATGAAAGCAGCATCAGGATTGGCCAGAGCACTGTCAACGTGTGCTCCCAGGCAGACTGGGACCCTGTGCCTGCTCTCTCCAGCCCCTGCTGTGCCGCTGGGGCTGCAGAGAGCTTCAGTGCGCATGACGGTTTGGTAGGCCTGCATCGGCCGGCCAAACCATCATGCACACTGTAACAGTGCCCACCACTCCTCCACCAGCAGTGTCAACCCCCTGGATCCACCCCCAAGACTCATCAGAGTCCTGGGGCGGGCCCAGGGGGGGTAAAATAAAACGGGCTTCTTTGAGGGTGATGGCAGGGGGTGGCACTCCTCTGCCCTAATGGAGGGACTGCCGCTGAAAACAGCGTTTTGCATTCGGGGCTTGTACATTTGCCTTTAACACTGATTATAAGCTCAAATCCTGAACATGCAAAGCGATGTTGGCTATAAAAAACACAGAATTGCCTGAAGGTATCACACAAGGCATTGAACCACTTGGCAGCTTTATTTTAAACATTTACAACACAAAGTAGGCCATTTCGAAACCTGTTCATGTTTCACATGCACAGCCAGAAAAATACATTACTGACTACTTTGTGAGTGTTCACTCATTCAAATCATGCATTAAAAGAAACATTGCAAACGCTAATCATTTTGGCTTTTTTATCATGAAAAAATATGTACCAAGCTTCAGTAAGACACTAGGTACACTATGGGCAACAGCCACAGTACACCCTCCCCTAACAAAAAGAATAGGTGTGGGGCAGGTAACAGGGTAAATAGGACAGAGTTTTGTCAAACACAAAATATATTTAACACAAGCAGCAAAATCGCATTCTTCTTCCTCGCAGAATATACTAACTAAGTGTAAGCCTACTGCCCTTATAAAAAGAACACATATGTGGCAGCAGCGTGGACGTACAACAGATACAAAACAGAAGCAGGAGTTCAAGCTTCCCTTTCTCAAAAACAGGTACAGTTTCGGCATCAAGACTGCCAGCTTCAATCCTTCACAGGTACAGCTTTAGCAGCAGCAGTGCAAGCTTTCCCATCACATGCCTCATCACATACTTACTGATGTCTACTACCCCTCCTGGGGTATAGGCCATCAACTAGGACTCTCTAGCCCTCTCTGTTCTGGGCTTTTCATTCAATCTCACTCCAAGTGTAACAATCTCCTTGAAGTCAGCCTCGAGGCCTCAGTGCCAGGTGATTCTTGGCCTTCCTCTTTTCCTTTTCCCTTGAGGGTCGAAGTCAGGGCTTTCCTGGTGGTGTGGGGGGATTATGCTTTTACGACCACAGGGTCGTATCAGCAAGGTTATCGCCGTTTTCCATGGAACACCGCTGGAAAACCACCGATGTTACATGGAAAACATCGCTATCGCGGGAAAATGATTGCCATTGCGCCAAGCGTTGTTAATACAGCAATAGCATGGCAATAATTGCCAGCGATAGACGGCGATAAATAAGTTCTCGCTAAGAGCGGCAAGCGGTAATTATCGCTGCCGCTTGATAATATGCCCCAACATCTTCAAAAAAGTAAATATACTCGTAGGGACACGCATTATGTAAAACACGACATGTAAAGGAGCTCCCTCACTCATGCAGATTACTTATTGTTGAGCTAGTCATATTGAGAAATCGATCAGTTATTTTCCCTGTAAAGGATATTATTTTAGAACCCGTTAGGGGCCCATTTCAAATATAGTTTTAAATTACTGCCGTGTGTGAGACCCGGGGGTGAACCTGGCCCAAGTAAACTGCTTCCTTCTCCTGGTGCTTTGGTTTGCAACCAGAGGAGCAATGGGACATAGTAAAATAAGCTGAGAATTTCCAATCAGCCAGAATCTCACTGAAGCCTGTAGGCAAGAAATAATATTGTGTGAAAATTACAGATGAATTAGTAACGATTTCAATCAATAAATAAATACCTGCAATTATGAAAATATGAGCGACTCCATCCCAAACATGTTAGCCTATCTGGTGCACAATATCAACAGAATTGTGGAAAGTTCTAACCACATTACACAATGGACAGGGAAATAGCAACCATCTAAACTCTGTCACTTTCTACACTTCTGCCCAGTGGCTAAAATACACTTAAATATCTAAAACTAAACATCTGTATGCCCTCCACCTATTGCACCCTAACTTTCCACCAAATAGTAAAACAAGCATTTGCAAAGTCAAAAAGTCTGGCTTACAACTGCAAGTGCCTCTTCATTGACTGATTAGTTTGGTTTGTGTGGTATTCTAGATAGGTGAATGCAAGATTGAGTTAATGGGGGAATGGTTGCATGCATGACAACTGAGTGTGTGAATGAGTGGAATCATGAAAGCATCTATTAATCTCCTCACTAAATCATTCTTAGGTTTTCCGATTCACAATTTCATGCATTTAACCGCATGCGCGCTAGCGGTTTGCGTGCTGCGTTTTTAAAAAAAACGCGTTACATGACGAGCTCAGCTCGTCATGAGCGTACGAGCGTCGTCACTCATGACGAGCAGTGAAGATGCACTTTCAGCTATAAACCATACCTACTGGGTTTGCTGGTACTTCCTCAAAAAGTCAAACGTGATTTTACCCATTTGTACTTCATTTAAATTCGAAATCAAAAACACCAACTGGTGCATAGGTCAATAAAGTAAAAGTAGTAAAACTAAAAAATAGATCTTTTTCAAGATAGTTATGATTGGACTAAGACATTGCTATTTTCAGGACAGGCGAGAAATGGAGATGTAGTGTACAAGGCCAAGAGAGGGCGAGATTAAAATTCAGCGGAGGGCTGGAGAGTGAGGAGGAAGTGCATAGAAATATAATTCTTTAATTGCATATGCATATACAGGCTGCATCGCTATTGCCAATAAACATTTGACTTGTACTTTAAAACTTTATTTTACTTACCACCATCCACTCTTGCAGTGCATATGGCACTACGGGCCTCGTTTATGAGGAATTGGCATAGGGCAGCCCCACAAGTCGTCTTGCTGCGCTGTCGTACGCAAATGTGAAAGGGCAGGAATGCACCATATTTATTAAATATGATGCATTCCAATCCTTTCCCCCTGCGCTGGCACACAATATGCTGCCTAGCACCAATTTAGGCACCCTTGCACCATGGTGCAAGGGTGCATTAGTTGAAGGCAGGATTGTTTTTGTGCAAGAGAGGGCACCTTTCTGCCCAAAAACAATCCAGAGACGTGTTTTCCTTGTTCTATGTGTGATGCACATTGCAGCACACATCGAATGCAGCACACATGGAAAAAGGAAAAAATGAGGAGAAATGAAAATATTTCTCCTTGTTACACCTACTCTGGGGAGACATAAGGTTTTCGCGCTGCCCCAGGTTTACTTGATTTTTTAAATCTGGGGCAGCGTCAAAATCTATGGGTGTTGAGTGGGAACACCCACCTCAACGCCCATGGAGCACCTCCTTGACGCAAAGTAAGGCAAAGCAGCGCTTAGGGCAGCCTTGCCTTACTCCATATCTATGAGGCCATGCAAAGTCATGCAGGGTGGCTTTGCGTCGCGTCATTGATATAATTGAGTGGTCTACACCACCAGAGCAACAAAAAAAGTGATGCTCCTGCAGTGCAAGTCTCTTGTATGTAAGCCCCTACGTGTCTTCTCCTCCTGCCTGGGTATGGTCCTGTCTGTCGCACAGGACATCGTCTACCCCTCTGACTCTGTTTACCAGCAGGTCAAACTCTAAGAGACTAGGTCAACTATTGACGCCATCACCACCTCAAATTGGAGCTGCAGACTCTCAGTGGCCACTTTTTCCCTCCATTAGTCCAGTGGGGCAAGGGGCCAGAGGCCTGTTTCAGGGATTCCTCCACTGGGCCGAAATTTTCTGGACTCATCTCAGTACTTTTATTTTAAAGCACCTGGTTCTTGGCAGTGCTCCTTCTCTTTATTACAAGATGTCATGCTGTGATTGGCAATGTGTTGCCAATCACAACATGATGCCATTGTCTCTCTCATAACTACAAATGCCATCTTTGTATCTGAAGTGACAAAAGAGGTGCAGGTGAGCAGTGGGGGTCGTCTAGCTGCTGGTCTGGAAGTAAAGTTGCCATGGGTCATCACTAGTACCACAGATGAAATTGGCAATTAACTGATTTGCAATTCTGATATGCTTACATAGGTATAGAAGTTGAAATGGTAAATCCGATGTAGGCGGAAGTGTGATAAATAAAGGGAGTTCAGAAATTTCTGTATTAGAATTCTGCCACTGAAAATTTAAAAAGTCTGTGTTCTCTTTCTGGTGGTGGTACCTGAAGTCGATCATGATAAGGAAGGATCTGTGAGGGAATGATAAAGCTTGAAATAGACACTATTGCTGCACTTTTCTTTAGTATATTATGTGTCACTTAAATGTGTTTATTGAAAAGTATTCTTGATTTCTAGGAAACAATTGTACCTAAAAATGCCTTACGAGAGGACAAAAGTGAGATACAGACACTATTGATTGAACTGTGAGCCTCAAACATAGGAATGCCAAAACTGCACCATGATCAATCTAATCCGAAACCCAACACACTGCATTTAATAGTTGAGGGCAGAGCCTGCCCTAGATCAGATAACGCCCTGGGTGGAAAGAAATTTGATGCCCTTACTACTGCTGTGAATAAAATGAGGGAGCGGGGGACCTTTTTTGTGTTCTCAGGTCAGTCCGTGGCTGAATGCATCAGAACTGTTACTGGTCACTTAACACAAGCATCTCTGCACCTCCCTGAATTTACCTGTCTAGCATATTGATGCTATGTACTCTAGGACTCTCCTGGTTCTGGGCGGACTCTGAAGAGGAAGCACGTAATCCGCGGTGAGGTGTTAGGGTGCAGTTAATGTGAAGTATGATCTAATGCACAGCGTGTACGTTTATGCTAAAGAATAAAGGAATGCTTAATAGCGGCTCCTGTGTGGCATAATTCATCTGTATGCTCCTGGGCTGGGGAAGGTGCTACAACTGGTGATGAGGGTGACATA
Source organism: Lissotriton helveticus (assembly GCF_964261635.1). Taxonomy (NCBI): domain Eukaryota; kingdom Metazoa; phylum Chordata; class Amphibia; order Caudata; family Salamandridae; genus Lissotriton; species Lissotriton helveticus. The sequence goes on along the minus strand of NC_136063.1, from coordinate 1,395,818,065 downwards.
CGAGCCCAAGAAGACTAGACTGCTCTCCCTAAGAGTTTGTGACAATACTGCAAACTTCTCGTATGTGCCATGTGTGCCCATAATCAAAGAAGAGCGGTCTGCGACCGACACATGTATAGTCAAAGCCCTGCTCCAGCCCATAGATGGCCATCGAAGGCCCTATAGAGCAGTATATTCGACACGCCTGTCAAAAACACAGACGAGGTGGCCGACAGAGTCACTGCACCACGCCCAATTACAGCTCAATCAATTGTACGAAGCCAGAAATAATGATCATGACAACAAGGTACAAAAAACAGAGATTACCCATCGCCAAGGTAAATTTAAACATTCTGCGGCCCAGGCTCAAGCACAGGGTCAGTGCTTGCAGAAGATATTTTCTGTGCAGGTCTGCACAGCGAATGCTGTCAGAACAGCACGTGCGCTCAATGGTGGAAAAAGGGAGCACGAAATACACTGCAGCCTTGTTCCTGCAGCCACCACCGCCTGTCGACACTTCTAAGAATCAGAACATTGGTGCCAGGTGGGTTGCATGGATCAAAACGTTTGATGATTTCATAGGCGCACTAGATGAAAAAAATAACAAGATATTCATATAGTTGTAAAACCTTGCAGGTGATGGAGTGAAAGAAGTGCTTAATAAAATCTCACAGACTGATGTAAAATCGTACCAAAAGGTAAAAGAAGTGTTGGAGGCCAAGTTCAATCCAATGCCAAAAGTCGACTATGGAAGGCATAGCTTCAACCAAGCCTGACAACGGGTTGGTAAAACAATGGACACATTTTTGAAAGACGTGAGGCAGTCATTAAACATTGTAAGTTCTGTGATTCCACTGATGATGAAGCAATGTGACTCAGAGTCATTAATGGGTGCCTTTCAAATTCATTTATAAGGTGCATACTGAGAGAGATGCACAGCCTAGAGAAAATGCTTATGGCTGTGAGAGCAGAAGAACAAGCACACCGACAAGCTGCTGAAATAGAAGCAGGACCAACACACAATAAATCGGCATTGACTGTGAAAAGCAAGCATAAACCAGATATACATAAATCAACGTCTTCAAAGAAACAGAGCTATGCTTCCGATGTGGATTTTCGTTTCCTAATAAAGGTAAATATCCAGCTATAGGACAAGTCTACAAAGATTGTGAGAAAGAGAACCAATTCAGAACAGGTGCTGAGCCAAAGAAGAATCAAGTGTGTCACGACAGCAAGACAAAAAGGACAGGAGAATGTTCCAGAAGCATTCTTGCCACTCCCCTAAAACAAAAAAACATCAGCTCGTCAAGTAGAAACCAGGCAAGATCAATCATCGCCAAGCTCATCCTACAATGGCCCTTCGACATCACTATCGAGTATCAGCGAAGAAGATGGGTGTGCGCTGATGATATCTACCTATGAGCAGCATGCACATGTGGTGTGTTTATACATAAAAGACTGAGGTTTGGAGTGTCTTCGCCTGCGGAAATATTGCAGGACGTTATTCACTGAGTAATACAACATGTTACTCATGCTTTCAATTAAAGTGAGACATATTGGTTTTTGGAAAACACAAGAAGAACACAACATAACCCTTAACCAACTGTGTCAGTTACTCAGTGATGCAGGTCCGACTCTGAATGCCCTAAAGTATAGGTTTCACAAAATCAAACTTAGGGTTTTTGGGCACATATTCTCTGATGAGGGAATGACTCCAGACCCCGACAAGGTGCAAGCAGTGTCACCCACTTGCCCCCACCTACAAGATGCCACCAAGCTGCCATCCTTTCTAGGCATGGTCAGTTATTCCTCAAGATACATTTGTAACATTGCTACAGTGAGTGCACCATTGAGAGACTTGACAAAGAAAAGTGTGTCCAGAATGTGACCAGAGTGTCAAAGACATTTAACGTGCGATTGAGAATGCAACGGAAATGGCCTATTTTGACCCCATGTTTCATACAGAAATAACAGTTGATGTGAGCTCGGTAAGGCTAGGGCCAATCCTTGCTCAACACAGTGGCCATCCTAATGTCCAGAGATACATTGTGGCCTATGCCAGTCGAAGCCTGTCCGATATAGAACGTGCTTACTCTCAGCCGGAAAAAGATCTGGCTATGATGTGGTCCTGCATTCATTTTTAATGTATTCCTCTATAGAAAACGATTCATCGTCACCACTGACCACCATGCGTTGCTTACAATTTTTGGAACTCGAACGCTACGATGCCCCCTCATATCAAGAGGTGGGGGTCAAGAATGCAAGAGGAAAAAAATAAGATCGTGCATAAACCGGAGAAGAATCCAAACCTGGTAGATTTACTTTTCTGTGTCACAGTTTGCTGTACGTCGCTACTCATGGAAACAAAGCTATGGATAACAACTTAATTCATAGCCTCCACTTTCAAGCTCCTTCAAATTTACAGAACATTTTAAAATTTACATTTTTACATATGTTATTAATCTGCTAACATTATTTAAGTTTCCTCTAGAGTACCCCTGAATACGCATTGTAGACTCCCTGGAGTCATGGTGAAAAATCGTTCTGTTCATAGATGAACAGGAAAAGAATTCCAGACTTCAGACCCTCAGAAGGTATAATCACAAATTTTGCTTTTATTTGATTTTATGCACTACAGGAAGCAAACAACCAGTCTACTGCAACAAACATCTAAATTTATATAGCATTTACATTTGGAAAGTACCATTTAAATGTGGAAGCAATAAAGTCTGGTGAGCATTGCTTTGTGGACAATGGCAATGGTGTTGAATGTAAATGTTTTGGAAATGGGAAACCAATGAAGGGATCGAATAAGAGACAAAAATGTGATCCTTTTGTGGGAGCTCTACAATACATTTATGCATTGGTCCATGTAATGTTTGTGAGTGTACTCCTTGCTTAATAAAAATATATGAAAATGTATACCCTTGTATGCTCAAGAAATGCACTACACATCATGTTATACAAAATCAAACATTTCAAAGAAAGGTTGTCACCAACCTATGGTTACCATAATTTTCTAGGAATTTCATTTATAAATGACACCACCTGCATGTCAATATCATAGAATTTAGGATTGCATGTAAACACGACTGCCCTTGAATTACAGGGGTCTTTATTTACTCTCCACAATGTTTGCAATAAAAGCAATTGCAGAAACCTGAATCTTTGAACTTTCCCCCCAAAAATATACTCCATCTTGTTCTAAGTTGCAACTTCAGCAGGTTTCTTGAAGTCTTAGGAACTGAAACGTCATCTGAATATTTTTTATAAAATCAGGAGTGCCTGCCCTGAATACTTGATTGGTGAAAACGGAAAGTTCACTGAACTTTGGGAAGATTTTTATGGTGTTCTGCATTTTTTTTTCTCGACCCAACTGGTTTTTCTTCAGAAAGAGTGTATTATCTCGATATTCCCACTTACTAGACACCATTTTGGGAGGAAGCAGGTGGTCTAGCTGTTATGGTTGAGGTGGGGCTCTAGGGAAGGATAAAGTCAATAAGCATACCCAGTGCATGAACCCTTTCAGCCTAACACAAGTACCATTTTCTTAAATGCTTTTAATTGTAATTGTATTTACATAGCTCTTACTATCCCTAAATTTGCATTAGGTATTGTCTAGGTATTACTAAAATCTATATTTTGGAAGCACCATTTTATCGTAACATGTTTTGTGCATTTTGTAGTAGTCTATTTTATACTGTGTGTAATGCAAGTATAAAGTAATGACTTACATACTCACAGTACTTTCTTTCATAGGCTGTGACCTTGCAGCACTAAAACACACAAATCACTATTCTCCACTGCACCAACCAAGAATTAATTCTGTGGCTCTCTGGTTACAGACAGATCTTTGCAGTCCTTTAACTAATATAGGTTTATCAATGTAATATAGTGCCTTTCCCAATGAGTAACAACTTTTTGAAGTTATTTATTCTTCATTTAAGCTGTCCATTATTTTATGTGCAGCTACCTGATGGTAAAAGATCTAAATAATGCACAGAATATTTTGTTTTTAGGCACACCTTTGACCCCGCCCCTATGCCCAGACTCTCAAGGCCCTCCAGGCCCCCCCTCCAAACATGACTGAAGTCCACCACAGCAGCAAACTAATATAACCAGGAGTCGTTTTTTGCTAAAATAGAAGTGTCTGTTTTCATAATGTTAAAAATAAAAACCCTTTTAGAAAACAGTGTGAAAGAAGATGAAGGGACACTTCCTCCCCTGGAATTAAAGAAAGCACCCTAGGTTGACCTTGCAGTTCATAATTAATGTCAGCATCCCATGAAATATGGTATGGTTCTCCTCACATACCGTGCACTAAAGTTCCAGCTCATGTATTATAGCCATTAAACCCAGGGCCACTGGAATTATGCGATTGTGCAGCCTCAGCGATTTTTGCATAATTTTAGATCTGATACATTTACCTTATAATCCATCATCAGCCGCTTAATCTGCTGATTTTAAAATATTTTTTTTTGTTTATAGTTCAAACTGTTCAAAAGTCACTAAAAAGCTGCCATGCAGTAGAAGGCTCTTTGCGAAGCCAGACCGGTCACGTGTTAGTTGCTATATTTGGATGTTAAACTGGAACTAATGGGGTGCAACCACAGATTCACAGTCTCTCTGGAGAAAAACAGGCACAACTATCACATTAGTTCAGAAAGGTGTTATCATCCAACTGAGTTTGGCAAATTATGTTTTATTAGTAAAAAATAAAGTCAAATTGTGCATCTTTGGGTAATTCTTATTGGAGACTTTTAGTTTATACTGAGTGAAAGAAAGTAACAAAGCTTTATTTCAATAAATTGATATCTTAAAAGTACATAACAAAAAAAATGCAGTTCATATTATTAAAAACACTCAATAAATTATTAAAAAGACAGTTTAAAACAGTATTAAACGATTTACAGCTTTGGGTTTTAAAAAAAAGAAGCGAGGAACCAGGGATTGCCTAGGAGGGGGTTAGTGCCATAGCTTTGCATCTGATCACCCACGCCCAACCAAGAAATTTGGCTACCCCACACGCCAGTACTGTGTTAGGATCAGATTGCAAGATTCTTAGGGCTGGGGCGTGACGTCTGGTCTCAAGAGGAGACAAACAGGTTTTAACCATTTGGATCTGGGCTTGTTATAAGCACTACAGACAAAGAAAACATGTGAGATTGTTTCCAGTTCGGTGCTGCAGTGCGGGCAGGTGGCAGGCGTCTGGTGCGGGGGTTTCCATTTAGAGGTGCGTTTACGGACTGGTAGGGTTCCTATTCTAAACTGCACATACAATGTCCTATCTCTTGGTTTTCGAATGAAGTCCATGTAGGGTTCAAGAAAGGGAACAGTTTTGTGCAGACGAAACTCATCGGTGAGCCTGCCCAAGTTATCCGCTCTAGATTCCTGGGCATCGACCCACCCCCAATAAGCCCGCTTGACCTCTAGTTTGGACAATGAGGCATCGGACTCCCATGTCACCCAAAGACCGATGGCCATCAGGAGTTCCTTAATTTTTGAAAGCCAAGCTATTTTATATGACCCCTGCAAGCTCATGATTTCTTTAAGGCCGTCTACGTAGCTCTCTAGCTCTGGTGTACGCCAAAGACGAGCCCAATAAAGAAGCGGACGCAGAGTTATAAGGTCTTTGATAGATCTGCGTCCAAGATCGTATTGAATGGGCTTGCTTGGGGAACTCCTGGGGATGGACAGCAGCTCTTTATAAAATTGGCTTTCAGCCATTACTAGCTGGTCAACATTACAAAAGCCCCAGAGCTCTGCCCCGTACAATGCACTGCCTACTGCTTTTGCTGCATAGATCTCAAGGGCAGGGGCTATAGGTCTGGAAACTGATGATCTATGCTCCCTGCTTATGGCGCCCACGACCCGTTTATGGTTTAAGGCCATCTTTTCAATGTGGGGCTTCCACTTGAGTTGATCGGATATCCTAATCCCAAGATAATCGAACGTTTTGACCCGCTCTAGCGGCTCTTCATTGAGGGTGAGCGTGCGATTAGCTTTTCTACTGGGATTAAAATAAAGGAGCTTTGTTTTACAAGTATTGATGACCAAGACCCTTAATTTACAGAAGTCACAGAATCGATCTAACAATTTTTGGAGCCCCATGGGCGTTTTGGAAACTAATAATGTGTCGTCGGCAAAGAGCATGGCGGGGACCTTCACACCAGCCAGACTAGGGGCGTCAGCATCGATGTCAGTTAAGAAAGAAACCACCCCGTTAACAAATAGGGAAAAGAGGGTCGGCGCCAGAACACATCCTTGGCGGACACCTCTGTTCACCGGAATTTTTTCTGTTAACTGCTCCTTCGTGCCCCACCGAATGCGTGCGTAGGTTCCATCGTGCATTCGGGCCAGCAAGTGCAGGATGGGCGGAGGGAACCCCATCTCGTGAAGGACCGCCCACAACCGCCCTCGGGGGACCAGATCAAACGCGGTCTTCAAATCGATAAAGGCCAAGTACAGTCCACCCTTGCTAATCGAGACTGTCTTCCAATGCAGTAATAACAGTCTGAAAGCCTGGTCAACAGTACTCGTACAAGCCCTTTATACTGAGTGGTAAGCCTCTGATGCCAAACCACAGTCACCCACAAACCTTTGGTTTGCTAAACACTGTTTAATATTATTTCCCCACAGTAAAAATGATTCGCTGCGGGAATTGGGGGTTTGTATGGTTGTTGATGATGAGAAATACCAGCTTCCAGAAAATTCTGTCAGGATGGGGTCCTTACGTATAAAAAAGTTTGACAGGGGGTTTCAGCATCAAAAAGTTTGAAGACCCCTGCCCTAATTAACCTTTGCTCAACCTCTGGTAGTTTGGAACAGAGCAATAAGGCTTAACTTAAGAGGCAATGTGTAAAGTATTTGTGCAATACTTAAAGCAGTAAAACATTGACTATACCACACAAAAATAATCTACACCAGGTTAGTAAAATACAATTTAATTTAATGAACAAAACAAGACCAAAAAGTAAATTAAATATGCCAGTTGTGGATATGCCAATGTTACCATGTTTTAGGGAACGAGCACATGCACTTTAGCACTGGTTAGCATGGTAAAGTGCCCAGAATACTAAGGTCAGCAAAAATGAAGCCAGCAAAACAGGAGGTCAGGATGCCAGGTCTAACAATCTGGAACATGCTTCTTGCTTACAAAATCTTTTTTTTAAAGTTTTTTACGTTTCTCCTTTTAGTGGTTAGGAAGTTGGCAGTTCATGTTCTCATGACTTCCAGGGTTGATTATTGTACCAGTCTCTATTTAGGCATCCCAAAATACTTCATTAAAATTCTGCCCCAGGATTAGTGCTCAAGCTCCCTTGCAAGAGCTCCATATAAAAAGGTTGGTGGTCACTCCACTGGTTACATGTACATAATGCTTTTTACTTTAATCCTTGAAGATAGTCTTCGAAGCCTTCCAACAGACTTGTCCAAAATATCTTTCTGATCGTTTTACCTGTTACTGAACGCCAAGGGTTTAACAATCAACCAATACTAATCTTCTTTGAGTTACAAATTTCAGATCAGTAGAAGAGGTGGAAGATCTTTCACTGTTTTAGGAACAAAAGCTTGGAATCAGCTTCCCCTTTAATTCACAGAAGCTGAAAATGAGGTTGCTTTCAGAAAATGTCTTAAATTAAAACTTGGCTATTCATCTTGCCTAAGACGTTTTTCAGATCTTTTTAGTCCCCACCATCTTCCTTCCCATTTTCTTTTACTCAAGTGTTGGTTATGGACCGATTGTTCTGTGTTCCGATTAGTGCCAGAATGCTTCGTAGGAGTAACAGTGTGCTTACTAAATATTTAATTTCAACTGGTTGCATAATTTCTAGGTTTGAAAATTCAATTTACAGGGCTAATAGTATGCCATTGCAGTGGTGGCTGCTTGCAATATAAAGTTGTGGGGCAGAATGGGGTAGGGTTTGGAATAATATTAAGTACATAAAAAAAGACTTAAATCGCTCTCATTAAGCTGAATAAAGATTTTTGACTGACTGAGACTTACATTCCGGTGGCTCTGCTGGCCGCCTCGGTGCTCCTATGTCATACAGCATAGGCTCCCAGACTCCCCCACCCAATCCAGATGCTGCTCTCATGCTATTACCAAGCACGAGGGAAGCTTGAATTAGCCTGAGTGGTCTGGCTTGACGCTCACTCAAGCACAGAGAGTATGTGCCTAATCTCCACCTGGCTGTGCAACATAGCTGGGATGGAGAAATATAAGTGCGCATGTTGGTTTGGCTGTTCTAAGATGGCCGCCCAAACCGACATGCCCATTTACAGTGCCCACCACTCCTCCTACATGCCATGGTCCGGCCCACCCCGTCCTAGACTGGCATCAGCTCAGTCAGTAAGTGAAAAATAGAATGATAGTAAAATTGTTTTATTATTATTTTATTTTTCATCTGCTGGCTCTGATCAGTGGGACAACGCTCCTCCACCAGTATGGGGGAGCCCTGCTGTGCCATTTTAGTTTTGTCAATTTGCAGTCAGAAAATATGTTTGTGTACGCCTTACTTGAAATAGAATCTTTGTCTTGATAAAGGTGGATAAAATTGCAACCAACCACCGAAACGCGTCGACGCCCCAGTACAGTGTGATTTATGGTTCATACATCGCTGTTGACAGAATAATATTCAATCTGCACAACACCGTTGTTTCAAAAAAGAACATTAGAACACATACCGTGTATTGCATAATTTGTATGTTTCACTGTTGTTTCTGTCTTTCGGCAATATTGCTGGTTGTTTCTGTCTTTTGGTCAATATTGTAAATGGATTGTTATTTTTATCATGTTTTAATTTGTGTTTAGCAGTCAATCTTGTTTCCTGCTTCTTTTAACCACATTGTATACAATAAAATTCAACACATTTTTTTTTAACCTTTGTTCAGTTGGTATAGTTATTACTGTTTCTTTAATATGATGTTTATGTGATTGACCTCATTCAAGGGAACTGTTCTTTTATATTGGTACGCCTTACTTGAACCTTTGTGAGTGACATCAATGTTGTGAACCTTTGTGAGTGACATCAATGTTGTGATCTTGAGATGTTTTGTTCACTTTGGATTTAGCTGGAGACTGGCACGAGCAGCAAAATAGTAACTGAAAATCCCTGAAATCAAGAGTAGCAGTGGAATACGATTTAGTTCACTCTCTTGTTTTATTTTCATGTCCAGTACTTTTTTACACTTACATTTTAATGACTGAGTTAGGTTTAATTAGCCTTCCCAACACAGTTTATCATCCCAAAAATAAAAATCTTAAGTGCATAGATGTAGTGGTTGCGACTAAAATATTGTATATTTCTTGTTTCAGGCCAGATTACCTCCAATTTTCCTGCAAAGTGAAATGTACAAGTGAACAATGCTTCTTCTTCAAGCTGTGTTACAACAATAGCACTTTTCTGGGTGCCTTTGTGGTGTGTACCTGGGTAAATGCCTTCCTTCACACAATATAAAAGAGCATAATTTTGCCATGTAGCTAATCAGATATTTCTTTCAAATCCTGTGCTGACAACAATATCTTTTGATGTTTTCTTTAATTGTGTTTTTTTTAATCAAAATAGCCTTCAACTGTATTTTTTTTACTTTTGATGTGTTCCTCTTTTTTTTGGTAAATAACTGGAAAAAGCCACTCGTTGCCTTGCAAACTACAATTGCTCTGCAGACTACTCATGAAGTAAAACGTTTCTGTCAACCAGCGCCATGTTCTGTTTTTCTGTTTTAGCAAAATCTGCCCTCACAAAAGTACTGGGTGGGGGTGGGCAGGTTGGGCGGGGGCAGCTGAGGATGCCCAGCAAGTTTCATTTGCATGGGTTCATCCATACTGAGATATTTAACATGGGTGACAACTGACAACACGAGCTCCAAGACGCGTGCCATAGGTCACCGGCGTTAAATTTGTTTTCTACACTTTGGTGCAAGAACAGCAGCTCAGGAGGGAAAGGTCACCCTCCCGCCCACGCCGCCATCTCCAATCAAGCGGCACTCGGAGAATCAAACTGTGATTGCAGAATCTCTCACGCGCCAGGATGAAGGGCGCTTTTCATTCCGGCGTGTGTATTATGACTAACACTTTTGCATTCGTTATGGTCAAGGGACAGGGAGGTGAACTGAGCAGGTACTTGACAGCGCTGAGAGCCTACCCTTTCTTGATTGCGCCATTATGCATGACGCAACATGCCTACTGCCCGGTTGGAGCACTGGCATGAAAAAACAGTAAAAGCAGCCTTAAAGGCTTCCTACGTTTTCTTTATGGGGGTGGAAAGATAGATTTTATTTGTCTCTTTTGTGTTTGCATTTGGGATTATTTTCATCCATAAACTATATAATTCTTGATTAAAGATGATATCTTTTTGTGCAATATAAGATGTTATTGAGACAGGAAATGCATCTACGCCGGGTTTAGACCATTTGTGGAAGCTTGCAAGGTTGAAAAATTAACAGACACTGCACTAGCTGCATACATCTCCCTGTCCTATGTGCGTCCATTCAGAGTCCTGCACTCTTCTCTGCTTCAATTACTTTGTACATCCATCAATGTCTCTGCTCCCCCTATCTAAACCTACAGGTGTATTCATTGTTATGCTGGTCCACCTCTACTCTCTTGACTACAACAGTATGGGTGGTCTATTGGAAAAAAAAGAATGCCCATATTTTCTAACAACTAGTGCGAGCAAAAACAGCAAGCAAGCTAACACACCAGTACGGAGGCGCTACAGTAAAATACTCAAATGACATGAAGAGCCCACATTTAGTGGAACTTTTACATTTGTCCCAATAAATCTAGAAATTCTAAAGCATGGCAAGTAATCGAACACATTTCTAGAGGGATGTAGAGGTTTACAATACATTTTAGGTTCAGTTTTTTTTCTCACAAAAATCACAAACGTACCTGAAAATTAAATCACTTCAGGTGAGCAAACTGATCAAGTATACCAACTACATTAGTTGATAATGTTCTTTCATTATCTTCTGGTCTCTGCATATTTTCACAACAGCTTATTTAAAAATGGAGACATTGTGATAAGGTTCAAGTTCTAAGGTACACAAGAAAGACTGTACAGGTGTTCGGATGCACTTATAGCGTCTCTAAGTCATCCACAGCCGCCATTCTTCTCAGACCCCACTCTGTCTCCACAATTTCCACCTGCACCACCTCTGAAGTGTGCTGACCTCAAAATTTGAAGTCCACTGTGTTATTTAGTTATTCATATATTTACGTGGAGTGTCTCACTCACTATGTACTGTGGCTGTCAGATTTGATCTCAAACAAAACGAAAACAGGCAGTGGCAATGCCAATAAGTCTTAGTCTTATCTTTATTTAATCAATCATTGCCAAAGGCAATTAGTTGGTCCAATATCGGAAAATGTGAGCCTGACGTCTCAGTTTTGCCACCACTTGTTCATATTGCATTTTAGGTTCCATTAATTGCAATTTTTGTACGCTGCATCTGTCAAAGATACTAGGGCTCAACAGAAAGCACGAAAACAACCGTACAATTTGCACCCCCTAAGAGCTGCAATTAGCCCTTTCTTTATGGAAGCTGCTGTACCTTAGGTCAACTTTAGATATACCTAGATTAAGACATAGGTCCAATTTGCAGCAAGCGGTGGTCCTGCTGGCTATTACTAGAGGTCTCTGGATTCTGACGCAGTTCTTTCTCTAGCAGGCTACAATACCTTAGCCTGTTGCTAGAGGTCTCTTGAATCAAACATATGTCCTTCCTGTAAGGAGTCTATGGTATCGTAGGCAGTAATTAGATATCCCTTTGGCACCCATTCAACCTCTTCAACCAAGGTTACCAGGGAATTATTAACAGAACATATGCCAATTAATGCTTTCTTTTGTTAAAATTGGATAGAAACAATGGCAAAAAAACTTGGCTGTGCTTTTCATTTCAGCATACCATATCATAAAGAGGGAGTGGCTTCAACAAAGGTTTAGATATACAAATGTGCAAGCCTAATGAGTTTTACCTGTTTTTTATGTCCTAAATAAATATGAAAATGCTGAATTATAATGGTGATTGTCATTATCAAGGCTCCGAGGGCATATCATTTATGTTCTTTACGAATTCAACCTAATATCGTTAGGTATCACTAGATATTTTTTGGCATAAAGTAGCTGTATTCTGTTTCTGAAACAGCTATTTAGCTGTTTGATTGCTACCCAGGACAGAGTAGTTACCAGCCTATAGGGCCAGAGAGCAAACAGGGTTGATGGGTGTTAGAAATGGGGGTCTCTAGCTGGCAATGGTTTGCACCTTTGCCCAAGTAGGGACCCTTACTTCTAGTCAGGGTAAGGGAGTTATGCCCTTAGAGGACCCCTGCTCACCCCCTGGTAGCTTGGCACAAGCAGACAGGTTTATCTCAGAGGCAGTGTGTAAAGCATTTGTGCACAAATATAAACCAAACTAGACCTAAACGCCAAAATCCACACTACATACCAAGATATCCACAAAAATTAGTTATTTGCACAAAAAAAGCTTGTAGCAACATATACCTCCACCTGTGTCTATTATGATGCTGTGACAGATCATAATCCAAAGTATGGCACTGACCGTGAGGTGCGCAGCGTCAGGCGCGGAGTCACACAGACCCCCCCAAAGAAGAGTACCTTGACAAATGATAAAAGCAAAGAAGGTGCACAGCGTCAGGGAGGTGATGCTTTGTTGGCGCGGGGCTGCATCGGTTCCTTACGAACACAGGGGAGGTGATGCATTAGTTCCTTACAACCCATGGGGAGGTGAGGCCTTTGTTCCTTACTGCGATGCAGGGGAAGTGAGGCGTCAATTCCTTACGGTTGTCGGGGAGGTGATGTTGCGGTGGCGGCAAGGAGGCGGTTCGTTACGACGGGTGGTGTCGATAGATTTAGAAAGTCACCCACGTCCAGTCTTGGTTCCGCGATGATGAAGCACTGGTGTATATGATGTCTGGATGTGGTGCAAGTCAGAGCAGTGCGTAGTGCTCTTCACGAGCAGTGCCCATGACTTCGGTGCAGGTTGCGGCGTCACTCGCCGGCGTCGGTGTTGCAAGTTTCCTCTGTGGGAGCTGAAACAGCAGTTCCAGATGCAGGAGCAGAGAAGAAATGTAGTCTTTGTGTCCCTGAAACTTCTGAACAGGAGGCAAGCTCTATACCAAGTCCTTGGAGATCTTCTTCAAGCAGGATACACATCACACAGAAAAGTCTTGGTCCTCTCCTTGGCAGGAGCAGCCGCCACTGCAGGCCAACCCCAGACAGCACACAGCAAAGGGGCAGTACTTTCCCTTCAGTTTCCCGGCTCTTCTCCTTGACAGAGATTCCTCTTGAGTCCAGAAGTAATCTAAAGTTCTCAGGTCTGGGTCCCAATATTTATACAGCATTTCCTTTGTTCTCTGGTGGCAGAGAGGCTCTGTGCTCAGCTAAATCCAGTTCTGTCCTCTCTGGTCCAGCTTCCCAGCAGGAGGTGGAGACTGCATTGTGTAAGGTAGACCAGGCCCATTCAGGTGCAAGGAATTTTCCTGCCTTACTCTAAAGGCAGCCCAGGTTTATTCAGCTCAGCCCTGACTCATCCAGGAAAGGCAGGACACACTTAAAACCACCCCCAGTGGCTGTCTACAGTGAATGCACATCCCCAGCCCCTGTCACTCCAAAGCCAGACAGTCAATCCACAAACCAGCAGAGGCACACAAGATGGCTAAGCAAGAAAATACCCACTTTCTAAAAGTGGTATTTTCAAACACACAATATAAAAATCATCTTTACTAAAAGATGCATCTTTATATTCTGAGTTCAGGCATACTAAACTCCATGTTCCAATCTTGTCCCAATGGGAACTTATACTTATAAAATGTTATAAGTAAATTCTCATTCTACCCCATGGTGGCAGAGAGGCTCTGTGCTCAGCTAAATCCAGTTATGTCCTCTCTGGTCCAGCTTCCCGGCAGGAGGTGGAGACTGCATTGTGTAAGGTAGACCAGGCCCATTCAGGTGCAAGGAATTTTCCTGCCTTACTCTAAAGGCAGCCCAGGTCTATTCAGCTCAGCCCTGACTCATCCAGGAAAGGCAGGACACACCTAAAACCACCCCAGAGTGGCTGTCTACAGTGAATGCACACCCCCAGCCCCTGTCACTCCAAAGCCAGACAGTCAATCCACAAACCAGCAGAGGCACACAGGATGGCTAAACAAGAAAATACCCACTTTCTAAAAGTGGTATATTCAAACACACAAAATAAAAATCATCTTTACTAAAAGATGCATCTTTATATTCTGAGTTCAGGCATACTAAACTCCATGTTCCAATCTTGTCCCAATGGGAAGTTATACTTATAAAATGTTATAAGTAAATTCTCATTCTACCCTATGGGACAGATAGCCTTTCAATAGTGAAAAACGAAATACACTATGTTTCACTATCAGGACATGTCACACACATCAGTACATGTCTTACCTTTCACATACAGTGCACCCTGCCAAAGGGGTACCTTGGGCCTACCTTAGGGGTGCCTCACATGTAATAGAACGGAAGGTTAGGGCCTGGCAAGTGGGCGCGCTTGCCAGGTCGGCATGGCAGTAGAGACTGCGCGCAGACACTGCAGTGGCAGGTCTGAGACCCCTTTGAAAGGCTGCTTGTGTGGGTGGCACGATCAGTGGTGCAGGCCCACTAGTAGCATTTGACTTACAGGCCCTGGGTACACACAGTGCATTGTACTAGGGACTTAGTAGTAAGTCAAACAAGCCAATCATGGAAACATCAATCCATATTCACAATTTATAGAGGGACCACTTGCACTTTGGCACTACTTAGCAGTGGCAAAGTGCTCAAAGCATTTTAGACCAGCAAAAACTAAATCCAGCACGCAGAAAAAATACAGGAGGGAGGGGAAAAATTACAGGGGAAAACCACACCAAGGATGCCAGGTCTAACAATGGGACAGGGTGGATGCAGGAAGGATGAGAGCCTTCTGAGAGTAAGATGATGCTGTGGTGACTAGTGCAGTGTTAGCAGCTGTGAACAATGAGGAGACGGACAGTGAGAGCGTGAGGTTAGGGCAGATATGAGAGTAAAAGTGAAAACATGTAGGCACTGGGAGATGGAGAGAGAGGACGTCAGGGAATGGAAAATAGAATGGAAGAACACACAGAGTAAAGGTGAGGAAAGCATGGAGAAGTGGGAGAGTGAGAAAGTGAAAGAGCAGATCATGGGGAGAGAAACTGAGAGTGAAATACGGGGAGGGAAAGTGAGAGCCTGAGAGTGACAAAAATAGTGTACAGTGAAAGTGAGTGCCTGGAGAGTGAGGAAAATGGGAAGCAGAGGGAACATTAGAGCCTTAAGAGGACTTGTAGTTAATGGAGCTTGGGGAAAGTTCAAGTGAAAGCATGGAGAGCCTAGGGAGAAGTTATATGTGTGTGTATGCGAAGGTCTGTTTGTGTGTGTGTGCATGTGTTTTTGTGCGTGTGACTACTTCTTGATGTCCCATCACCAAAACATAATGGGCATAGTAACGTGAGTCTGTAACCTTCCACAAGTTTGTATGTCAAAAATATTCATTACAGAAATATTAGGTACGTTTTTATTGCATGAGTAATTACAATCTTTACAGTTCCATCATAATACCTATGAGAAGAAGGCAATAAATCCTTTCAAATCCACAAGTTGGCATGTGGCCAGGAAGGTGTATGAGTAGAACACCCTCTCCTGTCCCTCCATCCCCACCACTAAATAGCATCGCCACCCCCTGGCATTACTGCCTGCCCTAACCCTGAAAACAGCCATTACACACTCAGGGACCCTTCAGCCACCTAGGGAGGCATTGGAGAAAGAGGGGTGTCCCTCTGAGCCTGCATACAGCTCCACATTGCCCCGCGACCGACCTCAGCAACTAAAATGGCTGCAGCGAAGAAGTAGAGTTGATTGCAGAGCCTGAGGCCTGTCGGAGTGCCTAACCAACAGAGCACACACAGTCACCAGCACCTGGCACCTGCGAGGAGGAGCGGAGACTAAGGTGAGGCTCTACCTGGTGCTGCAGCAGCCCTTGGCTGCCGGACCTGCGATCCGCTGGCCCCCTAAGTGCGGCGGAGTGAATTACGGGGCCTGGAGTCTAGTGGAGCACCTAGCCCCATGGTGCACACTTCAGCAATGGTACCCAGCAACTTCAAGGGGGAACGGAGAATGAGGTGAGTCTTCCCCCCTGTGCCGCAACAGCCCCCAGCTGCTTAAACTGCTACCAACCGTGCCCTCCAGGATGACAGCTACAGTTGGGCCCCACAGCCAAAGCACATCGTGCTGAAGCCAATGCAACAGCCATGAATCTGAAGCCACACAGAGGAGGTGGTGGTGGGGCCGTGGATCTATCAAGCGCCTGCACTTACAGCGCACAGGAGAGCAGTACCACCAGGATGCAACGGATTAGAGTGTATGCAAAATTGAGACTCTACCTGATGCCGCAGCGCCCTCCAACAAGGCAGCTACAGAGAGCTCACTGTAGTCGTACAGAGGTGAGAAGAAGGGGAGTGCTCCGGATGTGGACTGCAGCCATGTCGAATGGTGGCCTTCAACGGAGGACTGCTTTGGCACCTACAGTGGGAGCCACACATTCACATAAAGCACTACAGGGGGCACAGATTGGCTAGAGAGACCCCTGAGCAGCCTCACACAGCCCCCGCATCACCAAGCTACTCGATCTCCCCAGGCACTGTGCAACAGAACTCGCTAATCCGCAGTAGAAACCTCTCTGGGCGAGTACACGTGCTGACCGTCTGGGAGACAAGGTGAGAGTGAAAGGCCCTGCACACCACAGCGATGTGTCTGCTAACGATCTAGAACCCCATTCTGATAAGGCTGGGGCTTAAGGAGGAATGTCGAATACACTGGATTGATCCCTCTTCAGGTCCCCCAGGCATAGTACATTTATAGACAAGGGCCCCCTTTAAGCCCGAGGGGTCCATCTAGGTCTAGGCCCTAAGAGTATTGATAGGGGCAGCACTCATTGGGAGTGTTCAGGGTCTGGTTGCATCCAGCCAGAGACATTAGCTTGGAGCTTTCAAAGCTCAGAGGGGTGTGACCTCGTGTTCGTGCTCAAGGCCTACCTGACAGAGCCAAAGGGACTAAGATGAAGGCACAAAGCTCTGCGAGTGAGATAGCCTGTCACTGAGAGAGACGGTCAGGGTACCGGGGCGCTGAGAGGCATGTGGAATGACCCCAAGGAGATCTAGTGAGGCACCAGGCCTGGCCGACCTCCGAAGTTCTGCTTACACACGCCTAGATACCAGACAAGGGGGACCCCCCTCATTTGCCCCCGTGACCCAGGGGGGAATGGTGACAGCGGTCTCCTACTCGAGCAGGAGATGAGAAATCTGGGTTAGACATGGCTACCGCCCATGCTAAGAAGGACCACTCCCTAAATGAGATGCTGACCAAACCACGATAAATCAGTGATCCGATATGAAGGTTCAGGAGTGCTTTCCTAAGAGAGAATACAATGGCTAAGGGAGATAGGACTGAGGGACCTCTGGAAGGAACGTCAAACCCAGACTAGAAAATATACCTTTTAATCCCACGCTCACAAGACCTATGCCCGCCTTGACCACTTTCTGAAGACCAAGGAGCTGCAAAACCTTGTCACTGTGGTTGAGATGGAGCACCGCTCCCTTTCCTACCATTCAGCAGATTCCCTCACATTATCCCTCCCGTTCTTGCCTCAGACACCTCAACTGTGGAGACTAAGGGAACCCCTACTGCAGAGACCGGAAGTAGTAGAGCAGATCACCCAGGCACTCACTAACTACCTTTACTTCAATGATATGGCAGACCCTCCAATCTCTCTCCTCTGGGAGACTCTAAAACCAGTCATACGGGGGGGGGGGTCATAGCCATATCTGCGGCAGACAATATAATACAACATGATAAAGAGAAAGCACCGGGCCCATCAGGTGCAAGAGCTTACATAAGCACCATGCGTATGGCGGCAGCTGGAGGCAGCGAGTGCTCAACTGGCGGGACTCGACCTGGACAAGGTCGAGTACATGCTTCTTTGGTTCTGGTGCTCTTTTTATGTCAGTGGAACCAATGCGGGAATTTGCTTGCCAATCGTCTGAGGGAGCAACGTTAAGGTACTGGAATAGAGTCCCTTCAATCGCAGAATGGCACCGAGATTGAGGGGGATGCCGCCATTGCATCTGTGTCCCGCGACTTTTATCAGGAACTCTACTCGAGGCAAACCCTCCTCCTAAGGGCCCAAACCTTTACTGTAGAGATGCACACACCTCATGACTGACAGCAGCCCAAGCCAACTTGCTGGATGACAAGATCCGTATCAAGGAGGTGATTTTAGCCATTGCTAGACAGAAACTCCTTAAGTTGCAGGGGCCTGATGGATTTCCGGCACTGTTTTACAAAACCTTCTCTACAAAATTGGCTCCGATTTCGACCGGGCTTTTTAATTAAATGACTGGCTCCAACACAGTCCCACCCTTCATGATAATTGGCATTCCCAAAACTGGGATGGACCCCAAACAGTGTGGATCCTACTGCCCCATATCCCTCCTCAATGCGGATATCAAATTATTTACCAGTATTTTAGCAGATTCTCGCCGAAACCCACTCATGCCTGGGCTTATCGATCCTGATCAAGCGGGATTCGTTCCACATTGACAATATAGTGATAATACCAAGTGAAATCTAGATCTGCTTGACAAGGCCGCACAGTCCAAAGGGAAATCAAGCTTTTGGTCATAGACGTCGAAAAGGCATTTGACCGGGTGCACTGGCAGCAGCACCTAAGCACTTTGGTTTTAGGCCCCGGTTCCACACCTGGAAACTCTGCAACTATTGCCAGCCTTGAGCAACAGTATGGTGAACGGTCAGAGCTCCGCCCCAATTCAGATCTGTAGGAGGACAAGACGGGGTTTCCACTTTCACCCATACTCTATGCCAATAAATGGAGCCCTTTGCTCAAAAAGTGCATGACAGTACCCGCATCACTAGAGTTGCCTTTGGTTGGGAGGAGCACACAATCAGTCTCTATGCCAATGATGTTGTAGTATCAATAAACACTGTGCCGGGACAGGGAATGATATCTGATATCGTAAAAGTAGGGATAGAACATGGCTATGTGGGTATGAGAGAAGGTGAATTTCTTATCAAAAAATTCCCCAGGACTCCTGTCCTGTACTTCCTCCCAAAGATTCACAAAAATCTTAAGGAGCCCCCAGGACGACCGATCGTCTCTGGCTGCGATTCATGCTTGGAGCCCTTAGCAAAATATGTGGATTTTTTCCTAAAACCTTTTGTAAGCCAAGTTAAATCATATCTAAGAGACACGATGGACTTCCTAGTAAAAGTGGAGGGAACGGAATTTAATCCATTGTCACAATTGCTGGTGACAATGGATGTCACGTCCCTCTACACCCAGATTCCCCAGGATGAGGCACTGGAGGTACTAGAGTTGTATTTGGAATCCCGTGATAGACCACACCGAGTTCCCACTAGTTTTATTTTAAAACTAGCGGAGATAGCCTTGAGGAAGAATTATTTTCGTTTTAACGAACAATTCTTTATGCAGACAAAGGGAACAGCTATGGGATGCCCTTATGCTCCAGAAATGGCTATACTGTACATGGCAGAGTTTGAAAAGAAGTTTGATGAAAATGATAATCCATACAGTGTGCACATCAAGCAATGGTTGTGCTACATCGATGACGTGTGGCTTCTGTGGCAGGGAAGCCACACTGAACTGATGCAGTTCCATGCTTGGCTTAATGCCAAACATCCAGATATCAAATTCACTGTTGAACACAGTGATAGAAAAATGAAGTTTCTGGATGTAGAAATTGTGTGTAATGAAGGGAAGTTAATCTCTACGCTTCATAAGAAAAAGACGGACAAAAACACAATGCTACATCACCGAAGTGCCCATCCGAGAAGTCTGAGGGCAAATCTTCCATACGGACAGCTACTCCGGATTAGGAGAAACTGCACGGAGTTGGACGATTATGATAGACATGCTAGTACATTCTGCATGGAACTAAAAGAAAGAGGGTATCCAAAGAAATTGTTGAAGCATTCGCTCAAAAGAGCGTGGTATACGCCACGGGAATGTCTTCTACAAACTAAAACGAAAAAGGAATTGGACAGATTAGTCTTTGTCACCACATTTGGGCCAGACACTAATAAACTAAGGCAGGTGGTCCTGAAAAATTGGCACCTGCTAGAAAATTTGGATTGCTCCTTTCCGCGTCCGCTTTTTGCGTACCGGAAGAACAGAAGCATTGGGCAACAAATAGTAAGAGCAGATATAGCTGTGCCCAAACCCAAAAGCGATTTATTAGCAAAGTGGGGTATGAAACCCATAGAGGGACATCACAGATGCGGCGCCTGTGCGGCATGTGGAAACACAATTGAAGGAACTGAATTCAAGCATGGAAGTGTGTGATGGAAGCATCTTCCCTTCTCCAACTGTAGAACACGGAATGTTGTGTATGTCATTGTCTGTCCGTGTTTAAAAATCTACATCGGCAAGACCACACAACAAGTCAACATACGCATAAGTCAACACAAGTCAAGGCCGAAAAACAAAGCTCTGTCAGCCCCTATGGTGGAACATTTTCTTGAACATAACCATACTGAAAATGACTTCAGGTGGTCAGTACTGTACGTTTTGCAACAATCAAGACCCATGGACCCAGATAGAATTTTACTCCAAAAGGAGGCGTACTTGATATTAAAATTCAACAGTACACTCACTGGGTTGAATTCGCTATCTGAAGTATCGAGACTATGAAAAAAGGTTTCTAAAATAAACTGTAATTCACCTTCTTTCGAAATCTAACATAGTACCTTCATGACCCAGAAAGGAACAGAATGTATAGATAAAAAAAAACTACTCAAAGATGGCCGCCAGGTTCAAAGCGTCCTCTGCCTTAAAAGCCTGTCCTTAAGATGGCCGCGGAATCCACAGACTGAGTAAGGAGTCACCGGATCGCCGCGTTGGAAGTAAGTAGGCTGAAATAGTTACTTTAACCTCAGCGAATACTAACTGACCCGTTTTTATAAAAACTAATTGGGAATCTATGTACAGGGCGAAGAACGCTGTCCCAGACTAAGAGCAGTGGGTAGGAAAAAGAAATAAACACCACGAGCAGCCAAGCCTGAATACTTGAACGAAAGGTAGGCTTTCACTCAAGGAGTGAACGTTTATTCTCTCTCAAACTGCTAGCGCAAGACTTCATATCATTTCACTGTTGGTTACAGGCTGCAAAATAACTAACGAGGACTACCATCGTCAGTAGTAACGTGATAAAAGAATATTGCGTGATCAAGACAATACAGTGAGGTATGTCGAATGAGTGAATTCGCATTTTCTTATCACGAGGGTGTAATTGAGCATTACAATATCTTCCTGTTTGTTTACAGGACGAATACTTCTTTTCTTTCTAATAAAAACGGAAGACAATTTATAAATAAATATGAGCGGACCGGCGGCTGCTGGATAACAGGTATTACTATTGATAGTGGTAAATGTAGAGGTAAGCTTGAAAAATAGAGATAAAAGAAGACTTAACAAGGGTTCCTTTCCTTTATACACCTTTAGATGAACCTTTAAAGACAGAGCCCTGAAGAGAATCCGTCAAGTCATTAAACCGGATTCGAAACGCGTCGGCACAGACATCAGTTGCTAAATAAGCCACGCAATAAGTTTATGGCTTATGTTTGTATAGCGAAATATACTTTGTTGACTGCATTTATTTGCTGTTAATTTTGATCCTGAGTCTAAAAGCTTGACTCTTGTCTTTTTGAGAAATCGAACACTTGTGTATAAATGTAAGGAAATTTGTGTATATATTTAAATGTTGTATTTGTGTTGTAGAATTGTACAGTCTTTATGTGTATATGATACTGGACGTTAGGGTGTCCCTTTTGTACATGTAAATATTCAAAAAATAGAAACTAAAAATTCAAAATAAAAGGGTAAGAGTAAAATATACCCAACTAACCTAGTAGTTTTACTTGGTTTGTTCCTTAAAAGTGAGGATATAAAGTTATGTGTAGCCGGCACAGTGTTTATTGATAAAGTAATTTATGGTCCAGCCGCCTACACGTCATAGGACCTGACTCCGTTGTGTTTTATAATGATGTCATAGTGGCACGAGATAACCCCCAGGAAGGCCCTCCCAGCCTTTGTTGCAAAAATAGAAGCCTTCAGTGGGGCAGTAGGATTGCGGGTAAATATTCAGAAGTTGCAGGCTCTGACCCTCTCTTGCCTGATACTATCCAATTCAATGGCAATCCACATCTATCCCATACTTAGGAATCCAACTAGCCCAGACTGTTTAGGAGACGGCGAACCTGACCTACCAACTCCTCCGTCGACAATTAGAAGAGATCTGGCACAGTGGAAACTATACCAGCTAAAAGTAAATATAATAGAGGGAGGTACAGGCCCTTGGGATGAAAGGTCTATCAATATTCAGGTTTGCAGGTTCATTGTTTGAGTTTGTGCAAGTTCGTAGTTAATGCAGCCTGATGACTGCACCCAAGTGTGGGCAATGATCCCTCAGTAGCCATCAAGCTATAGCAAAGAACTTGCCAATTCGTGCTAACTCCATTTGGACATCAGGCGAGAAAATATAAGACACTGCCTCTTTACATGTTTTTATGCCATGCTGCAAGAATAATGGCTTTAAGAAAATTCGCCTTTGAGGAAGCAACGCTGGACAGCAGCATACAGAGTGCTCTACTGATTAATGGGTATATGAGCACAATATGTACTGCCATTGCTCTGGTGGTTTTGTTTTCCAGTGAGCCCTACCTTCCCAAGGGCAGGCTCAGGAGTCTGGTCAGTGTAATGTTCCTTAGGGCTTGTCTACCCATGGCCACTCTCAAGTATTATTGACAGGGAAAATCTTCATGGGATTTGAGAAGCCCCACAGCACATGGGATGTGTCTAATTTCATTTGTAACATGTTCCTTTGGTAGAAACTTACCCTGTTTCTTTAAGGTGCTTTTCAAATGCTGCAACGTTACAGCTGGATTGGTAATGCATTCTGTGGCCAAATTTAGTGCAGTTGTAGTACTGTTTAGATACCTTGTCCACTCGCTCTTCTCATCCTGAAATATCACATGTAGGGCTCCTTTCAAGGAATCCACATCTACTCTGGCCACTTGGTAATAGTATTTAATTAAATCCTTTTTGCATTCAATGTCCATGTTCACCAGCCCAAACGCCAGTCAAATCAGTGCGTGTCTTGTTGCTTTGGGGACCTTGAATATTTTCCTGTATACAGCTACATGACAGTGCTCTGTGAGCATTCCAGGGAATGCAAGGTGCTTATAACTTTTGGGCAGCATTTTGGCATGCATTACTATTCAGATCCCCTCAGCTGTTGATCTCTGTAATTTGTGGTAGAGTTTGGTTAGGACAAACAATGCTTTGGCTGCTTTTTTTCCAAGGGCCTTTACCTGAAGCAAGGGTTTGCCTTTTTCCAACAGCCAGGCGCCAATATAATTATATTTGCCAGTTGTGGTTATGGTTAAGGGACCTACGTGCCATACCAGTGGATGTTTTTTGGGCCTTGGTCCAAAGATGAAAACTTTAGTTTTAGTGGCATTCGCGAGCAGGGAGTTGGTGGTGTTATAGATATGTAATATGCCCAGTGCCCGCTTCATGTCAATGCGCGTATGGTCCAGTATCACTAGGTCATCCGCATATTGTATAATAGGTAATGTTTTCCAACCTAGATTCGGTGGGATAAGAATCCCTTTCAGCAATTCCGAGTCTATGTCTGCTGTATACAAGTTATACAAGATAGGGGCAATAACGCATCCCTGTTTCAAGTCTCTATTTGTTTGTATTTTTGAGGTGACATGGGCTTGGGTTATCTTAATCTGGACCCAGGTGTCCCTATACAAGGGTGTGATAGCCACCAGAAGTTGTTTTGGAGGTTCCCTTAGCAGTGAATTTTGCCCATAGGATATGTTGGTTGATTCCGTCAAACGCTGAGCTGTAATCAATGAAAATGGCTCGTAGATTTTTTGACGGCCTTTGCCGTCAAATAGGAGAGGACTAACACGTTGTCCATTGTTGAGGCATTTGGCCGGAATTCTGTTTGGTTATATAGGATGATATTATTGTCGTTGATCCAATTATCCAACTCATGAAGGAGAACCTTCTGAAAGGCTTTTTCATCTATGTCTAGAAGCACGATTAGCCTGAAGTTTTGAGGTAATGTATTAGCTCCCTTTTTGTGGAGTGGGTGCAGGGTTGAGCCTTTCCATGACTCAGGGTTGGCAGACAGCAGGATGCATTCATTAAAAGATTTGCTCATGTAGGGTGCCCATAGCTCGATTCCCTTCTTGAAGATGCTACCTGGTAGGCCATTTGGCCGTGGAACTCCATTCTTGCAAATTGATTTCAGGATGTTTTTTGTCTCCTTTTCAATAACTATAATTGGGTTTTCCTCTAGGTCACCAGCGAGTAGATTCACAATTGTGGCTCGTGGTTTTCTGTAGTCTACGTAGAGGTTTGACACATGGTTAGCCCATTTACTTGTGGAAACAGCATTAGCTTTACTGGTAGATTTGTTTGCTAGGCCATTGATGTAGCCCCAGAATTCAATCTTCTTGCTTGGGGCCACCAGAGTATATACGTGTTTCCACTCTTCCTTTGTGTATTTTTGTTTTAGAGCCCAGACTGTGTTTTTTGTGTTTTTCTTTTTGCCTCTTTTAGCTCCCTTCTCTCTTCTATGTCTTAGTTTTGCCAAGCAGCACTTCATTTTTCTGTCCTTGAACTCTTTATTTCCCAGATATGGAAAGGACCTGTGTCCTTTAGGCAGGTGAGGTTTGGTTTGGGCCTTGTTGGAAGTTAAGGCTGTGTGTAGCTCTCATATTGTAGCCCCCAAGTGTTTCTCTAAAAGGGTCATTTTATGATCAGGGGCGGGTGGTGTGAATGTTTCTTTCCATCTTTGGTGTAAGATTTTACTGCTTGGGCCCCATTTAATTATCTTTAGCAATGGACCGACGTTAGTTGAAAGCGGTTGGCCAGCCGGGTTGAAGCCCTGTGAATCTTTGAGCTCACATTGACCACAATTGATAGCGGATGATGGTCGCTTTCAGTTCTAGTTTGAACTTGGTATGCTTCACATTTGCTCAGCAGATGTTTGCTCAGGAAGATATGGTCCAATGTTGACATATTTCTAAATGTGGATTTTGATTTATCCTTTGGGGTGCCTTTCTGGTCACCTGAGCATAGGTCAAATTCTCTGATGCAGGCCTCTAGTACATTGTGAGATGTATCCTTGTTATCCCACGCAGGTTGGCACATTAAGTGTAAAAGAATCTCCGGTCACAATCCACTCATGCCCTGTATATTCAATAAGGAGAGTTTTTATCTGGTTGGTGATATTCATAATGATCTTTCTTTTCTCGCCCCTGCACAGATCGTTGTACACATTTATCACCATGATGGGAGTGGTTTTCCCATCTATTAGCAGGCATTTAAGTTTAAGGGCCTTTACATCATGGGTGAAGTTTCTTCATTCCTTTCCCTTTAGCTGCACATCAAGTTTCACATAGCTTCAGAGACCGGTGGATCTCCCAAACATATTTTTTGTGCTACTGTGTGAATTGCATGGCACCCAGGAATAGAGGTGGGTGCAGTAGTCCTTGTTTCTTGAAAGCATAGGATTTTTCCTGTGTTGAAGTATTCCTGGATGCCTTTCATTATAAATTAGGGGGTTTCATTCTGACATGTTCCAGCTTATTATTGAAATATCTTTTTAGTCACCTTTTCTATGTTTCCCCTGCTGCTAGCAATTCGTCTGACCCTTAGTTGTAAGGGTGACCAAGAGCCACCCCCAGTTAGATTGTTTGTTGTGGGGGGTGATGGTGTTGGTGTTTGTAGTACCATTTAAAAGCCTGTCCCCCTTATTGCTTGTCAGGTGTACTGTGATCTTTTGCCCATACATGGGTGGTTCTTTGCTGTGTTCCTTACAGTATGCTGAGCCACCTTTTGCTTCAGGGGGCATCTTGCTTCTTTATTAAGACGTGGGGATATTTTTCCATCACTGGCTCGTTGACGAGAATGGCCCACTCCTTGAATCGCGTATTCTCCATTATGATGGTTTTAAGATCTGCGCTATCTGTCCAATCTGTTAATGTGGATTCTCTGTGACTGATCCATGAGTAGGTTTTAAACTTTACTAGTTTACGATGCTCCATTGTAAGGAATGATAGTGAGTGTAAGTTGCTTAGAAGGTGTTGGATATTAGACCTGTTTACAGTATCCCATACCCCTCTCGAGTTGAAATCCAGGGTGACAACCAGTGCTGCTGATGTTTGATGCAGGTAGTTTTTCATCCTCTTCTTCGTCAGCATTGGGGCGGGATTGATGAAAGATAGATCGTTGCTGGTTCTCCACCATCCTAGCCAGGCTGCTCCCTTGCTTATCAGGGGATTTTGATGATCTCTTTCCGTCACCCTAATGGTTGTTACTGGTTGTGGGTCATTCACCCACTTTTCTGTTGGATGCTCTTTTTTGGTCTTCAATATGGGGGGGGGGGCTCAGTTGCGCAGGGCCACTGCCTTGGATGTTAGTGGACAAAACCTGTGAGAAGGACATTGGCCGAGCCCTGTCCATGCATTGGTTGTGGTTCTCCTTTCCTTGTACCGTTATGTGTGGAATCGGGTTGATGCTTGTTTGTGCAAGGGTGCATCC
This sequence comes from Lissotriton helveticus, assembly GCF_964261635.1. NCBI lineage: Eukaryota > Metazoa > Chordata > Amphibia > Caudata > Salamandridae > Lissotriton > Lissotriton helveticus. The sequence continues at coordinate 1,395,791,389 of NC_136063.1, read as the reverse complement.
AGGGGTGTTTATGCCTTGATCTGCTTGTGAGGTGTGTTTATGGGTCTTCTTTGGTGTTGTCTTTGAGTGGAAGATCGGATAGGTATCCAGTTCCTCCGCAATGCTATCATCACCCTTCCCCCTTCCATTCATGATTATATTTGTTCTTTGTAGTTTTATGCATTCCATTTTGACTGTTGTGAATTTGCCTTTTATTTCTTTCACTCTTTTTCGTGTATTCATTGTCTTTTCTTTTTTCGTCTTGAAATGGGTCTTAGAATGTTTTCCGCCACTAGCGGTCGGCTGAAGTTCGTGGCATCTGGTGACTTCTCCAATGTGTTATTACTTTCCGATTGCATGCCTGCTATGCACACAGGAGGACCTGCTTTGTTCTGTTCACACACTTCATATTGCAACTGCTTGGTGTTATCAATATTTGTGCAGAGGCTGTCTAGTTGGCTAATAGGAGCTGAAAGTGCATATTGTAATTACTCGCTAGTTCCACTTTGCTCGCCCTTACCTTTGGACCCCTTGTTTGATGGGCTACATTGCGCATCCTATTCCATGTGAGCAAGTTCCCAGCGGGGACTTTCATTGAGTCATTGGATGCATGTTCTGCTGCCATACTTCTGCCTCTGATTGTCTAGAGGAGAGGTATGTCAGATCACCATGTCTAGAGCTGAGCTGTGTGGTTTTTACATGGCTAACTAGCGTGGTCAGTAGCTCTGGCAAAGAAGCCAGCTTATCAATTATGGATACATCAGCCACTCGATCTTCTTCCTTGTATTTATTTACACCGAAGTCTATCTTCTGATTGAGCGTATTGAGTTTCTTGTCAAGCGCCAGCACGCCGTGGGCGAGCATTTGTATAAGTCAACTTGGAGTTCTAGCTTGTGTGACTGCCAGGTTTGAGCTTTAATCGCAGCTAGTAAAGAGGAATTGATGATATTTATGATGGAGTTAAGTACATCTTCGCTGCTTGGCGTAGGTCGTGGTGTGTAGTCCACTCCACTCCAGATGACTCCAGTGCATGTTTTTCCAGGAATCCAAAGTTTGTAAACTGTGAAACGCCCAGTGTACCAGCGAAACCCAGCTATGGGAGTTGTAGGAGTCATACAAAGTACATCATGCCCCCTTAGAGTTGTCTAAGGGGGTGGAACATTCTTGATAATATCTCTCAATTTCCCTGCACTTGTGTTCTCAAATTGGTGTTTGGCTGATTGGTGGACCTGGACTAAGGCTGTTATTTCCTGCCTTTTCAGTGGCTCAGCAAGGATTGCCCCCTTTAAGCCATCTGCTTGGCCAATCTGTATATGGTCCTGGTTGAAGGCTTCTGGGCTCATGTCTCCAACGGTCATCGTTGTGGAGATCTTTATGACCTCCAAGGGGATGCTTGAGTTAAGAAAGTTTTTGTACACTTGCTCTTCTCTTCCGGCATCTCCGCTAATTTGGGTATTTCAAGGGTGGGGCTGGATGCTGTAGAGGGTAATTTGCCATTTTGCTTTGGCTGAGAAAACAACTATTGTAGAAGGGTCAAGGGGACAATCTTTACCGACCTCACAAGTACACACCCCCAACTGAATCATATGTAACAACAACAAAAGAACTTGGAGGTCTGTTAGGGTGAAGGAGAAGTGACCACAAGAAGATGACACACACCACTGTCACGACTAACGGTGAGGGACCATCAGTGATGAAGAAGTCCTATCAGACCACCCATATGGCGGAACCTCGTCATTTAGGACCTTATCAGCAGGTTCTCATATGGCCAAGCTCACAAGTACTTGCTTGGTACCAATTGATCCTGTACTGAAGGAAGATGAGTCCTCACTGAGAGTGTTACTGATAGGGTGCAGTGCTCAAGAAAAAAAGTGCGTGAATAAAATGGCGGTCAAGGTAGAATTTTTTTTTTATTGGTATCTCCCTGGACGTCAGGTTAAAAGAGATGTGATGACAGTGTGAAAATATCACTGTACAGTAAGCATCTATGAACTAGGCCAACATGTTTCTGCCACTAAGTATTATTTTACAGGCATTCTTCAGGGCCAGGCTGAAAAAATAGCTACTGCAACATCTATTATTTTCAATGTGAAAACGAAAGTCAGAAAAAACTGTGTGACATGGTTAGGGTAAGTTTAATCAAGTGGCTGAATCAGCCACCCTACCGTATCCTGGTGATGAACCATGCAGAGAACAATCCTTTCCTGTGAACATTAGAAGGAAAAGTATAATCTTGTTACAATTAAAGACAACTCATTATCAACAGATGTGAAAATCAAATTCTCGTGGTATTCAAACACTTCTTTGGACCGCTGATTGAAAAACCAAGTTCTATGATTTTTTCTGAATATATTGTCACATATGTAGAGTCTGACAGCTATCAATCCTTGAACCTGTCCTTCTCCGTATGTCCTACAGAGCGGGGCCTCTCTATCCGAGCTGTTGTGAGGTGAGGCTTACTTTCCACACAACGCTGGGTGAGTTTTCTTTTCAATGCTTTAAAATACAGATTATCTGATTATGACTTTGCATAAGTTACCATTTGGCCGGTAATAATTTAGCGGTCCAAAGAAGTGTTTGAATACCACGAGAATTTGATTTTCACATCTGTTGATAATGAGTTGTCTTTAATTGTTACAAGATTATACTTTTCCTTCTAATGTTCACAGGAAAGGATTGTTCTCTGCATGGTTCATCACCAGGATTCGGTAGGGTGGCTGATTCAGCCACTTGATTAAACTTACCCTAACCATGTCACACAGTTTTTTCTGACTTTCGTTTTCACATTGAAAATAATAGATGTTGCGGTAGCTATTTTTTCAGCCTGGCCCTGAAGAATGCCTGTAAAATAATACTTAGTGGCAGAAACATGTTGGCCTAGTTCATAGATGCTTACTGTACAGTGATATTTTCACACTGTCATCACATCTCTTTTAACCTGACGTCCAGGGAGATACCAATAAAAAAAAAAATTCTACCTTGACCGCCATTTTAATCACGCACTTTTTTTCTTGAGCACTGCACCCTATCAGTACCACTCTCAGTGAGGACTCATCTTCCTTCAGTACAGGATCAATTGGTACCAAGCAAGTACTTGTGAGCTTGGCCATATGAGAACCTGCTGATAAGGTCCTAAATGACGAGGTTCCGCCATATGGGTGGTCTGATAGGACTTCTTCATCACTGATGGTCCCTCACCATTAGTCGTGACAGTGGTGTGTGTCATCTTCTCGTGGTCACTTCTCCTTCACCCTAACAGACCTCCAAGTTCTTTTGTTGTTGTTACATTTTGCTTTGGCTGCCAAGCGTTACCCACCAGGGCATTTGCAGAGCCTGCCCTTGCAAGGAACTTATGAATTGTGTTCTTGGCACCAGCGTTTCTGGGTGCTGGAGCTGAATTTCACTTCACTCGGCCAATGCTTGCCGTGGTCCCTCCAGCCTGGTCCACTGCCTGGGCTTCTGCCCCACTAGTGACTGTCCTCTCAATGGTCTTTCCAGGCGTACTGCCCTTCTCATGCATTTCAGGGGTTGTGTTGTGTGCAGGAAACTGTTTCAAGTGACCTGCTTCATTTTATATTAGAGTGGACCTCAGTACTCCTCTGATCCTGTCTCTTCTTAGTGTGGTGTTGAGCCTGCATGACTCGAACAGTCTGTGGGAGAGCTTCCAGCTGGTGCAGAACACTGACAACTTCCTTCGCTGATGTGTCTTCCAATGCCGGGATGTCATCAGATGTACAAGAACTCTTCTAATAGGTTGACTATTATGAGTGTCATCCAGTCAGGGGTAACAATGTTAGGCTACGCTGGTTGATGAGGCTTGCGGTTGGTGGCAGGGGTCGTGGGGGAGGGAGCACAGCCGGGCCGCCAGCCAAACCCGGGTCTAGCCGGGTCACCTCTGTCACCCGGGCTCAATCATGCAACAAGATCTAGCTCTCTCTTCCTCGCTGCTGCTATCTTTACCTCTGCCACAGTGCACCCAGCTCAGGATACAACAGCAGCCATACACTCACCTACTGCTGCTGCTGAGTGCCCTGGCTCCAAGTGGCCACCCCAGCAAAACATGTGTGTGGTCAACAAATGTGTGGCATGAGGAGCAAGCCATGAGGGCTCAAAGTAAGCTGTCAGCCAGGTGAGTTAAATTGATTTAAATGAGTTAAGTGGTTTAAATGGATTAACTGGGTGGTTAAATGGGTGAACTAGATAGGTGTTTTGAGGTTTTTAGAGCCTTAGTGCTTTCTAGCCTTAATTCATTTTGAAGTCCTATTGAGTCATTTAGAGCCAGTTAAAACCAGACTGTAGTGGCAATCAAGCAGCGGCGAGGGGCCATGGCGGACTTCTCCAGCCAAGCCCTAGCCCCTTTTCGCTTTAGCACCACTGCAGTCTCACCGCCCCCACCTCAATCTTAAGCCCGTCATAGGGCCCCTATGGAAAAATATCCGAAATGCGTAATGCCATATTAGCTCTGAATAAACCATACCTGAACATGCACCGCTGAGTCCCCTGTTGTTTCGTAAAGGAAGCAACTTTGTTGGATGTTTCTTGCGGGGCCACAGCACAAAGTAAGGGGACCCGCCCTAATGAGCCAAGCACTCCAGTGGCACAAAGGAGGAAGTTCGAGGGATCGAAACAGTGCTTGGAATACTGCGGCCACGGGCGGGCGATTATCCGGCCTATATGGGACCGTGACTGCACGGTGTGGCATGGAGCATTGTCACGGTGCTTCCCGGATGCACCCGCAACGGAGGCTGCAGAAGGTGTTGGTCAGTTCAGGATTGCGTATTCAGCTTCAAGGGACAAGGTTCTGGGTCCTGGTATCCGCTTCAGTCATTCGCCAAGAGGTATGCTGGAACTTACAGTCCCCCAATTTCCACCAATGGGGAGGATGCACTCTACATTAAAGGAGGGACTGTAACAGGCGCCGGTGTAATGAGTAATGCGTGTGTCCCTGTTGTAGTGTCCACGGCACCCGGGACTCAATAGGAAAAGTAGCATACGGTGACAGGCATCACACTAGATGAGCATCACTGATGTAAGGGAAATCCTCGTCCCCACTTCCATTCAAACATTCATGCAGGAATGATGAAAGACATGACACAGCAGTGCGTTACTGGATATTTATTGCACATCCAGTGGAGTGTTGCAGCTGGAGCGGTACAGGGCCATGCCAAGCACACCACATGATATGGGCCTGTGGAGGGCCATCCTACCTCGAGTGGAATCACACCCGACCTCTGTGCACTGTTGCTGGAATGTATTTTCCAATTTTATTTTTCAACCAAGAAATGTAACTTATTTTTACAAACTGAGGGGCTCATTAGGATGGCGGACGGACTTGCGTCCGTCCGCCACCCTAGAGTAGGAGGGACCGTCCGCATGGGCTGCGGCGGTCCCTCCGTGCAAATTAGGATGTGACCGCCACCCTGGCGGTCACATCCTGGATATTTAACATTGCGGCGGGTGCAGCTTCAAGCTGCACCCGCCGCAATGTTAAAAAAGCATACATTGCATATATATGCAGCAAGCAGCAGGCACCGCGCGGTGCCTGCCGCTTGCTGCATACATATGCAGGGGGGTACCATAGGTACCCCCCATGTGCACCCCCCACCCCCCCTTCACCCAGGGGGCCCGCAACGGGCCCCTGCAGTGAAGCTCCGTATGCTTTTACACGGCGGAATATCCGCCGTGTAAAAGCATTTCTTTCTGTGCATCCTAATATGGTGGACGGTGTCTGAGAGACACCGTCACCATATTACAGCTTTTCCGCCGCGGTTGTAAGCCAACCGCGGCGGAAAAGCTGCGGACGGAAACCAGGACCCACCAGCCATCCTAATGTGGCGGTGGGTCTTTGGTGGGTCCGCTGCGGTTTTTCCGCATCCTCCGGGCCGGTGGTGGATTCCGCCGGCCCAGAGGATGCGGAAAAACCGCCATCCTAATGAGCCCCTGAATTTTTTTTTTAACTCATTCGGTAACTCTATACCATATTTGTTTTTTAAACACTCATTTTTACATGAATTTACATGTTCATTTTGCAGTCATGAGCAATGAGCAATCTGCAATTACATTAAACAGAACGAAAAATACAAAAGTTTCAACATTATATCCAAATTTCATGAATGCCCGATGCATTTCGAGCCCAAAGAGGCTCTTCTTCTGGGGCCTGAAATCTAAACACAGGAAACACTCTAATTAAATATCGGTCAGACGAGCATGGGGCCATAGATTATTACATTTGAAAGACTTCACAGTATTTTGCACCAAAGAAATGATCGCAATGTTCAAAAGAAATTATATAGAAAACCTCCACCATGTGCCCGGTGTCCCCGTGTGCTAACGCGAAATGAATCATGGGGGGAACTTACCCTCCTGGTAGTTCAATTCTACCGGCTTTCGTTCTAAAACCAATAAATGAATGGAAAAAATCTGGTAATTGCCCTTTTGACAACGATGTAACTGACACAAAAGTTTACTCTAAAGCACTCACCATATGTCGATTCTTAACGTCCCAATACACTGTTCAAAACTCGCGATTCTGCTGAAAAAGCAGAAAACAAAGTAACCTTAATATGCCGTAGCCGCAACGTGATACATGTGGAAAATATGGCCAAAGTGTTCCTCGGACGTACCTGGACTGCACTATTCACGGCTTCATCCAACACCTTCCAAAATTTCACTCTATCGTAAAAACGACTGCTGCAACCTCACAACAAAGTCCACCATCTTTACGTATCTGCGTGCAATTCGCAGCCAATCAAAACCCCGCGTGTCCTCACAACGTCAACGAAAGACTGCAACGCTAACCTGGGTATCTGAATACCATCTCCCAAGCCACGTGATCGACAGTTGAATGCTACCAAACTCTGTGTCCTCTCCACAGCTCTGCATGCAACACTGACTCAACAATATCAATGCTACTCTGTAAATACTCCTCCTAATAATGTCGGCGACTGATCTGAAAGATCCGCGAGCGGCAAGTGATAAAAGCGTGATGTGAATTTTGAAAAATTAAAACAATAATGAAAAATAAAAACAAAGGTGCATTTCTAAAAAAAACAAATGGTGTTGAACATTACTGGGGGGTGAACCAGACCTTCACCCAGTTCTACATGGTGCATCATCAATATATACATGTCATAAAAAGCAAGAAAAATCTATTTTTTCATTTAGACCCCTGGGCAGATTACCAGATTTTTTCCATTCATTTATTGGTTTTAGAACGAAAGCCGGTAGAATTGAACTACCAGGAGGGTAAGTTCCCCCCATTATTCATTTCGCGTTAGCACACGGGGACACCGGGCACATGGTGGAGGTTTTCTATATCATTTCTTTTGAACATTACGATCATTTCATTGGTGCAAAATATTGTGAAGTCTTCCAAATGTAATAATCTATGGCCCCATGCTCATCTGCCGATATTTAATTAGAGTGTTTCATGTGTTTAGATTTCAGGCCCCGGAAGAAGAGCCACTTTGGGCTCGAAATGCATCGGGCATTCATGAAATTTGGATATAATGTTCAAACTTTTGTATTTTTCGTTCTGTTTAATGTAATTGCTTATTGCTAATTGCTCATGACTGCAAAATGAACATGCAAATTCATGTAAAAATGAGTGTTTAAAAACAAAATATGGTATAGAGTTACCGAATGAGTTAAAAAAAAAAATTCAGTTTGTAAAAATAAGTTAAAATTCTTGGTTGAAAAATAAAATTGGAAAATACATTCCAGCAACAGTGCACAGAGGTTGGGTGTGATTCCACTCGAGGTAGGAAGGTTAAATAGAAGGCACGTGAGGACAAACGTGCCACCACTGTAGCACGCATTTGATTTAGTATTGAAATTAAAGTTAAGAGTTTAAACTTATTAAGATTAATAATAGGAGTGCTTCTCCAATATATTTTCACCTGTGGAGGGCCAGCCAGAGTCCATCCGGGATGACTGGTGCTGCAGAAGAGGAAGGGAACAGTCCGTAGTCTGGTCGCCATGTCATTGGTCATCTAACAGGATTTTGGCAGTCCATGTCGTGGTCCAAGGTAAGTGCAGCGGATTGTATCGGGGGTCAGTGGGAGTTCATGAGGCCATGTTCGACACCAAGCAGAAACAGGCCAGGTGGCGGAGATGAATGCTACTGCCTCCTTCTGACAACAATCCCGTATGTGTGCTCTGCCTCAGATGTGGGTGTTGCAGTACCGGCTGCGGCACTGTGTGCCACTGACACATTAGGGGCCGGAGGTGGATTGTTGCCAGCACTGTGTGGCAGTGGCACATCAGGTGCCGGAGTGGATACGCCTGCCGCACTCTGATTATTATTATAAATATTAGAATATTCAAAATATCTGTTAATTAATATATATAAAATACATATTATATATATATATATTTAATTTTACACTGCGAACACAAATAAGTACCACTTAAAATTGTACTACATATTTTTTAATTCTTAAAAATAACAATTACCATAATTACAAAAAAAACTACTTACGGAATCCCCCAATAAGTCCCACCAGCCCTAATACCTAAACATGCTAAATTATATCAATGATTAAAAGATATTTAAATTAAAAGTGTAAAAGTTATTATTTTACTAACTTACAGTAACATTAAAACGTTTTTAAAATATCTTAAATTAAACATTATTCACACAATCCCCCCTAATAAACCTGAACCTCCCAACATTTTTCAATTAGCAACACCCAAAAAAGCATAACGAATAAGACTCAACAAAACAAATATTTATTTTACCAAATGTCTTAGTAAACATTACAATTACAATTACAACATTAAATAACTTTATTAAATTCCACAATATTTTACTAACCAATATTTTAGGTATCCATATTATTGCAATAAACAAAAACAATATATTTACTATTGATATTATGTCCACCAATATAATTACAGTCATGATTGTGACCTCAATATTGGAGTTGATATTGCAGTACCATACATTCCACAAAATGCCATGGGATCAACGAAAGGCCCGCTCAGATAATGGCAAACCATTTGCAGCATGAGAGCTGTAGGCAGAGGTCGGCTGTCGCTAAGGGTACTCTTTGTACTCTTTTATACAGCAACATTTTACATGTATTAGAAAAATGATGAGGTCTCCTATCTGCCTGTGGAGAGACCTAATCATTATCTCACTCCAAGATACCATAGTGGTCCAGCTGAAGATTCAGATTTCTTTCTCTACTTTCACTCTCCACTGGAACACTTTGATCTTTGCCCTGGAGATGATGCCACACAGAGCACAATACAAACAGCTCTCACACATGACAGTACTGAATTTGAAAACAAACCTCTCTCTCTCTCTACTGACCCTTACACCCACGACTACTAACCCCTTCACCCACTTCTACTAACCCCTAAGTCCAGTGTCCCTTAATCATATACTCTGAATATTAACTAGACTGGTAAATACAGTGGGAAGGGTTATGCTGCTGATAACTGTACCAACAACGTTTTCTGATGTTTTTAGATCTGCGCCCATAAGTTCGGAATATAACCAGTAAAAACACTGTTTGCTCATCTTTTTTCCATAATTTTTCTCTGGCAACAAAAGGCTGCGACAGGCAATGCAGAGCATTTACAGGAGATGTAATGCTATTACCCGTAATCTCACTGCATTATCACTCCATCTTCTGTAATACAGGATATGTTTTTGTGATGATCAGAGCAGAAAATGATGAATAACAAACCACTTACCATCAATTTTTCCATCATTATGTATTGTTAAACTAGAAGGTTCTCAGTTGTGCCCATAGCATATCTTAAGCTCGTGAATGTAATGGTGATCAGCAAATAATATATATCTATATTTATCTCTCTCTATATATATACATATATATATATATATATATATATATATATATATATATATATATATATATATATATATATATATATACATACACATATCTCTATATATACATATACTTGTGATCAAGGGCTGTTGAGCCCCAAATGCGTCATGGCGACATTTTGCACAGAATAAACAGCAAAGGCACAAAGAAACTGGAGTCGTTTACTTCTTTGTAGTTCCAAATCAAGGATCATAAGTCAATAAGATGTCTTTATAAGTGAATACAATGTGTGCTGGTCTGTAATGTTGAAATAGGCGTATAAGTATATTTGTTAGTGTTCTGTTAATTATTCACTGCATATAACACTGAATCTATAGGTATGTGCATATAGATCTATGATTCACTGAGTGGATGTTTAGAAAATACTATTGATGTGTCAATGGTTTGAAATAGGGCACTTTCTATTTTACAGTGAGTGAAAAATATTATAATAGTGTGTGATGAGGTGTATTTCATTGTCACATGGATGATGTCATCAGTGATGTCATTTGAGATGTCATCAGTGATGTCATCAGTGATGTCACTGACCATGTCATGAATGATGTAATATGTGACATCATCAGCAGTGGATTGCGGGTGCGCGAGTTATAGTGAGTACAACTAAATATAACGGGGGAATTTCAATGGTTTTGTATGAGTAAAATGTCCAGCTAACTATAACTGGTGTGAAACCTATGGTTTTTTCAGTGAATTTGAAAGGGGCCTTATTTACTAGCCCCTTGCGCCTCCGGAACGTCACTTTTTGTGACGTTCCGGTGGCGCAGAAGACTGAGTGATATTTATCAGGCAGGACTAAGCCACTTTTTGTGGCGTAATCCTGCCTGATAAATATCAGTCCCTTTAACGCAGTGTCCTGCGTTAAAGGGACGTGCAATGGGTGTTGCTGGGGGCGTTCTCAGCAGCATCCATGGACTTGATTAATTTATAGCATCCTCAAAGTCAGTCTTTCAAAAATTCCAAAGTATAGGACATGATAATCCAAATCCAAATGTTTCTCAAGAAAAGTCATAAACCGTGTCCGTGGGTCATATCTGCCCAAACGCCGATATTCCGAACGATTGAAAATGACTTTGAGGATGCTATAAATTACTCAAGTCTGCCCGAATTGTGTGGGTAAAATTGATACCTAGTCACTTTGAATAAGAATGTACTTACGACTTGTCCAACATTTGGAAGAAATATCTAGTTATATGACAACAGGATACCGACATAACTTGAAGGAAATAAGAACGCCCTGAAGAAGTTCTGTTGTACAGAACGAAACGCGTCAGCTGGCTGTTGTACATAAACTTTAGGAAAATAAAAGCATTTGAATATACACCAAGATTCAGCGCTTCAATAAGGACTCTAAGTGATATGATTTGATTGGACTTGTTGTGCAAGTGGTGCTGTGCCAAACTTTGGAGTATTCTCCACTACTCTCTACTACTCACCCTCTACTACTCATTCTCTACTACTCTACTACTCTCTCTCTACTACTCTCTCACCTAATACTCACTATCTACTACTCTCTACTACTCACTTTCTACTACTCTCTACTACTCACTCTCTACTACTCTCTCTCTACTACTCACTCTTTACTACTCACTCTCTACTACTCTCTACTACTCACTCTCTACTTCTCACTCTCTACTACTCTCTACTACTCACTCTCTACTACTCTCTCTCTACTACTCTCTACTACTCACTCTCTACTACTCACTCTACTACTCACTCTACTACTCACTCTCTACTACTCACTCTCTACTACTCTCTACTGCTCACTCTCTACTACTCACTCTCTACTACTCACTCTCTACTGCTCTCTACTACTCACTGTGGGAAAAGCATTAGATAATAGTTTTCTTTCAAACATGATTCATGATATCCCAGCAGAAGGCTTTTTCACATGTTAAAATCATCTACTACTCACTCTCTACTTCTCACTCTCTACTACTCTCTACTACTCACTCTCTACTACTCTCTCTCTACTACTCTCTACTACTCTCTCTCTACTACTCTCTACTACTCACTCTACCACTCACTCTCTACTACTCTCTACTATTCTCCCTCTCTGCTACTCACTCTCTACTACTCACTCTCTACTATTCACTCTCTACTACTCACTCTCTACTGCTCTCTACTACTCACTGTGGGAAAAGCATTAGATAATAGTTTTCTTTCAAACATGATTCATGATATCCCAGCAGAAGGCTTTTTCACATGTTAAAATCATCTAGGAACACACCACAATTCCTAAAATGAGTATGGTACCATCAACAAATGATTTATAATGTAACTAAAGTCCTAAAACTTTCTATTAACTGCAATGCTTTTTAATGAGGTGCTGTCATGTATATTGGTCCCAAGATGGCTGCCAACACTTCTTGGATGAAGTGCTGACAGCCAATCAGATCGCACGATGAGATGAGTGGTTAGGCTCCGCCCAGATATATACATTTTTTCACATTTGATTTTCTCAGGAACTACTGGAGGGATTTACACCATTTAACCAAAACGGTGATCTGCATACCAGACCCTACCATTCTCCCAAATTTGGTGTAATTCCGTTCAGCGGTTCGGGCTGTAGCCGTGTCTAATCGTCCTATGGAAAATAACATGGGAAAAACACGCTTTGGGACCCCCCTTTTTTCTCAGCCCCCACTTGATAAATCCCCCCACAACTTTCAGGGAAGGAGCAGAGCGGAGCGGGCCATCTTCTTTGAGAAATTTGCGAAGATTCATTAACTGGTGCCAAAGTTATTCCCAATAGAATGTTGGGTATTTCCTATGGAAACTAGGTCCTAACTATAACTACCTACTGGCGACCGCCAGTAGGTAATATATATATATTAAAAAATATATTAAAAAAAAATATATATATATATATATATGTATATATATATACATATATATATATATTCTCATATTGTGAAGGACTGTAAGTGTGTAACTTCGATAATAATATTCAGTATTATTCAGTATTATTATTACCAAGTAATGAAAAAGTCAATCATTGCCTCCAAATGGCTACTTGAAAAGTTCTTGCCTTTAAGAGCTCCTGTGCTTAGTCCGTTTCCTCAAACAAATTATATTTGCTGCCTTGTAATGGTTTTTGGAAAAATGTACGCACGTTTGATTTATGTCTCAGACGAGCAGAGATTTGCAAATCTAAACTTATACTACCAGATGTAAAGTATTATGAAGCAGTTTTAATGGGAATCAGCTGCATATGAAAGCTGTAAAAGTAAAAAATAAAGTGCAGTGAAAGAAGGGAGGGTGATGTGCGTGCAGTATATATTGAGCACAATTAACAACTCGTGGTAAGAATTAGAATAAAATAAGTAAGAGAGATAACGTTTGTTAGGATTCATGCGTAGTCCTCTTTTTGTGACCATGTCCGTGTGCTCATGTGACCTGCTGGGGGGAGTTAAAAGCTGCCTTCTCCCTTCCCACCTTGCTTGATATCTAATTCGTGTGGTTTCTGGTCTTGGGCTTGGGACAGTTTTGAATTTGGAGCGCTGTAGCTGATGTTCATGGGCTCGTGAGCATAATTAAGCACCTTTCCTGGCTCTTTGGTTTCCTTGCCCCTTCCTATCCTGTCCCTGTTTTTTCCCTGCTGTTTGGTTCCTGTAGGTGTTTGGTCCCCACCCTTGTTGTTGTCCCTTGTCTGTCGAGCCTTTTAGCCCGGATGGGTTATGGGGGTTGCTGGGGCTCCAGCGCTCTCTTGAGCAATTGATAGTAGTCCGGCCGGATTACCATAGTGAACTACAAGGAGCATTGGGAGTTACGTTACACGCACTTCCGCGTCTTTTCTACCCCATCGACATTGTTGTGCAGGGGTGGAGTGAAGTTCGGGCGCTTCCGGATCAAGCAGAAGCAGCGTTGGAAGCCGGCGGTGTACAGCGTCTTTGCCTGTTCAATTTCCCGTTCTTTGTGTGGGTATTTTATGAACCCCCAGGAGGTTTTTTCAGTCGTCATAACAACTTCTTCCTCCTGCATTGACTGGCTCTGCGTGCTGCAGAGCGTCTCCCTAGTTTAATCATCCCCTCCATTGTCCTGCTCTGCCATCGATACCCCTTCAGCTCTGGACATCTCCACAAGACTTCTGACACAGCTATTGCGGGTAAGGAGGTTTCCGGGTGTTACTGGGCATGGTTACAGTGAGAGGTACTATGTTTTTGTAGTGACATAAGTGTTAGGCTGTAACCATTACCTGTTTTTGTAGGTGCAGTCACGTGGAGACAAGAACACTCTGGTCATTGCAGAAGTCCCTAGAAGAATTCCTGGGGTCCCTTATTTGTCTATTCCCCTTCCCCGCCCCCTGTCCATTGCTCCTCTGCTGACTCATTGTTTCACCTACAGTGGGTCGCTTATGGGCAAGGGTAGTGGATCGGGTCATTCATCGCTCCTGCAGTGTATGGGCATAGTCGGAAGAAACCAACAGAATATCAAGCCCACGTTAATATTACATTGCCTGAGCGATAATGGACGATTCACCGGGGCCTACAGGCGGGACTGCAGTTGTTCCCACCTTACAAGATGTGATGGGCGCTTTAGCTGCCCTACAAGATCAAATACATGATTTAAGGCAGGAAAATGTAGCGTTGAAACAGGAAGTTGAGGCTATTATTAGTAGAGAGAAGGGACAACATAGGGCTCAGGGTCCTGTTTTGCAGCCCGCAACCTTCCAGTATGGAGGAGGGATGGGTCAGAGCTCTGGTAGTGGGGTTCCTTTAGCAGTTACCGTGAATACACCTGTTCCGGTGCCCTTAGCTCCTCCGGAGAGATTTACAGGGGATAGCGAAAAGTTTGGTACTTTCATGAATCAGTGCCAATTACATTTCATGTGTAAGCCTACTGCTTTCCCCAATGATTCGGCCAAAGTAGCTTTTACGATATCGTATTTGGCTGGTACTGCTGCCCAATGGGCCATACCCTTGGTAGAGAGTGATGATCAGGTATTGACCAATTACCCTGCGTTTAAGGAATTATTGCATGGATTGTTTGCAAAACATGCATTTATGCAGGCTAGTGACGCGGAATTATTAAAGTTACGGCAGGGCAGACAGGATTTGCTGACGTATATTTCTACATTTAATCGTCTAGTGTCCGAAACCCATTGGCCTGAGGATAAGAGGACCTCTTTGTTCTATCAGGGTCTTTCTGAGGATCTTAAGGATGTGGTGTCGCAGGTGGTGGATCCCCCAGTTGATTGTGCTGCATTCATAGACCTTGTGGTCAAATTAAATCGTAGACTATCTGAGAGACGTGGGGAAAAGAGCCGTTTCCAGGCGTCCCGGGGGGGTATGTGAAATCGGATAGTAAGACAACTGGAGACACTAAGACTGTGCCTGAACCCATGGAAATTGGTGGGGTCAGAGGTCCGCTGTCCTTTGATGAGTGGAAGACGGCGTTTAAGACCAAACATGGCCTGTACGAATATCGTGTAATGCCGTTCGGATTATGCAATGCTCCGGCGGCCTTCCAGTTCTTTATCAATGAGGTTCTCCGGGAGCATCTAGATAGGAGTGTCATCGTATATCTAGATGACATTTTGATTTTCTCGGAGACTGGGGCTGAACATCAAGAACATGTGACACAAGTGCTGCAGAAATTGCGAGACCATCATCTGTATGCAAAGTTAACGAAGTGTCAGTTCAGCACCCCTAAGGTGGAGTTCTTGGGGTTTATCATCTCGGCAGGAGGAGTTCGGATGGATCCTAGAAAGATCGAGGCCATCGTCACCTGGCCTATTCCAACATCGGTCGAACACATACAGGTTCTTTTGGGATTCGCCAATTTCTATTGGCGCTTTATTTCCCATTTTTCTGATATTGTGGCCCCCTTGACCCGGTTATTGAGGAAGGGGATTCCTTTTGTTTGGTCCTCTGAGGCACGGGAAGCTTTTTGGCGGTTGTTGGAGAAAATTACTTCAGCGCCTGTATTGGTACATCCTGATCCTGCCCTGCCGTTTTTTGTAGAGACAGATGCCTCGTTGTGTGCTGTGGGTGGGGTGTTGTCCCAAAGGGACGTAGAGGCCGGTTGTATGCATCCCATTGCCTATTTTTCTAAGACCTTGCTGCCAGCGGAGCGCAATTACACCGTGGCCGAAAGAGAGTTGTTGGCAGTTAAGTTATCTTTTGAGGAATGGAGGCATTATTTGTGGGGAGCACGGCACACCATCACGATTTGCACGGACCACAAAAACTTGGAGTTTTTTCGTTCAGCACGTGCTTTGACACCTCGCCAGATGCGCTGGGTTCTTTTTTTTAATGAATTTGATTTTGTCATCACATATAGGCCAGCAGCACAGCAGATCAAATCCGATGCCCTCTCCCGTTTCCATGTAGATCCTAGGGAGATGGGACAGGGAAAGGAAGATAGACCCATGATTGCTGGTGATAGGATCATAGGGGTGGTAGCAATGGAGGATTTTCCTTCCTTGGTGAGAGATCGGCTACTTCAGGTGGATTTAGCCCCATGGTTGTCTTTACCCCATGTTTCGGTCCAGGATGGGTTGCTGTATCGTGAGGGTAGGTTGTTTGTTCCCCCTACATTGAGAGAAATGGTTTTGGAGTGGTGTCATTCGTCAGCTTTGGCAGCACATCCTGGAATGCAAAAGACGAAGGAGATGTGTTTGCGGTGGTTTTGGTGGGAAACGTTGGCACAGGACATTCAGGGTTATGTGGCAGCTTGCCCGGTTTGTGCCACCAGTAAGCCCATTCACAGTAAGCCGTCAGGTCTGTTGCAGCCGTTAGAGGTCCCTCCTGCTCCATGGCATACCATCAGTATGGATTTTGTGACCGAGCTTCCATCTGTTTCCGGTTTCACTGCCACATTTGTGGTAGTGGATTTGTTCACAAAAATGGCGCATTTCATCCCGCTATCTAAGATTCCTACTGCCAGAGAAATGGCGTTGGTGTTTATGTCCTCCATTGTGCGGATTCATGGGCTGCCGTCTGCGGTGGTGTCGGACCGGGGGGCGCAGTTTGTGTCCCATTTTTGGACGGAGTTGTGCTCTGTGCTTAAGGTGGAAATTAGATTGTCTTCTGCCTATCATCCGCAATCTGACGGACAGACTGAGCGCATTAACCAGACCATGGAGCAATATTTCAGGTGTTTAGTGTCTTCCCTGGCGTGTGACTGGGTAACGGCTCTGCCCATAGCGGAGTTTGCGTATAACAATAGCTTGCATTCCGCTTTGGGCATGACTCCCTTCTTTTGCTCGCTGGGTTACCATCCTAGGGCATTGGCTATCCAACCTACGGGGCGAGTACCAGCCATAGACGATGTGTGTAAGCGGTTGAATTATATCTGGGGCATTGCCCGGGTGCAGTTGCTAGCGGCTAAGGCTAGTATGAAGGAACAGGCTGATAAACACAGGGTTCCTGCTCCTTCCTATCATGTGGGTGAGCAGGTATGGTTGGCCACTAGGAACCTCAGACTAGGTGGGTCCCGTAAATTACAGCCTAGATATGTGGGTCCTTTCCCGATTGTGCAGGTTATCAATCCTGTGGCTATGAAGCTTGACCTGCCCAATGAATATCGGGTTCACCCCGTGTTTCACACATCCTTGTTGAAGCCTTATGTGCCCTCTACTCAGGCGTTGCCCCCTCCTCCCCCTTTGGTTGTGGATGGTCAGGAGGAGTTTGAGGTTCGGGCTATCTTGGATTCTCGACGGAGGAGGGGTCGCCTGTTTTATCTGGTTGACTGGAAGGGTTATGCCCCGGAAGATCGAACGTGGGAACCTGCTGGGGGGGTTCATGCTCCTCGGCTGGTTCGCTTGTTTCATCGCCAACATCCATCTAAGCCTCGCCCGGTGGGGAGGGTTGTTGGGGGGGGGGGTACTGTTAGGATTCATGCGTAGTCTTCTTTTTGTGACCATGTCCGTGTGCTCATGTGACCTGCTTGGGGGAGTTAAAAGCTGCCTTCTCCCTTTCCACGTTGCTTGATATCTAATTCGTGTGGTTTCTGGTCTTGGGCTTGGAACAGTTTTGGATTTGGAGCACTGTAGCTGATGTTCACGGGCTCCTGAGCATAATTAAGCACCTTTCCTGGCTCTTTGGTTTCCTTGCCCCTTCCTATCCTGTCCCCGTTTTTTCCCTGCTGTTTGGTTCCTGTAGGTGTTTGGTCCCCACCCTTGTTGTTGTCCCTTGTCTGTCGAGCCTTTTAGCCCGGATGGGTTATGGGGGTTGCTGGGGCTCCAGCGCTCTCTTGAGCAATTGATAGTAGTCCGGCCGGATTACCATAGTGAACTACAAGGAGCATTGGGAGTTACGTTACACGCACTTCCGCGTCTTTTCTACCCCATCGACATCATTGTGCAGGGGTGGAGTGAAGTTCGGGCGCTTCCGGATCAAGCAGAAGCAGCGTTGGAAGCCGGCGGTGTACAGCGTCTTTGCCTGTTCAATTTCCCGTTCTTTGTGTGGGTATTTTATGAACCCCCAGGAGGTTTTTTCAGTCGTCATAACAACTTTTTCCTCCTGCATTGACTGGCTCTGCGTGCTGCAGAGCGTCTCCCTAGTTTAATCATCCCCTCCATTGTCCTGCTCTGCAATCGATACCCCTTCAGCTCTGGACATCTCCACAAGACTTCTGACACAGCTATTGCGGGTAAGGAGGTTTCTGGGTGTTACTGGGCATGGTTACAGTGAGAGGTACTATGTTTTTGTAGTGACATAAGTGTTAGGCTGTAACCATTACCTGTTTTTGTAGGTGCAGTCACGTGGAGACAAGAACACTCAGGTCTTTGCAGAAGTCCCTAGAAGAATTCCTGGGGTCCCTTATTTGTCTATTCCCCTTCCCCGCCCCTGTCCATTGCTCCTCTGCTGACTCATTGTTTCACCTTCAGTGGGTCGCTTATGGGCAAGGGTAGTGGATCGGGTCATTCATCGCTCCTGCAGTGTATGGGCATAGTCGGAAGAAACCAACAACGTTAATGGGGAAGAGGTTCTGAGAATAAAACTATTTTGGAGAGAGAGGAGCTTGCCAGGCTCAGTGGGAGAGTAAAGAAATTGCTGGCGAGATGGCTCAGTAAATCAAGTGCTAGTCGCGTGAATGTTATCTGGGCTAGCGCCATTATAGCTTCCTCCATCAGCACAACTGTATTTTATTGCGTGTAACTGTTTTTAAAACTCACAGAGCATTCGCTGTTTTAACAATTGTTCCTACCTGTGCAATTTGTATTTGTTGGGTGTTGCGCCAGTCTCCCCGGTCCACCGCAGCCTTCTATGCTGTTTGCGTGGAGGGAGTAGGCGCTCGGAGTAAGGGGGCATTTCCCTCACTTCCGGCGGGCCACTCACGAGCGCCCATTTTCAGAGGATGACGCTCTAGCGTTCACCACACCGGCCTACTTAATCTTCGGGCGCCGACGCGCAGCGACTGACAGGCTAGTTGCTTGAATGGTATCTGCGCTAGCGCCATTATAGCTTCCTCCTTCAGCACAACTCTATTTTCTTGCGTGTAACTGTTTTTAAAACTCACAGAGCATTCGCTGTTTTAACAAATGTTCCTACCTGTGCAATTTGTATTTGTTGGGTGTTGCGTCAGTCCCCCCAGTCCACCGCAGCCTTCTATGCTGTTTGTGTGGAGTGAGTAGATGCTCGGAGTAAGGGGGCATTTCCCTCACTTCGGTGGGACACTCCGAGTGGCCATTTTCAGAGGTTGACGCTCTAGTGTTCCCCACACCGGCCTACTTAATCTTCGGAAGCCGACGAGCAGCGACTGACAGGCTATTCGCTTGAATGTTATCTGCGCTAGCGCCATTATAGCTTCCTCCTTCAGCACAACTGTATTTTCTTGCGTGTAACTGTTTTTAAAACTCACAGAGCATTCGCTGTTTTAACAATTGTTCCTACCTGTGCAATTTGTATTTGTTGGGTTTTGCGTCAGTCTCCCCGGTCCACCGCAGCCTTCTATGCTGTTTGTGTGGAGGGAGTAGATGCTCGGAGTAAGGGGGCATTTCCCTCACTTCCGGTGGGACACTCATGAGCGGCCATTTTCAGAGGCTGACGCTCTAGGGTTCACCACACCGGCCTACTTATTCCTCATGAAGCCGTCGCGCAGCGGAGGCGGTGAAGGCGCGCCTAAGGCAAGCCCATTTGCGCCCGTCCGCGACCGGCCGGGACAAGGGACCATAAACCCTGATGGTTTCCCTCTAACCTTTACTTATGACGATCAGACTTTACTGTATCTGCAAGGTGCCACTAGCTCTAGTTGTCTACACTCCATTTCCCCCACCAATAAACTCACTAACTGCTTGCACTGCGATTTTAAGCTCCAACCTAATAGTAATACTATTCGAGAGGCTAAGTCCTCTTTTAAATTCTACCTAATAAACTGCCGATCCCTGCTCAAGCACTCAGTGGAATTGGCCCTCATCATAGATGATCTTAAACCTGATGCCCTCTTCCTGACAGAAACCTGGTTGCGGGACAAAGTGGACCCAGCCATCTCCCAGATCCTGCAATCAGGCTACTTAATACATAGAGCTGACCGCAAAACAGGTAGAGGCGGTGGACTAGCTATTATCTTTAAAGACAGCTATGGCTGCCGGTCCTCTGTAGAAGATCTACCTGACATGGAAAGCATGTATTTTTCCCTGGAGCTTTCACCTACTTACACCTTTACCGGTCTGCTTCTCTACCGCCCCCCTGGAGCTATCGGCCAGTTTCTTAATTCACTTCCCACTTTCATTGCTGAATCGGCTCTAACCTCTGCTAATTATACAGTACTGGGTGACCTCAACATCCATCTGTATGATCCATCTGACCACCTGGCAATTGCCCTGTTAAAAAACCTCACCGCGCTTCAAATTGTGCAGAAAGGTTTTGCCCCGACGCATATTAAGGGTCATCTTCTTGACCCAGTGCTCATCAACGTCCAGGCCCTCTCTACTAGTCCCCCCATCCCGCTCCCATGGACTGATCATCTACTCTTCCCTTTGGTCTGGAAGATTGCTGTCTCTCCCCCTGTGCAGAATTCCTTTCCAAGAATGGAAAGGCAATCGACAAACCTCTCATCTAGTACTTGGTCCACAATTTTGGCCGCCACTATTCCCTGCACTGACCCAGACCCGGAAAAGGCAAACAATAATTTTAACTCCTGGATTCAAAGCTCACTTGACACCTTACTCCCCAAAAAACTTTTCCGCAAGGCTCCTAAACCCAAGTTAGCCCCTTGGTATTCCCTTAAACTAAAAGAGCTCAAACAAAGTTGCAGGAGACTTGAAAGGAGATGGAGACAGAATTTAGCATCCGACATGAAAAACGAGTGTAGAATTTACAAGGCTGAAATTAATATTGCTCAATCCTCTTTCTATAATGAAAAGATCAGCACAGCAGCAAACTCCCCTAAAGAAATATTTTGAATTGCTAAATCCCTAATTTCTCCACCGCACAAAATCCTCAATCCAGAAGATGCCCAAGCCCGCTGTGAAAATTTGGCTAAATATTTCCATAAAAAAATGCATTTAAAATCCCAATCCTTCCCTCCCTGCCAGAAAGGTCCATCAGCCTCTAGCACTAAAAGGCCCTGCTTCAATTTACAGTGCTCCCTAGCTGAGTTCCCCTTGCTAAATGAGGAAACTTTGAACACACTTATTTCGAGGGTCACCTCTGGCTCACCTATGGATCCAGTCTCCCCACACCGCCTCGCTTCAGTCACAGAAGTCGTTTGTCCAGTAATTTTAAAGGTCTTAAATGCTTCCATTACTACGGGAAGGGTACCTTTAACCTGGAAATGTGCCCAGGTCAGAGCTCTTTAAAAATAAAATAACTAGATTCTTCTAACTTGGCCATCTCCCTTCTCCCCTGGCTGAGTAAACTGGTTGAGAAGCACATTAACTTCTCCTTAGTCCAACACCTAGAATCAAATAATCTTCTCCACGAGTCTCAGACAGGGTTTCTCCCTAAGTATGGGACAGAGACTGCTTTATTGGCAGTGACAGAAGAAGCAAGGAGATTAGTAGATCAGGGTGGTTCAGCAGCAATTATTTTGCTCGATCTCAGTGCCACTTTCGACACTGTTGATCATACCATCTTGCTGGAGCGCTTAAAGAATCTGGGAGTGAGGCATTTGGCGTTGGCCTGGTTTAACTCCTTTTTGGAGGAACGTTCTTTCCAGGTCATCGAGGATACGGCATCATCCAGTCCCTGGCCTCTTAGCTGTGGGGTTCCACAGGGTTCTTCCCTGAGCCCCACGCTATTTAACACCTATATGGCCCCACTAGCTGAGATTGTACTCCCATTTGGCATCCAAATTATCTCTACGCAGATGATACCCAACTAGTGGTATCTTTGAACCACCGGAAGGTTCATCTGGCGCTCTGGGCAATTGCCTAGAGGCGGTTGCCGAATGGATGGAGCTATCTCATCTTAAGCTAAATGGGCACAAGACAGAGCTAATGTTCCTGGGCAAACCCTCTCCATCCTTGGCGATAATCTCCTGGCCGACCTGTCTCGGCAATCCGCCTGTCCCCAAACAGCAGATCAAGAGCCTTGGCATATGGTTGGACAGTTCGCTCGGTTTTAGCCATCAAGCTACTAAGCTTTCAGCCACCTGCTTTGGCCTGATGAGGATGTTACGGAAAATATTGCCTCTACTTCCCTTCCAGGCTCGCAGGATAATGGTGCAAGCCCTTATCCTATCACGGCTTGATTACGGGAATGCCCTATAGTTGGGCGCCCCCGTGGCTACAACTAAAAAACTCCAAGTAATCCAGAATTGCGCCGCCCACCTTCTTCTCCAGATCCCACGGAGGCAGTCAGCGAGTTCTGCTCTGGATACACTCCACTGGCTCCCTGTTCATTCCAGAATACGTTTTAAGGCAATGTGCCTGGCTCATGGTGCTATTCGGAAAATCGGTCCCCCCGTTATTCATTCTATGGTGGTTCCCTACTTACCTTCCAGGAGTCTTCGCTCCAGCAATGCTTTTCTTGCCATTACTAGGTAAGTACGCAGATCCAGATGGGGCGGTTGCTCCTTCTCTCTGAATGCCTCCAGTTGTTGGAACTCTCTCCCCCTTACTCTTCGAAGGGAACCCAACTTGCAAATTTTCCGTAGACTGCTCAAAACTCACCTTTTCAGCATTACATAAGAATCCTTATAAGCGCTACGAGGCCTCCGGGTAGTTACGCGCTATATAAACTCTATTTCATTCATTCATTTATTCATTCTATCAGCTGTTAATAGCTAAGATCTGAAGCTTATAATGGTCAGAAACGACAAAACTGTTATGAAATGTTATATAAAAACAAGCTATTTGTTGTAATGTTCATTATTATTTATTTATTTCTATGCAGAAAAGTCCTCCTAGTGACATAGTTATGGTTCTGGAATAGAATGGTTAGACCCTAGCTCTCATTTAGATTCTTGTGGATACTGTATGATGAGCCTGCTGTCAGTTGGGTGGATGAGCTGTTCTACATCTTCAACTTTAAGATAATTCTCCTGACTCTTCCTTTTCAAGAAAGAACCTACCTTTTAACACTGGCGACGATTGGGTTTAATTACTGAAGACAACAGCTCAACTCCAACATTCTCAAGCTCAACAAAGAAAAAAGAAAAGCTGTTTATCTTAAGACTGCTACTCAAGTAAGACTGTTCTATTTTTATTAATATATTATTACAACAAGGTTCTACATCAGTTATCATTTCTTACAACAACAAACTATTTGTGCCAAGAATCTTTTTGAGCATCAACGACTTGTGCCAAAACTTTGATGTGCATGTACGTCTTTAAACTAAACTATTTGCTTGCCAAAAGAGAGGAAATCGCTTAAATTCGGATTAACACTTTACATCTCTTCTCATTTGTGGATATTAACTTCATTTTCTCTTTGAGATAATTTAAAAAATGAAATACTCGTACTTACATTTGAGTTTTCTTTTGAATTGACTACAACGTTCTCCTCACGCGCTGTTGCTTTCATGCGCTCTTTCTGCTAAGAACCTGGCTTCCATGCGTTAAGAACCTTGCTTCCGGTGCGCAGACTAAAGAAAAACATTCAAACGATGACCTTCATTTTCTGACGTCATCACGCTATACACGCATTTGTCGGCCATCTTGGGTGTACTTACGATAATATTGCAAGCGTGGCTGGTCAGATAGTGTCTATGTTTGACAACAGTCTGCGAAGAGGAACGTACAGTGGCACAAGCATTTTACTGGCACAATATAATATGGCATGAACTCGCATTGAAGTATCGCAAATAAGCAGACTTACTCGTTTAAGGAAGGAAATTAAAAAGGGCCTGAAGACCTCATCATTTCGGGATGTGTTCCTATAGCACTGACACACACAGCGTCCATTTATAATGTGTGTCATTTTGTTTCAGCGCTGACACGCACAGCGTCCATTTTAACAACGCGTGTCACTGTTTTACAACGCTGACACGCACAGCATTCTTTTGCAAACTAGAGCTGACACGTCTATATTTACAACGTGTGTCACTCTGTTTCTATGCTGACACACACAGCTTGTAAATCTGTCAAGGTGTTCCAGCACTACAGTGCAGACGTACAGAACTGACATTTAAAATGCATGTCATTTAATTTTAACGCTGACATGCACAGCATTTATTTGTAAGGTGTTTTGTTGCAATACAGCATTGTGTTGACACACACGGCTTTTAAATCTACCATATTTACAACGTGTGTCACTGTTTTACAATGCTGACACGCACATCATTCTTTTTGCAAACTAGCGCAAACACGTCTGTATTTACAACGTGTGTCACTCTGTTTCTACGCTGACACACATAGCTTTTAAATCTACAGGGTGTTGCGGGACTACAGCGCAGACGTACATCATTGATATTTAAAATGCATGTCATTTAGTTTTAATGCTGACATGCACAGCATTTATTTGTAAGGTGCTTTGCTGTGCTTTGCTTTGTGTTGACACATACAGCTTTTAAATCTACAAGGTGTTACAAAATCACAGCGCAAATGTACAGTTTTGATATTTATAATGCGTGTCACTTGGTTTTAATGCTGACACGCACAGCATTTATTTGAAAGGTGTGTTGATGCAGTACGGCGTTGACACGTCGTACACGTTATATATTTATTCAAACTGTGTTGCTACATTACAACGCTGACACACACAGCATTTAAAAAAAACACACACAATTTCAACAAGAGTAAAGTGAGGTTTTTTTGGTTACAGCGCAGACACGCACTGCGTCCATATTAACAACGTGTGTCACTGTTTTACAATGCTGACACGCACAGCATTCTAGTACAAACCAGTGTTGGCACGTTCATATTTATAACCTGAGTCACTCTTAACGCTGGTATACACAGCTTCTATAATTATATAGTCTACTACTATAAGGGAAAATGCAAAATGTCACTGCAGCTCCGTTTTTTCTACAATCTCCAAGGGATCCACCAATTAAGTGGTCTAAGTGGAAAAAAGTTTTTGAACTCTATGCTCGTGTTTGTGGAACATCCTTAAGCATCTAAATAAAAACAGCCCTACTTATGCACTGTTTAGGATCAGAAGGGCAAGATGTCTTTGATCATTTTGCTGATGTCCCTGACAATATTGCAACAAATTTGAATGAGTTTGAACTGTGTATCTATAAATTTGATGCTCATTATTTGCCTAAAGTCAGTACTATTTTAGAACGTTATCATTTTGGAAGACGCATGCAAAAGTAAGGTGAGAGCATAGAGAACTATGTAACTGATTTGAGGCGTTTGGCATCAACCTGTAAATTTGATGTTCTCATTGAAGAAAGGATACGGGATCAGTTTATGCTTGGGTGTGTTTCAGAGAAATTACGTGATGAATTATGGCTCAAGGATGAACCATCTTTAGATGAAATTTTAGTCATAGCTAAAAGAATTGAACACTCTGTGGAATGTGTAAAAGAAATGAAAAAAATCTAAGTAAAGATCTTAGTAAAGATATTTCAGTAGTTGAAACAAATTAATCCTGTAAATCTGAAGAACCACAAGTTAAGAAACACGTTAAAAAGAAAGTATTTACTAAGACTAATACTAAATTTGACAAAGAAAATAAATGTTTTAGATGCAATAGTCCTGGACATTGGGCTAATGACAAGACTTGTACAGCTTTGAATGTCACGTGCACATATTGTAAAAAAAAAGGACATTTTGTGAGTGCTTGTAGGATCAAAGCTACTAAACAAAGTGTTAGTGAAGTCTCTCATGGTGATGACAATGTTCAACATGATTTCGAGTGTGGACAAATTGTTGTTCAAGTTGGTGGTGATGGACCTTTAGACTTCATAATGGTGGAAGGTCATCAAACAAAGGTCCTCTTTGACTCTGGTGCGAAAATTACCATAGTTTCTAACTAGTTTTTTTGTGAAAATTTGAAGTGCAAAGTCAAATTATTGAAACCTGATATTCGACCTACTGCCTATGGTGGGATCCCATAGAATTAAGTGGTTATTTTGAGGGTTTAATTGAATATGAGAATCGTTTTACATCAGGTAAGGTTTATGTCTCGAAGAAAGGGGATAGTATAATTAGTTGGTGGCATCAAAAGGATCTTGGGGTCATGCTTGATCCTAACAGCAGTCCTCCCATTATTGTTAAAGAAGCATGTAAATCTGTCAAACTCTCCACTGTTTCAATGAATGAATCATCTTTACAAACGCAGTTAATGGAGGAATATCCTACTGTGTTTGGGGAAAGATTGGGATGTCTCGAAGGTTATTGGCACCAGATAAAATTACACCCAGGATCTGTGCCTGTATCCAGTAAAGTACGAACTGTCTCTTTTACTGTTAGGGATGAAATGCTAAAGGAGCTAGAAAAGCTCAAGTCTCAAGGGATCATTGAGGAGGTTGAAGGAACCTCATGGTTGGCTTCGGTGGTGGCTGCTAGGAAGGCTGATGGGTCCCTGAGACTATGTGTGGACCTTAGGCAGGTAAATAAATGTGTGCTTATTAACAAATATCCCCTACCTAACATTTCTGAGATTCTGAGCATGGTGCGTGGTGCAAGATTTTTTAGCACTATTGATTTGAAGTATGCATACCATCAGATCTTGCTTGATGAATCCTCTAAAGATTTAAGTGCCTTCGTAACCCCCTTTGGTACCTTTAGATTTGTCAGGCTTCCCTTTGGTTTGGTCTCTGCGGCCTCTGTTTTTCAGCGGGTTATGGAAAAGGTACTAGTCAACATTTCAGGAGTCTCTGTTTACCAAGATGACATCTTAGTGTATGGGTGTGATGAATTAGAACATGCAGAAAGGGTTCATCAAGTGCTGGACAGACTTGCTACTAACAATCTCACCATCAAGCGAGAAAAGTGTAAGTTTGGTCTCAACAAAATTGATTACCTTGGTCATACCATTACTGATGAAGGAGTGGTGCCAAAAGCTGATTTAGTCAATACCATTAGTAACTTGACTACACCCATCTCTAGAGAGGAACTTATGCGATTTTTAGGGATGGCTGAGTATTACAATAAGTTTATCAATAATTTTGCAGAAGCTACTTTTAATATGAGAGGCTTACTAAAGAAAGGCTGCACATTTTTGTGGAATGATTTGTGTGAGAAAGAATTTATTGAAATCGAGAATAAGCTTAAAAGTGCACCCAATCTTAGGAATTTTGACCCCACCAAAATTTCTTTTATCTCAACTGATGCCAGCCTGAAGGGTCTTGGTGCCGTTTTATACCAAGGTGGGATTTCTCCAGAAAACACCATTATGTTCATTTCGAGAAGTTTAAAAGGTGCTGAGACCAGATACTCGTCATTGAGAGGGAAGCTCTTGCAGTTTATTGGGCCATCAAAAAGTTGAAGAAATTTCTATGGGGCACCTCATTTGTAGTTACAACAGATCACAAACCTTTGTGTGAGGTATTGAATAATAAGGGTATTGATGCCATTTCTCCAAGGATTTCAAAATGGATTGTTGGATTACAAGGTTACAACTTTACAATAAAATATGTTCCTGGTTCTGACAATTTTGTGGCAGACACTGTTTCAAGGTTAGTCATAGTCACTTGTTCTGAAGATTGTTCTGACTCGAGTTTTCTTGATCCTCAAGATTTTGTTTGTGAGATTGATTTTAAAGTAATTTCACATGACAAATGGTTAGATGCATGTAAGGAGGATAGAGTCATTCAAGACATTTTCAAACTTATTTGTGATGGTTGGAACAACAAAGATCAGTGTGATTCGGCTGTAAATGAATTTTGGAGTGTCAGGGATCAACTATCTTGTTGTGATGGTCTACTTTTGAGGGGTCACAGATTGGTTCACCCATTATCTTTAAGGGATGAGTTACTTAACTTAGCCCATGAGGCACATCAAGGTATTTCCAAGACAAAGGAAAAAGTGCGTTCGAGTTATTGGTGGCCTGGGTTAGATCTACAGATTGAACGTCTAGTTAGGGAATGTGTTCAATGTTCCCTGAGTGAGAAGAACTTGAAAATTAGGACTCAACCCATGGTAAAGAGGTCTCGGCCTAGTGGTCTGTGGAAAGACATTGCACTCGAAATTTTGGGACCAATACATGGAGAGGGATCTGATACGTTTATTATTGTGGCAATGGATCTATATTCTAGGTGGCCAGAAATTTGGTTTACTAAGAACATAAACAAAAGTGCAGTAATTGAATTTCTGAAACTACTAATTTCAAGAGAAGGGATTCGTGAAACGTTGCTCACCGACAATGGTGTTCAATTGATCTCCAGTGAAATGGAGAGTTTTCTTAGTAATTGTGGTATTATTCATAAAAAGTGTGCTTTATATCACCTTGAATCAAATGGTACTGTGGAGAGATTTAACAGGGTTTTGAAAGAAACTGTGTCATTAGCTAAGCAAAATGGTCTCAACTGGAAAGATGAGGTTTCAAAAAGAGTTTGTGTATATTGTTTTGTTCCTCATTCTGTCACTGGGAAATCACCTTTTCTCTTATTTCGGGGTAGACAACCTGGCACCTTTCTTGAACCACCGTGGGTTAATAAATTTCTTTCTCTAAAAGGTGAGGTGTTAGACACTACTTTGTGGCAAGACAAGGAGGATAAAAAATGTCTTAAGAGCAAAGAACATTATGATTCCAGGCATGCGGTAAAAATGTCGAATGTTGCTCTTGGTGATTTTGTAAGGATAAAACAAAAACAGGTTTCTGTGTCTCTGGTTCAAAATTTTCTAAACCCATTAAAGTTATTAAAGGGTTTGATAACGCTGTAAAAACATCTGATCATTGGATTTGGAATTTGAACCGTTTTGCTGTGTGCAAAAACATGTTAAATACCGATTCAAATTTTGTTGCTGACAGGACTCTTCCTTCTGTACGTAGTCCTTCTGATATACATGATTATATTACTTGTTTTGTTTTGATGCATAAAGAAGGGAGATGTGTTGTAATGTTCATTATTATTTATTTATTTCTACGCAGAGAAGTCCTCCTAGTGACATAGTTATAGTTCTGGAATAGAATGGTTAGACCCTAGCTCTCATTTAGATTCTTGTGGTTACTGTATGATGAGCCTTCTGTCAGTTGGGTGGATGAGCTGTTCTACATCTTCAACTTTAAGAATAAATACATCATAAAGAAGATATATCTCCTGACTCTTCATTTTCAAGATAGAACCTACCTTTTAACACTATTATTCTTAGTTGCGTGTGAAGTTCTGATTGTGCACAATACATCAACATCTGTGAGAAAGTTATTCTATTTCACGAAATTCGTGATTTTCACATCACACCTTTCATGTAAAAATTGAGGTATCATTTAAATTCACAAAACCATTACTCGCTGCTAAAAAATGTTTGCTGGAAAGGAATCCTTTTGCAGAAAATAATTAACATACTTCTCCTTCAACACACTACTATGTGTAACAAAATCTTATTAAAATGTAGAGCCAAAGAGAGAAAAATGTCCAAATAATGTGCATATTATGAAGCAAATATGCAATATTGTGAATCCCACTGCAGGTGCAGTTTTCTCTTGGTGAGAATTAGAAAACATCCTGTGGTCTATATTCTCTGGTCTTCCTAACATTAACCCCTTTGCTGCTAAGTACCCCCCACCCCCCAGTGCTAAGCCTTTTTAGGTTATTTGGGGTAGTTCACACTTAGGCCTCCATAACGTTTTGTCCAAATAAGCTATCCATGCCAAATTTGCAGCCTTTTTTCCCCAACATCCTGGGCATTCTAAAGGTACCAGAGTTTTTGGGGAAAAATGGGGGGGGGGGAAATGCTTCAGATGAAAGTGTTTTTTTTTCTTGCAAATGGCATCAACGAATGGTTTGTGGCGCTAAAATCACCATCTTCCCAGCATTCAGGAACAGGCAGACCCAAATTATTTACCACAGTTTGGCATTTTACTGGGCAATAGCCCATTTTTCCTATTCTTTGTGTTTTAACGTCTTTCCAGTTTATGATAGAAACGGGTGTGAAGCCCATGGTGGATCCCGGAAAGCTATACTTTTCTGAAAACTAGAGAAAATTCTGAATTCATAAAGGGGAAATTTGTGTAGCTCCTTTAAGGTTTTCCAATAAAAATGAACAGTTAAAAAATATTGAAGTTGAGTTAAAAAAAATCCTTTCATTTCTACATTCTCATCTGTAACTTCTTCATACTATGGCAGATTTTCAAAAGCAATATACTGTTACATTCGCTGGACCCTTCTGGTTGTGGGGCTATATAGGGCTTCTAGGTTTTACAAGAATTTGAGGTACCCCGAGCAAACAACCGAGCTGCACCTTACAATGGTTTTTCATTGTCTACTCTATATAGAAATTCATGTGGTAAATTATAAAGAATAGAAAAAGGGTGTGAGAGAAAACTCTGTATTTCTAAAATGTACACCACATACTGAATTAAGGGGCAGTGGTTGCTTTTATATCTCTGAATTTATGGGTAAACATACTGGCATGTGTTTCAGAGTCTATTTTTGAAAAATGTCTTCTGTTCCACACACTTGCTTCCATTTGAAAGGCACAAAAGTACAGATATTCAACTGGTAATAACAAATATTCCCCTATTCTGTATTCCCATATGTATCCTGATGAAAATGGTACCTCACTTGAGTGGCAGAGCCTTCCGTCTGTTACACAAACAAATACAAAGGAGACATCATATTTCACCCAGCAGAAACCATGTTTTTTAAAAGAAGGCTAGCTGTGCATTTTGGGCCTAGCTCAGCTGGCACCCAATGAAATTTGCCTAACCAGCACATTTTTGACAACTAGACAGACCGAGAGGTCCAGTGTGGGGTGACCTGCGTGACTCTTACCAGGTTTTTTTACCCAGAATTCCTTGCAATTCTTACACTTTGCCTAAAAAACATTTTTTTCCTCGCATTTATTTGATGTAAACTCTTGAAATCTGCAGGGACCTGCAAATCTCCTTCCACCCAGCATTCCCCCAAGCCTCCCGAGTAAAATGTTGCCTCACTTGTGCGCGAACGTCAAGTGCCCGCAATGGGAAAGGATGCAAAACGCAATATAGACACATCACATTTTTCCACTGAAAAATTATTTGTTTTTGCTCTATGGGTATCTGTGAATTTTGGGCCCCAGCTCAGCCGGCATCTAGGGAAACTTACCAAACAAGCACATTTTTAAAAACTAGACACATGGGGAAGTCCCGGTTGGGGTGACTTGTGTGTCTCTTACAAGGTTTTTCTATCCCGTGCAAAGCTCAAACTGCATCTCTAGTGGGGCTTTAAGTCTGGCACTGTTGTCCCTCAAATACTGTTCAGTAGACAAATTAGTCTGGTCAACAATCTCATCCAAAATTCATCGTCCATAAACAACTAACAAAAATTCATAAGCGAAAAGTTTTCAGTATTGACTTTACATCCTGCAACATTATTAAAGGCAGGCAACACTGCCTGCACAATGTTTGGGGCAACCCAGAGCTTAGCACTTCCAATGGGAAGCCTTTCATACCCAGACTGCAACCCAGATGGCTCTTGCTGCACTATCAGCATATTAGTGTCCTCCTCTAAAAGAGGCACTTCTTCCACACTGAGAGTAACTTCATCATCAGATGATTCCTCTTGGACAGATAATTCAATGGCAGAATCTTGGACTTCCTCCTCAGCCTTAGATGCAGAGTGAGTCTCAAAACCACGGTCAGAGGAAGATTCAAAAAGCAAACCAAAACCTAAATGAAGTGTGGCTTTATCAAACTGAAAGAAACACTACCGGCATATAGTATTCTGAAAGAAAACGTCAATCAATACAAAGCACACAAATACCTATATTCTCAAAAACGATACCACTCACTTGTCTGCAGAGACACTGCAAGCACCAACAATATCCCACTAGAATGGAAAAACTAAAGAAAATGACACACAAGAAAACACAATACACATCTTGCACTAATCCAAGGAGAAGTTGGCACCCAATAAAACAGAATCTAAATATGCAGCCGTTATTACACCTTTTACAAAAAAAAACATTCATGCATGGTAATGAAACTCATGTGGAGTAAACAGTTCAAAAAACCTTTTCTTACAAAACACATGCAATTACAAAAACTGCAGATCTACCAGTGCCAAAAGCAGGTGTCACAGCAAAGGAAATCAAAAGCATTGCACTATGATAAAAAGGAGAAATAAAACATTACAATAACAAATGCAAAATATAACAAGAAATAAAACAAAATGAAGTCTGCCCATCACCATCCAAATGCAGCCACACACTTCATCAGCCAGAAGCCAGTCAACACACACCATCAACCAGAAGCCAGTTGACACACACCACCAGAAAAATCCCCGGTTTAAACACACCATCACTCAAAAGTAAGTCCACACTCACCGCCAGCCAAATGCTAGTACACACACAGCCAGCCAAATGCCAGTACCAGCAAACCATCAGTCGGACTCCAGTTCACAAACATACAGGAACATCCGTGGTGTCTAGTGGTTTTCTGCCTCCCTTGGGGGCATATGGGCCTAAAAATATGGCAGATCTGCCTCGGGGGGGAGGGGGTGAAAAATGGCCTAAATATTTCCCTAATAAAGGGGAGCGACCCTTGCCAAAGAGGCCACTCTCCAACATATAAATGTGAAACTCCTTGCTGTCTAGTGGCTTGTTGCCCCTTTGGGGGCAGATGGCCTAAATATATGTCCGATCTGCCCTTGGGGGTGCAGAAAATGACCCAAACATTGTCCCAATAAAGGGGAGAGACCCGTGCCCAAGGAGCTACTCCCCAACATATAAATATTCAAATCCCTGGTGTGTAGCGGCTTTCTGGGCAGATCGGACTAAAAAATATAGCCGACCTCCCCCAGGGAGACACAATAAGTATACAAAACAGTGATGGATGCAATGCTTGACTTAATCTCAGCCACTGATGATCACTC
Source organism: Lissotriton helveticus (assembly GCF_964261635.1). NCBI lineage: Eukaryota > Metazoa > Chordata > Amphibia > Caudata > Salamandridae > Lissotriton > Lissotriton helveticus. The sequence goes on along the minus strand of NC_136063.1, from coordinate 1,395,758,255 downwards.
GGGCTGCATCCCAATCCATTTTTATTTTGCACACCATGCCACCTCAGTCTGGACCCAGCTGTATGCAAATCAGTCTTGCCCTTGCTCCAATAGGAACAGTCCAGCCCGAATTGCCAAGCCAGGTCCTCCCCGAACCAGAACGCAAGCAACCCAGGAACGATTTTACCCTACTTATGGGCTCATCAGTCAGGTTCAGCTTGGTTCCTGGGACACAGTTTGCATGGGACTTCAGTCTGGGCATACCCGCCCCACTTGGGGGAACACAATAAGTACACAAAACAGCGAGAGATGGAATGGTTAAATTAATCTCAGCCACTGGTAATCCCTCAGTAGGCACCGCAATTCATTGTTATTTTGCACACCATGCCACCTCAGTTGGGACCCAGCTATGTGCAAATCTGTCTTGACCCAGCTCCAAGACGAACAGTCTAGCCAAGCCAGGTCTTCCCTGAACCATAATACAAGCAACCCAGGGCTGGTTTTGCCCTAGTTATGGGCTCATAAGTCGGGTACAGCTTGGTTCCAGTGACACCGTGTGCACAGGACCCACATCCGGGCATACCCATCCTGGAGGGGGGCAGAAAATGGCCAAACCATTGCCCCAATAAAGGGGAGTGACCCTTGCTCAAGGGGCTTCTCCCCGACATATACATATATAAATCCCTGGTGTAAAAATATGGCCCATCTGCGGGGGGGGCATGGGGACAACCAAAACATTGCTCCTATAAAAGGGAGCGACCCTTGCCCAAGGGTCCGCTCCCCAAAACAAAATAAAATCCCAGGTGGCTTGTGGGTGCATTCCTGCTGTGCGATCACAGCCTCACCCACAATTGTGCAGCAGGAATGCACTGCAAAGGGACACCGGGGAAAAAAGATAAACTCTTTCCTTTCCCCCAATGCCTCTCTTCTCTCCTCCTTCACCATGCTGGAAGGAAATGGCTTCCAGCATGTTCCCGGTGTGTTTTGATGATGTTGGCGCCTGGCGTTCGCACCAATGTCATCAGATTGCCAAGGGGAGGGATCAGAATGCAGCAGAAGTGCTTCGCTGCCACCCCCAATGTAGTCATGTTGAGGGGGGGGCATGGATGGGGGGGGCGCCAGCACTCATAGCACGAGTCAGTGCCGGGACGGCATGGAGCTGTCTTCCGCACACTCCTACCGTGGCGTAGGATGGCTCAATGCTGTCCCAAGGATACTTTAGCCCTTTATTTGTGATTGACACATGTTCATCCAATGGGTTTTTAAAGAAGCACAAGCAAAAAACATATGCAGTCCCTGCACCTCGGTGCATGAACTTCTGAGTCATTCCCCATTCTAACCTCTCCCTTCATTTATATTGTCAGTGGTATGACGGAAATCAAAAATTGACTTACAGTGATACAGACAATGCTTAAATGCCACCGGGAGGCCAGGCAGACTTGTTAGAAAGCACTAGTTGGAACTCACTCTAGTTTATTTCTAGACAGAACAGAGGTTCAAACTCTGACGAAACCAACCTTCAACCAAGCCTTCTAAGCTTTGGAAAAGCCTTAGGCCTGCATGCCTATATTGGTGGAAACACATCTTGGCTGTCAGAGGTACTTCTCTGTTTCATGTGACTAACAGATGTAATCTTTCTCTCATTGCTACAAATACAAGAATAACTATGTAAGCAAGTTGTATCTTTGTCTTCTGTCCACAATATAAAAATTAAACCGCACATGGAAATTCATCATATGGCCTACACATAGTGTGTCCACAAATTAATAAATTAATTGTCATATTATTGATCTTTAATGCTAGGTGTTGGCATCCCACATACAGCTTTGACAAATGATTCCCTGACGTTAAAGGCCTTACACAGGTACTAGTGGGTACAAACAATGACGCCATCCAAAGCAATGTTATTCCATAACTTTGGTTATTAGGTTAGAAAATTAGTACTTGGGCCCCTTTGATCCCACCGTATAAGTTCATTATGAAACTGGGCAATACCATTTGCAGCTATACTGCTTAACTCGGCTAGTCCATCAGTACCAGCTGCTTTTTTATTATGGATTAATTTGATAGCTGCCTGTGCTTCTAGCATGGGTTCCATTTGATTCTAGGTCTACAACAGCTTGCTGATGTATCACTGGAGGATTTACATAGTCTGAAAATAACTGTACTGTGGTGAGCTCAGGACTAACACTTGGCCCTTATACGGATCACCATAAAGGGTCGTATTTATCAATGCTGTGCACCACCACAAAGTGATGCAAAGCAATATAATGTGTACATAAAAGATTTACATTCCAGCAAGAAACGTGTTTGCCTTAGAAATAGCACAAAATGCGCTTTGCACGACTTTGCATCAAAGGGGCATTCTGCGGATGGTACTTGGGCATTCGAGCAGTACCATCCATGTTTTTCTCGATGTAAAACCAGATCTACAAAGTGTGTCAAACTTGGCTCTGTGCCAAAAATGATGCCTCTTTGAGACAGGCGTAAATTAGGAGAAAAGTATGTATTTCTTCAGACATTTTACTAATATCATGGGTGCTGCACTCCATTGTGGACTGTACAAAGATGTGTGTGTGGGTAAGGCAGACTATTAGTGCTCCTGCACAGGAGAAGAGAAAAACAGCCTATAAATGGTAAATATGGCTCTGCACTGCTTTTTCCCGCTACAGCAACACAGCCCTGCAAATTTGTTTACTGAGCTTCATTGCACTATATTTTAATAAATCTACCCCAAATTATTTCAGTATGTGTAGAATTTGATCCTTCTCAGATAACATGAAATCCTCTGCAATATTCATGGCTGATATATTAGATCAGGTTTTGTTTAACTTTGTACATAGAGTGTAGGGCTTTGGTTTGTGGAACCATCCCCAATGATTGCTTTAACCGCATGCGCGCTGCGCGTTTTCCCGCTGTGCGCTGAGAATCGCGGAATCCCGCGGTTCATGACGAGCTCAGCTCATCATGAGCGTACGAGAGGTGTACCTCATGACGAGCTGAGCTCGTCATCAGCGTGGAAGGGGTTAAAGACACTATAAATATATTAAAAGCGATAGGTCGCTACAAATGGAATACCCTCAATCCAGTATAAAGTATTGTGAAGTATAAAGATGCAAACATTGCTAGTTATTGCAAGAAAATGGGTTATTAGTTGGAGAAGACACAAGTCCTTTCCAAGCCACAAGTTCAAACTTCTGTCAGGTCCAATACGCATTCAATAAATAAGCCAGGTTTCAACCCCAGTGAGCTACAGCACAGAGCAGACAGACTTACCTTAAGGAAAAGTGTATAAAGCATTTAGCTATATCAAAACGATAAAAAAGTCAAAACATCCCACAACCAATATCTAACAATAGATACCATTCTAATAACAATAATAACATGAAAATCACTAAAATCAAGTTAGGGGAACCAGAAAAATGGTTTTTACACTTTTCGGGAAAAAGCACCAAAGAAAGTAATGCACCAATCAGACGTCTCTGTTTGGGATTGATCGGGAACTAAGCATGATCACTGGATGACCATGATGGAGCAGAGGTCGGATACCTCAAGCAGGACACCCCATTAAAAAAAAAAAATTCTTCTGATTTAGTCCCTGAAATGGAACTCGAAAAACCCCAGCATAGGAAGGCTGTGTCTGTTGAAGTCTTCTCAATTTCAAATGGACGTTGGAGAAGGTTCCACCGAAGCAGTTGCTTTTGGTGGGAAAAGCTCAGAACAAGAAAATTAAACTTTTGCGCTAGCCGAAATCCTCTCAACAGTAAGGTACTTTTCACATCTTCACTCTGTCAAGATGTCTACCTTCTAACTTTTTATGGAGCTTGAAATACTTCAGCAGGGCAAGCCTGAAACTGTACCCAACAAACTCCTCTTGATTTCCGATGCCTTTTCTTCTAGGTCCTGCTGATGTTCCAGAGGTCTTGGAAGTCCAAAACATTTAGTCCCAACTTTTCAGACTTTTTGGAACAGTTCCCCATGGTCTCTTTTGATGCTCTAAGGACCTTAGGGAAAGCACTTTGGGCCAGGACTCACTCCAGCAGAGGCCACGAGCAGGGGCCAGTCAAGGTCTAGTTGTTACTGGTCACCTGAACTCTTCAGGAAGGAGGCTTTTTGTAGCTTGTGTCACAGTAGCCACCCAGGAGGTTACGTTAACGGACCTTCGGGGTCCACTTCTCTGTCTTGGGTACAAGTGGAGGCAGGTCCAGCTCTTCAGGTCTCCCCTGAGGTCACATGCAGCAGGTTCAGTTCTCATCTGTTCTTCCTAAGGTCCAAATGTATTCTGTTGAGCTGAGCTTTGGGTAAGGTGCCACTTTTGTAGGCTTCACTAGCCAGGTGTTGCGGGTGACTATTGGACACTCCCGAACCAATGAGAAAAAGGTTCCCATGGGCTACCCACTTTTGCAGCACATCCTGCTTGCCATACTGTAAACTATCCTGCAGTGTAATATTTTGAGGTAAATTCAATATGGCAGCACCTTGGAGGTTTCTCTGGTGCCAGCCAGGGGTGTGTTTAGGCAATGGAGCCTCCCTCCATGGAGTTTCATGAGCTTATAAAGAAACTCTGCCTTCAGCCTTGTTCCTCTATATGGTCACAGAACTGGTCTGTGACTTGCAATATCCTAAAAATGTACAGCAGGATGTACAATATTTCCACTCTTGATTTTTGCAGGACAATATTTCTGTCCTTGATATTCTGACCCACACCCATATTGCAAAGATACAAATTATATCTGCCCACGTCAATGCAAAATTAATTACCAGGTAAATCGTTTAAATGAGTCCACACCTTAAATTGTAGGTAAGGTTTTCATATCTGCAGGGTAATGGTTGTTGCCACAATGCTATTGTTTAAATGAATAGCATGTTTGACCCTTTCCCGGGCATGATTCACCCTGATAGTTAAAGGACAGAGACAAGAGAGGCACAGTGGTAAAACTGAAAAGAAAACCTTCAGACACTTTTAATAATTTTTAATTACTCATTTTGAAACAACATATGAACAATAGCACAGACACATAAGCATCCTGTGCAGCACAAAACTCTGTATTTGTTTCAAGAGGGGCAATGCCAAATACCAGTTTCCGGCCCTTTTAACAATATAAACCCAGCACTAAAGAAGCGGAAAAGAAATTGCTACCCTGCACAAAAAAAGGGCAGCGTGAAATTTCAAATTTAAGTCAAGCTAAGAAAAATACAAGTAACTTTCTTAGTCTCATTTCACATCTAACAGCGCCATGAAAAAACACTCATGTGGCGTGCGTTATACAGAGTAGAGAAATAATTCTATAAGTCCAAATTCCTCGACTGCGTAGTGGTGCCAATTAGCGGATGAAAGTTAGTTAAAGTTTTTTTATGGGTGGTAGTGGGGCTTGTGTACAAATGTGATTTTTTTTACTCACTGATAAGTTGGCTTGTCACAAGTGAAGGTTTCCAAACAAAAATGTGCATAAGTGACATACAAGTATAGCGCCCAGTTTTCGGTGGAATGTGTTTAATCTTAAAGCGCCAGTGATGTAGAGCTGAATATGCGAATTATTAGTTGCCACGGCAACATGATTAGCATTGAGCATCCCAAACTGCACTCCTCTGAGATCAGGGGGACAAGCGTCTTAAGCGGATGAATGTTAGAGCATTATCTACCATCAAGTGATATCATGTCGTGGAAATAAAATTATTATCTTTTAATACAAGGGGGTTATTCTTTGAAGCCCTCGTTCCCTAGGGAAAGGACCAGGCAGAGAATAGGTTTCTAGTCCAGAGTGGCCTTTCGCTGCCAAGCTGGCGCAATCCCCAGTGGCACAGACTTCGGCAGCCCACAATGGGTGTTGCTAAGGGCACTGCCAGGCAGCTCTCCAGACGTGAGAATCAGGGTAGGAGGACAGAGAGAAGAAACACGAAGAGCATCATGGCATCAACTGGCAGCAGCATTGGGGCCTAGTGGCAAGCTGCAGCAACTTACTCCAGCATTGCAGTTATTATATTCACAGGTAAACTTAGAAGACGGTGTGGGGTCAATTAGCAGACACGACATAGAAGCTAAAGGTGAGGCTTCGCCTTCTGAAGTGAGTGCCTTAATTTACATCGAGTTGGCACTGTTTAGATATTTTCCTTTAAATAGTGATGTGGGCCTATATTTTACGCACAGAGGCCAGCAGGGTTTTTAACTTTCAAAATATCACTCATTATTTACAAAAGGAGCCAAACTTTGAAGAAATCCAAGGACCCTTATGTGTGGGATGGAAGCCATTGCATTGTGCGGTTAGTTGATGGACCCTGCCATTTCTTTCATCTTTCTGATTGGCCATGCATTTTTTGCCGAAAGAACACAACATCTGCCTCCAAGGTGTAGGCCCACCCATAGTAGAGTGTGACTACTGTCCATAACCATTTTTAAAGGAAGAAAGGTCCCTTACTTGCAAAGTAACACAAGGTATTGATACATAGAGATATAATGAGGCCTAGGAACATAGACCTTTGTTCCCTTAAAAATACTTATACCCTCGGTCCTTTAATATCCTTAGGTTTACCTTGTCCTTGTTAATATTCACTCCGTAACCAGGCAACAGGGCAGCTGGCACTCTTCTGGTGTCGGTAGCAAACAGGTTATTAGTAAGAAACACTGGATTTAGGAACTCTGGGGCTTATTTGCAAGCCCCTTGCGCCACAAGTACACCAGTTTTAAAAGGGGAAAAAGTGGCGTACTTGTGGCGCAAGAAGCTTGTAAATAACCCCCTCTATTCCTGGGAGAAGAGCCAATCGATACTCTTCTTTAAAATCCAGTCAGTGCTGCTGACTGGTTCCCCTCAATGGCCTTTTTGTATATGTGGTGACTTGTGACATGTAACATTTATGTGTCTCATACTGTGTTCTATGTTACACGGCTGAGTTTACAAGTGTTGTGTGTTTACTGCCACTGTCAGAATACACACTGATTATTATACAAGATGGAAGCGCAGCTCCAGGCTACCTTTCATGACATTGAGAGCTCTGCACCCAGTCTAGGGAGGAGGGTGTTGGGAAATCCACATTCAAACCATGGCAACATCTGGGTTGTGAAGATATGGTTGCACCAATGAAGGGCTGTACCTGGAAGTGAGCCTGGACTGGTCATTAACCCTGCCTAATTTTGTAGATCCATTTCCAACCTGAGACGCTCATACCATTTTCCTTTCCAGCCTATTTATTGTGGATGGTAGCTAAATCCCAAAAGGGTTTGGTCCATATGCCTAAAGTGTATAATTGAGCAGACTTTTTTTTATAAGTGCAAATGGGACATAGTTGGGCCAATAGATGCTCCTGGTCCTAAGGATGCCCCAGACACTTGATAACCTCAACTGCTGTTTGAAAGATAGCATCCCTCGGTATATGGTCCATCGTCAGGCTCAAAAGGTTAGTGTTACCCGACACAGACACAGAGACCGATATATACAGATGGTGGCTATATTTCAAAATGTGAAACCTGATGACCTGGACTCAATACCCACTTCCCTACTGGTCCAAATTGGGTGAACCCAGGGAAATATTTAACTTCACAGAGCCTACTTTTCTTTCAAACACCCAAAAGGCGATGGGATAAATGCTTGCAAATAGTTTAATTAGTGACAATCACTCGGGTACCATATCAGCCCAACACTTCATTTTTTATCCACTGTGCCACTCTAGACATAGGCCCATCTAATGCAAACCATTACTGACCCCTTTCCTCATGAAAACAGTTCTTACCGAACCTTGGTCTTATCGCCCTTCCACTCTGCAGCACACTCCTTTTTAGTTGGGATATTTGAGATTCACCCCCCTGAATTTCCCTGTCTAAGCTACGCCCCTGGATCCAACTCCAATGTCCCACCACTTACTAACATCCATGCTGAAATAACACAAGAACTTACACGGTATTGAACTGAGGGTATTTCAAAGTTCATTAGTAGTACCCAGACTGACCTTTTGAATAAAGTAAGAACAGGGCCTTGAGACCCTCGCGGGTGAGTAATTGCGCTTTACCACCCTGCTTGATTGACTGATTGATATTCTGAATGAACTGTTTATCAGCAGCAAAGAAAAGTACAATTGATCTTCCCTTAAGTATTTATATGAACTGATTTAATTTGCTTCCTGGATATAATTGTAGGATCAAAATTCACCTTATATTTAGAAAATAAGTAAACCATTGTCTGCCTCCAACAAAAGATGAATAGTAGTTCACTTCAGTGCTGTAACTAAACTTGAACCTCTTACCCTGCAAGGTATGTTGATGGGGGACCCCAATCCCATGTCTCCCCGCATCAAAAAAACAAATAGCAATGCATATAATGTGAGGACAATATGTAACTGAGCACCATGGAAAAATACATACTACTATTGGTGTAATTGTTAGATTGATTTAGAACATGAGAGCTAGGACGCTAACTCTGTTTCCATGTCTTTCACCTCACAAGCATCTGAAGGTCAAAAGGTTACATGAGGCAGAAACTACATGTCTGATTGCTAACCATGTAATATTATATTGGTGACCAAATCAATTATCCAACAGCTCCTAACTGTAGAAAACCTATTCAATCTACAGATGCAATATAACACTTGAATTTATCTTCATTCCTTACGGACCATAGTCTTTTGTCATGGAACACAGGCAGCTAATTTTCTCATCGAAGTCTAAGTCGATACAACCTGTTGAAACATGTCAAAGACCCAGAACACAATTATGGCTCAGAAGGGATGTATGACGTTACAACGCATACATTCACAACGCATACCATTGCAACAAAACTTTTACAACGCAGGATCCATTACAATGCATGTCACTACAACGCATGCCATTACAACGCAGCTGCTATTACAAAGCATGCCATTACAATGTAAGTATGGGTAAGTATTTTTGTTTTAATTAATGGGAATGTAATAGTAGTGTAAGTGTTGGATAGTGTAGGGGTTAAAATTACTATTCTAACTCCAGGGGGATGTAATAGTAGGGTAAGTGTTGGATAATGTAGGGGTTAAAATTACTATTCTAACTCCAGGGGTGCATAATAGTAGGGTAAGTGTTGGATGATGTAGGGGTTAAAATTTAATTAAATTCTTACCCATACTTACGCTGTAATGGCATGCGTTGTAATAGCAGCTGCGTTGTAATGCCATGCGTTGTAATGGCATCCGTTTTAATGGATCCTGCGTTGTAAAAGTTTTGTTGTAATGGTAGTGCGTTGTTTTAGTTGCGTTGTAATACCTGTTTCCCCTCAAAAGACAGTTTACCCCAAATTTGGACCTGAAGATAACGCGCCAGTCACTGTTCACTTAGGTGATTTGCAGAGTCCTACACTTGAACAAATTGTAACATCTACCGCAAATCCCTTCCTCTCAATGTCTTGCAGTTCTTTTATCTTCCACAACTGAGTTACAAAAAGATCGATGGAGTGGGCACATTAACCCACTGAGTCATAATGCGAGGATCTTAAGCTGGAGGGCGTACACACAGATTCACACAGATCACTCCTTTGACTAGGAGTGTCCTTTCCCATAAAATGACTCCTCTTCCCACCCGTTAGGATAATTGTATTATATTGTAATTGAATTTATATAGCACTTACTAACTCAGACGACGCATTGAAGCCCTTTTTGACGAGTAGCATGCTACTCCTTAACCCAAAGAGTATTAGTGGTGAATTAGTATAGGAAAATATGAAATTAATTTGAGCAGTGGACAAGTAGATTGGGTATTTGAATTGAAAAAGGAGTGGAGATAAAGGAGGGAAGGGTTTGCTTTTATATAGTACTTGCTACCCCTGATGAGGTGTGAAGCGCCTTTCGGCGGGTAGCGTGCTACTCCTGAACCCAAACACGATTAGTGGATAATTAGTTTGAAGTCTCTTGCTCAAAAACAATTCTCTGATGAGCTTCAGGAATGCTATTTCCCAAGTTTTCAGGCTTAATCCAAAACAAATCTCAAACAACATGAAAGAAGGAGCCAATTTTCCAATATGCATGGAGCAATTGTCAAACGTGAACTGCCTTTAGGTGATGGATGCGTCTGGACATTGATTGTCTGAAACTATACGGTGCAGGTTACACGTAGATACATTGAGGAGGTGCATTAGCACTTCCGTCCCTGCTATTTTACCAACATCTAACCGGTTACCATGGAGGTGCACACAAATGTCTGTGTCAGATAGATGCATTAATCAGTAGCTTACTAAGACTTCTACTCAAATAGCAATTAGAAGCCTGTGCCTCTTATGGTTTGGCCAATAGACTCCTTGAATGGGGGTACAGTCAAATAAATAATAGGGAACCTTATTTCATTGTGAGTTACTGGCACAATAGCGCTTCTAAGGGAAAATACATTTAGTGGCATTTTTTAGGAACCAGGCTTCACACCAGAAAGTACTTGGATCCATCACATATTCTTGTGTTGACAAAGGTGTGTTTCCATTGCAATACATGCAAAGTGAACAATCTACTGGTTGCAAAGGTGGTGCACAAATCCTCTTTATGAAAAAGTAGCTTCTCCATCTTGCAACATTGCAAGACATTATCTAAAACACTGCATGGTGGAGCAGATCCCACTGCAGTCTCTCCTGTTTGTTAAGTTCTCTTCAGTGTGTTGCCAGCAGTGGTGTAGCTAGTAATGCGGTGCTCAACATAATGATGTGTAAAGTAACCATAGCCTGTAGCCTCATGCAAAGTAAGAGGTGATACAGGTCACACCTATTTTGGAATAGAGCTTTAAAACTGAAGAGTGGCTCACACTTTCTCTCTATTGCACTTTATGCATGTATTATCACACATATATTGATTCACATTGACACTTTGGCTCACTCATACTCAGTCACACTAACCCTCACTAATACTTGTACGCAGGCATGCTCACACCTGAACACAACTGTTTACGTTTCAAGCACTCGCACTGAAGGCACAGTTGTGGTCTCTCACATGCATCTTGCAGATGCAGATGCATACTATTACACATACACACACACATAGCTGGAAGGAGCATGAAATGGGCCACTGAGGGGAGGGGTGGGAGTAATTAGTATATTTTCAATATAGGACGTGGGAAAGAGAGGATATCGGCTTGGCCCACAGAGATTGTTGTGCTAATTGAGCAATGGGTGGTGGTAATAGATTATCTGAAGGGATCTTACCTTACCTAACTTACACTACAATTCAGGAACATATAAGTCAGACCAAGAAAGGGAAGAGCAAGTAATTTGGCTACTCTTGGCAAAGATTTATTTTGTTGGCATTATAGCATGATCTTTGGCCTTCATGCCATGACATCACAGAAAGTGACATCATTATACTGGGTACAGAGCCCAAAAATAAGCATTAAATGAATGTCAGCCTAAATATCTCAGCTGATTAAGTCAAAACTGCAGATTCTGCACCCCAACTGCTTAACTATTATCATCTCCCCTCAAGTACAACATGTACAATCACTGTATTTGTAATCCTCCCCTTGTCACTAGGGGAAAATTCAGTGACAAGTTAATTATGAAATGCAACTCTGTGGAACGTGCCAATTGCACAAATAATTAATCGTTCTGCCTGAGAACATTTACATTTACTGCAGAAAAGGGTGATTGCACATGTCGATGAAAAGTTCCAGTGCTTTAAATGGGGAAAAAGAAGCGCAGGTTTTCACCATGCGGATGAGATATCGAATGAGAACGTAAGGATCTCCTAGTGCCGGCCTTTTAAATGGTCCACTGCCATCTAACAAAAGGCGAAGGAGACATCCATGAGAGAGACGGCGAGGGAGAGAATCCATGGAGCAGGATTCTGTAAACAGTGGTGACCCCTGAGGAGAGGCAATGAACAGGGAGACTGAGAGTTAGAGAGGAGGGTATTTCAGCCGGGTATAGTGACAAGTTACAGTCAAAAATGAAATGGGAAACTAAGATGAAGACAGACATTAAATGAAGGTGAAAGACAGTGAGTCGTGTTAAGGAGAGAAATAGAGGAAATGAAAGGTGTTTGTGTGTGTGTGTGTTTATCACAGCCTGCAAATGTTTGCCTGCTGTTTATTCACTTTAGGCATGCACATTTAAGACAGGAACATATGTAAAATATGGATAATGTAAAATAGAGAAGATGTGAAGTTATCCTTACTTTTAAAATCCCCCTCTATGTGCTTCTCACCTACCTTATGTTCCACCAAGTACTTCTCTTCGCTCACCACAATCACACAAACCAAAACTGAGTTTACCAGGCTGGTGAAATCCTTAGACAATAATATAAAAGTAAAGGCCTGCGACTCCTCAATGATCATAAGAAATCAGCCCCCTGCCTGTCATTACAAGACCTTGGTGTACAGTGGAGAGCAGGAGAATATAATGCAATTGATCTGGAAAGAGGAGGGCTCCACACATCAAAGTCATGCATAGCAGACCAGGAGCTGGGGAGAGGAGGACATTCATGTGAAAGAAACAATGTATTGCAGGAACTGAATTTGAAACTGGCAGGAAAGTCTCTAGGACTGATAATGTTCATACTCTAGTCATTACTACCTCCCTGGGTTTCACCAGCACTGCTCCTGGGTGGGTCTATAAATTAGGATATAATTGATTGCTGTTAAGCGTTTTAAGGGAGCCTCCCTTGGTCTTGCCACTCCTGGGTATAGTCTTTAGTTTGAGATATGAGCAGTGGTGTCTTTTGGGAGACGCACCTCCTTACGTCTCAGATTCGCCACCCCGGGGTTGGTCCACTCACTTGACTAAGATCTAATCACCTGACTCTCCTGGGTGCTGCATGTTCTTGAGCTTCACCCATAATGTTCCTCAGAGAGGTAGAACCCTTAGAAAGACCGCAATATATTCAGTCACATTTTTTTGTCAGGTAGTTCTGCCTCCCTAGGTATCACCTAAGTCACTTCCAGATGGCCAACAAGATTTATTGGGATAGAAAGTGTAATCGTTTTCGTTTCTATTCCTCTCCTGCATCACTGCTGGATGACCCGGGTCTTCTAACTAGTAAAATCGGTTGGACTGCAGTAAATGCTCAGTCGCGTTTAACTGGCATAAAGTTGGCTGTTATCATCAAGGAGCTGCCACTACCAAACAAACCCACAGACTGACCGCAAAAAAAACTGCTTGTGCCCTCCAGTACTGTGCCTTAAGGAACCAGCCTCCAACTATTCGTCGAGGCAAACACAAGGAGGACCCAAATGATAATAGCTCATTTAGGATGACTAGTTATGTGGTGAGTGGTCAAAGAAACCAAATGTCAACCAACCTTATAAATACACAAAATATGTCTTACCTTGGTGTCAACAGTAGCGGGTCTAGGAGTGTACAACATTAACTGTGGTCGCAAGACGAAGACATGGTATGTGTACTTGGTTCACGGAGTACATTCAAAGAAGTACAGTCTCAGAGCACAGATCAGATCAATTATACTATGTAATAATATATTACTTGCATGGGAAGCACTTTGGTAAGCTTGATGATGACCCAGTATCTTATTCTGAGATTCATATATGCTTATTCTGAGAGTCCCCTAATCAACTGGCTCGAAGCAGCATCTATACCCACAACAGAGCTATGTCTCTCAGGCAATGCATGGCAGTGCTGAGTGGTTCAAGCTTTCCACTAAACTGCAGAAGGAGTTGTTCCTTTAATTTAGAACTGTGGTGCCCCTATCTGTCTCTCCTCGCACATGATTTCAGGGAACTTACATGCCCGAAGTATCTTCTCCTTTTGCGTTTGCTAGAAGTGAACTCCAATACATGAGTGACCACGGCATATCGCTGTGTGGACTGTCCTCTTACAATAATGATGGCGCATGTGAACCGAGTTTGGGGTGTGGGGGGAGGGATGGGTATTGGGAATGTTTTCGTTTTCTTCTTATGTTTAAATTAACCGATGCCTCAATATCAAGCACTAGTTCACTCGCGACACATGTAATGATGCAAATTCGCTGTTTATGGCAATAAAAAGAAAGACTTGTACCATAAACAGAATTTGTTCCAGTGTTCATTTTAGCCCATACATTCAGAACGCTTCCTTCCTCATGGGAACCTACACAGACATCTAAAAGGTTTCTACATCAAGCCACTTCCAAAAAGCCCTTGCTCTGATTGAAATCACCCCAACAACCACAGCCCAATTGCCAATGGGCCATTCCTAGGCAAACTGATTAAAATAGCAGAACTTGCCGAACTCAGGCTCACAAGCTTAGCAGATGACCAAGTGTGTGTCACCCCCTGCTGTGGGTCAGAAATTTCCAAAATGACCTCATCGGATTACCTCATGTTTCAAGTAGACAAAAAAAGAGATGCAGCACTTCTATTAGACCTCATTAAAGCTTTCGATTTGATTTCATACTCTGCTCTTCCTGTGCATCTGTGTGACATTGGGGTTACAACAGAGGTGTTTTAAGGCATGGGCAAAGTAGGCGCTGGCCCAGCGTCCCAGCTTTTCAAGGCACTCCCTAATAGAGACAGCTCTCTTCTGCAGAATGTCTTGCCCTGATGACTTTGAATAATTCTTTAACAAGTTGTCTTAAATACTGTTTTCCTTTATTTTCAAGGTGGGTGATCTTTGGGAGTCCATGTTGTGTAGATATTACCTGCAACATCCATAAAAAGTTTCTTTTAGAGCAAAACAGGACCTCACTTAGAAAAAGTGGGAAGGGGGGATCACAGATATTACTTGCAATAATATTAGTCAGCAGCTTCTGTGTTACAAATTGAAAACCCGCATCACTTTACCTGAGTATTAGATGTAAACACATTTGGAATGTGCACTGTCTGACCTAGGAAAAGAGGGCACGAAAGCGATGAAATTGGATCATAAATTCAAAGTTGTTCCGAACAGGGGCCCCCAAAATATGTTTGCCCCTGGTCCCCCAAAATCCATAACATGTCCCTCGGTTACAAGAGAAGGAATTAGACATGATCATCTCACTCCTGCTGCCAGGAGTGAGATGATCATGTCTAATTCTTTCCTATGTTTTCTGTCTTGTTATCAGGGGGCGTAAACGTGGTTAAATAAAGATTATAGGACATGTCAGAGTCTGCACTATTGTATACTGTTATGTATCTGCATTGTGTTTTTTTTTCTTTTCTGCAAATTGAGATTGTCAATCACCTTTGCTTGGATTCTCTAGAACAAGGGCTCCTGAGGCGGAAGCCGGGAGTCAGGGAACTCACTTTGTAAACTGTTAGTCACTGCATTTTACCAGCGCCGCATTTTAAAAATCACATTATTTCATCGTGTTTTATTGTTTTTACTTACTTTGCCGCATCTGTATCGTTCTATGCTGCTTCCCCCTCTTGGGACCACTGTAATCACTCGAGAGCCGATCTAGGGCTTGACAGGCTTACGGACCTCTCCTCCCCAGGCGTAGACATCGGGCGCCATCTTGCGTGAGGAGCAGAGCAGAGCTCTAGTGCTACGGCCGATTTGGGGCCCACGCACTACAAATTTGACGCCTGGAAGCAGGCAAGTGATTCTCTAGAACAAGGGCTCCTGAGGAGGAAGCTGGGAGTCAGGGCACTCACTTTGTAAACTGTTAGTCACTGCATTTTACCAGCGCCGCATTTTAAAAATCACATTATTTCATCGTGCTATATTGTTTTTACTTACTTTGCCGCATCTGTATCGTTCTATGCTGCTTCCCCCTCTTGGGACCACTGTAATCACTCGAGAGCCGATCTAGGGCTCGACAGGCTTACGGACCTCTCTTCCCCAGGCGCAGACATCGGGCGCCATCTTGCGTGAGGAGCAGGGCAGCGCTCTAGTGCTACGGCCAATTTGGGGCCCACGCACTACAAATTGGACGCCTGGAAGCAGGCGAGTGATTCTCTAGAACAAGGGCTCCTGAGGCGGAAGCCGGGAGTCAGGGCACTCACTTTGTAAACTGTTAGTCACTGCATTTTACCAGCGCCGCATTTTAAAAATCACATTATTTCATCGTGCTATATTGTTTTTACTTACTTTGCCGCATCTGTATTGTTCTATGCTGCTTCCCCCTCTTGGGACCACTGTAATCACTCGAAAGCCGATCTAGGGCTCGACAGGCTTACGGACCTCTCTTCCCCAGGCGCAGACATCGGGCGCCATCTTGCGTGAGGAGCAGGGCAGCGCTCTAGTGCTACGGCCGATTTGGGGCCCACGCACTATAAAATGAACGCTATTTCCCATCAGCGCAGCGGGCGGGTGCAGCGGGCGTGCCGATGGCGCGCCGGTGGCACGCCAGCGGCAAGCCCGTCTGTGCCCGTCCATGCCAGTACGGGTCTAGGGCCAGAAACTCTGGTCGCTTCCTCTAAAGAAACTATTATCTACTCGCGGGATGAGCTTCTTCACCTGAGACCTAATATAAACCCTCTCGGTAACGTGGTGTCATGGCCTGACGGTGTACAGGCGATCTGTAGCCCCATCTTGACAACCGAGCAAAACTTTGCCATACAGTCTACGCCTCATCTTAGCATGGCCCTACTAAATTGTAGGTCGCTGCCAAAACATTCCCTGGAAATTAACCTATTGATCCAGGATTCTAAACTGGATATTCTGTCTTTAACTGAGACATGGCTGCTCCCAAACTCAGAGCCGGATGTTGTAAGGGCACTCCCCCAAGGCTTTCTTTTTCAGGGACAACATAGATCCCATGGGAAGGGTGGTGGGCTGGCCATTATATATAGAGACCGGTTTGTTTGTAGGATATCAGAGGGTGGTATTTCTGAGTGTGAAAGCATAAAGTTCTGCCTACAAATTACCCCGAACAATTCGGTTTCGGGCATACTAGTGTATCGCCCTCCAGGCAGCCCAGGGGCGTTTCCGGGATCTTTAATAGAGACCATCATTACCATTGCTTCGGTAGCAACCAACTTTATCCTACTAGGGGATTAAAATGTTTATTTAGAAGATCCTGATGATAAGACGGCAATGGACATCAGGCTTGACTTAAATTCGTTCGAGCTGATCTTAAAGAATAAAGATGCTACCCATACTAAGGGGCACCTTCTAGATCCTATTTTTTCTAACATCCCCATCTAGAATCTAGACCCCATCTACCGCTACCCTGGTCTGACCACTTCCTGGTCCCGTTTACATGGCAAACCAGTATAGAGTCTCCACCCTCCCCAGTATCACGCTCGTTAGAGAGAGCATGGCCCAAACTTTCAATAGACAGCTGGACACTCAGACTTGAGCAGACAGCTCCCCCCTCCGATCCAAATCCATTAGAGGCGGACCAAAATTTGTCTAATTGGCTGACTAGCTCCCTTGATGATGTTCTTCCCAGGAAAAAAATAGGAAAGAAGAGCAGTGTATTTAAAAACCCTTGGTACACTCCGGAACTCAGAGACATAAGGAAAACCTGCAAGAAACGAACGCATATGGAGAAAAGACTGGGCCACTCACTCTAAAGCAGATTATCGAGCGGCAATAAGGAATTATAAGTCCTCGCTTTAAATTGCCCAAGCTTCCTTCTATGAGGAGAAAATTAGATCCTCCTCTAATTCATCCAGAGAAACATACCGGATAATGAAAGATCTTCTGAAAATACCCAATCTCCCAGCTATGAAGGATGAGGCAGGGGAGAAATGTAACCAATTAGCGGCTTTTTTTAATAATAAAATCCAAAATATTTTAATCACTTTACCGCATAGTGATTTACCATCTGATCCGGTGTGTTTGAACACTCTCAGTCCCCCCCCTCTTTTTGATTCCTTTTCCCCGATGTCTAAGGAGGAATTTAAAAAAATCTTGATTTCATTGAAAAGTGGCACCCCTATTGACCCAGCGCCGATGCATATCTTGAAATTAGTTTCAGCTACTATTACACCAGTAGCTACAGATCTAATTAATGCCTCATTTGCTCAGGGAATAGTTCCCCCCAGTTGGAAGCAGGCCATGGTAAAGGCGCTCTTAAAAAAAACAGAGTTAGATCCCCTGGAGCTGGCCAATTTTCGGCCAATTTCATTACTACCAGGGATCAGCAAGATCGCTGAAAAAATTGCCAATCAGCAGCTCTCTTCCTATCTGGAATCTAATAGGCTTTTACGCAACTCCCAAACTGGATTTCGCCCAGGTCAGGGCACGGAGTCCGCTCTGATAGCCGTGGTAGAGGAAGCAAGGTGCATCTTGGATTCAGGAGGATCAGCTGTGCTGATCCTCCTGGATCTGAGTGCAGCCTTTGACACGGTAGACCATAAGATCTTAATCTAACGCCTGACCAACCTTGGAGTAGCGGGACCAGCATTGCTATGGTTGACATCCTTCCTGAGCAACCGAACCTTCCAGGTTTGGGAAGGCAATGCACGCTCCGAACCAACCCCCCTCTATTGTGGGGTGCCGCAGGGCTCTTCATTGAGCCCTACCTTGTTCAATGTGTACATGACCCTACTAGAGGAGGTGGTTACTCCGTTTGGGATTAGGGTGGTCACCTACGCAGACAACACCCAACTAGTCGTCTCACTATCCCAGGAGAAGCACTGCACGGAAAATCTCTATTCATGCCTAACAGAAATATATACATAGATGAGCAGATCGCGTCTCAAATTGAACGGAGCAAAGACAGAGCTGATGCTCCTTGGGCATCATATAACATCATTACCCAGTACCATCTGGCCAGCCTGCTTGGGGGATTTGCCCAACCCAAAAAATGAGCTAAAGAGCCTGGGGGTCGGCTTGAGCAAGACCTCTCATTTAAGACCCATGCGAAAAAAACAGCGGGTATATGCTTAGGTTTACTCCGATCTGCCAGGAAGATTCTCCCTTTATTACCTCCTCATTCTCGGAAGCTGTTGGTCCAAGGTCTAATTCTGTCCAGGTTGGATTTCAGCAATGCCCTTTTTTTAGCCGCCCCGGAAGCTACCATCAATATCCTCCAACGTGTTCAGAATTCGGCAGCTAGGCTGCTCACCGGCACGTCCCCTAGATCTTCAGCCAAGCCCTCTCTCAGAGCCCTTCATTGGCTACCTACACGGGAGAGAATTAAATTCAAGTCCCACTGTATCGTTCACAAGGCACTACAGGGGAAGGGGCCCCCTATCTTAGGAAGTCTTATTTACCCTTACAAGGCTACTAGGACCCTTCGTTCTGCTCACGGTAATCTAGCTAAAACTCAGAGAGTCAAGAAGCCTCGAACAGGGGGACGTCGATTCTCAGTTAATGTGGCTACTTTGTAGAACGCCCTCCCTGTCAGACTCCGTACTGAACCAAGTTATCCTAGATTTCGAAAGCTCTTGAAGACGTTCCTGTTTCCCCAGGACTCCTAAGTGACGGTTTCCTTATACAGTTGTTCCTTGTTCTATAGCGCTGGGACGCTCCCGGGCAGCCATGCGCTCTACAAATCTAATTTCATTTCATTTCATTCATTTCATTCATTCGTTTGTCAATAAAAAAAACTTAAAAAAAGATCATCTCAGTCCTATCAAACTGCACAAGGACAATGTGGCCCCATTCTTCATCATGTCTCCTTTTAGAGGGCTGGACCCCTTGATTGCTCCAGTCATATGCAACTTTCATATCTCCCCACTGCATTATCTTCTAAAAATTCTCAACCTAACCTGCTATAACTATGCAGATGACACTCAAGTACTGATTAAACTGTACCATCACTCGGAAAATGACTGGAATCACTTCAGCTCCTGCCTTTCCTCAGTCTTAAACTGAATGGCAGAAATCTTGCAATCGAAATTTCAACTTATTGGAAACCTCAAGTTGGTGGACTGACCTTTTCAGTCCAGACTCAAATGTTATGGGGCATATTAATTGTTTGGATAAAAAAACTACACAATCACCTAGCATTTTCAAAGAATTGCTTCCTAAGGGGTCGATTATGATGGTGGACGGACTTGCGTCCGTCCGCCACCCCTGATTAAGAGGGACCGTCCGCATGGGCAGCGGCGGTCCCTCCATGGCAATTAGGATGTGACCGCCACCCTGGCGGTCACATCCTGTATTTTTTACATTGCGGTGGGTGCTTCTTGAAGCAGCACCCGCCGCAATGTAAAAAATGACAACAGTGCATTTACATGCACAAAGCGGCAGGCACCGCGCGGTGCCTGCCGCTTCGTGCACGCAAAGGCCATGTGCACCCCCCTTCACCCCTGGGGGCCCGCAACGAAACAAAAGTCCGTATTCCTTTCCACGGCGGAAATGCCGCCGTGGAAAGGCATAGAAGTGCAGACATCCTAATATGCCTGGCGGTGTCTGATAGACACCGCCAGACATGTTAGAGCTTTTCCGCCGTGGTCCGAAGGCGACCGCGGCGGAAAAGCGGCGGACGGTCTTCATGACCCCCCAGCCATCCTAATCTGGCGGGGGGTCTTTGAAGTCTTCGCAGCGGTTTTTCCGCATCCTCCGCAAAGGCCATGTGCACCCCCCCTTCATCCCTGGGGGCCCGCAACGAAACAAAAGTCCGCATTCCTTTCCACGGCGGAAATGCCGCCGTGGAAAGGCATAGAAGTGCAGACATCCTAATATGCCTGGCGGTGTCTGATAGACACCGCCAGACATGTTAGAGCTTTTCCGCCGTGGTCGGAAGGCAACCGCGGTGGAAAAGCGGCGGACGGTCTTCATGACCCCCCAGCCATCCTAATCTGGCGGGGGTCTTTGAAGTCTTCGCAGCGGTTTTTCCGCATCCTCCGGGCCGGCGGATACTTCCGCCGGCCCGGAGGATGCGGAAAAAACGCTATCATAATCGGCCCCTTAGTTAGGAATGCGGGGCCCTCCCCGTGCATCCTTTGTTACATGCCACTACGTCACCCAGTGGTACCAATAGAGCTTATCTATAAACATCCACCAAACACATTGGTTCGCATTTCAGTTGCACCATCCAGTGCCCTTCACATCCCCACATGGATACACCTGCACCCACGTGCACTTGCTTTCCTTTGTGTGGGTGACATAACGGATCTTGGATCCCCAGAAGCCAAGATCCATGGGCCTCAATTATGAGAAATGACGCATGGCTGCGTGAAAGCAGCGATGCGTCACTTCTCAGTGTGCACTCCTTGCGACATACCTGATGCGTCATATTTAATGTATGACGCATCATGTTGCAAGGAGTTACAGATACGTCAGTATTTCTGACGTATCTGTAAGCGCAAAAGTGACGCATTGCTGGAGTGTGTCACAAAAGTGACGCAACTCCAGCAATGCTTCCTTTCACATGGGGCAAACCCATGTGAAAGGGCTTGCGTCAGTCTTACGCCTGCTGTGAGGCAGGCGCAAGATTTTGACGCTACGGTGTCCTAGAAGTGACGCAGTGAAATCTCATAGATTTCACTGCGTCACTTCTACGAAGCTTTTTGCCGGGAAACGCCGTCCCTGCATACATTATACCTGACGCAGGTATAATGTAGCGCAGGGGTTTACAAAGTGACGCATCTGCTTAGATGCGACACTTTGTAAATAGAGCGCAACAGGAGGCATGTTCTACGCCGCCGATGCGTCACAAAAAGTGACGCATCGGAAGCGCAAAACTGACGCAAAGCCTCATAAATGAGGCCCCAGGTGTTGGTCGTAGTTCGATAAGGTGGTTACTGTGGCATGGGTTTTTATGGGATACATGATCAAGATGCCCTTGAATGATGATTTTGCGCTTTGGGTGATCCATCAGCCCTTTCCACCCTTCTGTTTTGTTAGGAATCAATTGCACATCCTCATCGCTCACCTTCCTTCGATGGGTCATAGGTTGTTCCAGCCCCAGGACTAGTCATGAGAGTGGTTTGCTCTCCTATACTGAGAACTGGGTTAGTTCTCGACAGTACTGGAGTTGCATAGCTTCACAAAGTGATTGCCCTTAATGCAGGTGAAACATTTACCCTTTGTTGGATGGTCCTCATCATTCAGGGGCCTCCTCTGTATCTCCAGGGCTGTGAAATTATTTTGCCATGCACTTTTCCATTAGATCTCAACACCCATCAAGAGGTTATTTTGCTGGCCTGCTCCATGTGTTGTTCTTAATTGGCAAATGCTCTGAAGGCATTGTCAATATGGGGTGAGCGATTCTGTGGCAGCTCCATATCCAGGTCAGAGACAGAAAAGCTGTGAATTATAGAAATTAGTGCAACAGTTTGGGAGAATGGCAAGCCACAATGATCTTCATCCTCATTTATTCAGGAGCTCTCACGCTAGATGTGCTTACCATTCCTGTGAGGTGGGCATAGAAGGCATCTATCCAATTTCATCACATCCTGATGAGTTTTGTGGAGCATAGCCTGAGACGACTTGTAGAACAAGATGCAGGTTTTATGTACAGACTACTGCCTAACAGTCATCATCCTCACCCATGTATGTAGTACTATAAATATTATGGCAATGTCATCCCATACCTATTAAAGTAGTATGTTTGTTTTTAACACCCGACACTCCTATATCGCTGCCAAGACCTGGAACGACCCCCCCCTAGCTTCAGACAGCCCCCTCGCTGGTAGACTTCAGAAGGAGACTCAAGACCTGGCTCTTAGGCAGAGATACAGCGCCCAGATACCCCTAGGGGTGACAGTGTTGCGCTTTACAAATGCTGTTTGATTGATTTATTCATCTCCTTCATGACTTTAAGCATGACCCCCCCCCCCCCACATCAAGCCAAAGCTTCCATTTTGGCCCATTTGAGGAAGGAAAGATGTGAGACAGAAAGGGGAGAAATGCTTATGTGGGTCTTTTGGAGTTGATCTATGCACTTTGGGCCTCCTCCGGCATTGTTGTCCATCAGAAGATACACACTGGTTACACTGTCTGAGTCCAGGCGGCACGCCCGGCTTCCACTGAAAGTGGTCAGCAGTGCCCCACCCTCACCCCCAGCTGTTACAATCTCTGCGGTGTTGGATGATCCAATTTGCCATGGATGGGGTGCATGCTCCATGGCAAATGAGGCTGCTGACTCCAGCTTCCCAGGCCTGGTCCAGGTAAATCAATTTACTTGATGCTAAGGTGTCACGCTTTGTGTCTAGTGTGCGTCCATACCTGTTGCGCATGCATGTGTCCCAGTGCATATTTCTCCTAAACATGACAGAACTATAATCTACATGACAAGTCCTCGCCTTGCTAAATTTGATGAGGGGCTCGCATGTCTGTTAAAGTGGCTGTCTGTCGCAAAGATATACCAAGTCCTTGGGTTGTGTGTGTCAATTTGCGTGTGGGAGGCATCCCTGTAACGTGCAACTACAAAAACCTGACTGGAGAGCGCGTTCTAATGAGATATTTCAAGGAACATGTAACACGTACTTCGCGTCAGTGGCGAGGGAAGGGGGTGCGGTGGTTGGGGGCTGCCCTGGGTGACATCACTGAGGGATAAGTGTCATTACTTGATAAAATGGCAAAAAATATGTGTTTAAACAGATATTTTTGTCAAGCGGAGGGGGGCAGGTGTCATTACTGGGGTGGGGGTTGACAAAATGGCTAAAATAAGTGTTTTAAACACATATTTTTGCCATTTTGTCAAGCCACTGCTTTGCGTCTCTTTAGGGGTGACAGCAGAGCATACAAATAAACCATTCTTTCAAATCTGTGTATTTCTAGTTAAGTGAATTCAAATGATGTCTGTGTATATTAATCAACATTTTTTGTAATATTGTCTATGTTTGTGGTTTGTTTTTTGTACTTTTATGATTTTAACTAATCGAATAAAGTGGATTGACTGACTGACAAATGTGTGTACTTCGGCCATCAAACATAAAACAACAAAATGCAGATGTATGCCGCCACAGGTCTTGTATATTCTCCGCCTGCCCTCTCGCCCGCGAACGCCATGTTACCGCCTCTTTAGGAAGTTCCCCCATTCAGGGAACGCAGGAATGTTTTAAATCACTTTGAGGAAGATTACTGCCACCCGCGCATCCCTTTCCTCCTTTTCCGCCTCAGACGGAGAGGGAACGGGAGACAAGCAGCAAGGGACCAGTGCCTTCCCAGATGGTGACGGAGTGAAAAGAAGGAACATTTTCTCATGCTCTTAAAAGGAGCTCTTTCTTTCCTGCTTAATATTTAGCTCCTTCAAATGCAAATGGAGATGTTTCGCTCCAAGGTTAGCATAACAATTATGGGAAAGCCTTACATCTGAAGCGCTTGTTTACATGATGAAAGGAGCGGGCAATCTATGAGCTCTGCGGCTGGGGCTTTTCACCAGCCGTTTCCAAACTGAGCAGTGAAGTGCAAGTCAATTTTAGATCACAATAAAAACAATTTACATCGCACTGCAAGCTAATTTTGAGGACAGTTTTGCATCCTCACTTGCTGCTTTGTAATATGTAAATTAGGTTTATACGGCCTGTTCATCTGTAGTCTGTTTGATTAAGAAAATAATGGTTTTTTTTAATGAATAGGAAGTAAGGCATTGCTGAAAAGTAATTACCACCACAAAAGGTAGATACTATTTTATGAGATTTCAACATACTGAAGGTATGCATTATTAGATCAGCCGGTATTAAGGAAGGAGTTGGTTTTGGGAAATTAAACATTATGGTTCAATATTTGACAATATTCCCAATTCATAACAAAAAAGAGGGTCTTTTGTATTAGAAATATATCCTCCAAAGTAGATTTGCCTAGGCCAGACCAGACCAGACTAGGCCCAAAATTAAAAAAAACTAGCAGACTGAGGCCACAAGGGTGCATTACGGGGGGACCAAGAGGACAAGGAAGAGAGTCAAGAGAACCAGGATGGGTTAAACCATAAGGACAATGAATTGGATGGCCAGGCTTAAAAGGACCAGGAAACTTGAGGCCAGGTGGGCCAAGAGGAACAGGTGAACCAAGACCTGCAGTACAAGAACTAGAGAAACAATCAAAAGGAGGATCAAGTTTTCAAGGTCTACAGGGCCAGGGACAAGAGCCCAGGAAGGAACAGAACCAGGAGGGGTCAGAACTGGAAAGACCCAGAAGGACAAGAATCAGGATGACCAGTACCAGAGAACCAGAACAACGAGGGTAAGGACTAGGATAGCTAGAAGGACCAGGTTCAGGAGGACTAGGCTCAGGAGATCCTGAACAAAAAAGACCGGAAGTAAGTGGATCAGGACTAGAGGGCACGTAATCAGGAGGATGTCTAGGATTTTGAAGGCCAATAATAGGAAGATCTGGGTCAGGAAGAACAGAACCAGAGAAAGGAGGGCTAAGAGGATCGGGATCAGGAGGCCAGACTGATGAGCACCAGGAGGACAGACCCAGGCAACAAAACTCAGAGGTATCAGGTCTAAGAGGACCAAGAAATGAAAGACCATGGCAACCAGAAACAGAGGGAAGAAGAAATCCAGTGCACGAAGAACCTGGGCCTGGCTTAAAAGGACCAGAATAACCAAGTTGAGGAGGAAAAAGAGGGCCATCATAAAGGAGACCTGGACTAGTTTGACCATAGCCAGGAGGGCCAGGATAGCCCAAAGGACAAGGTACAGGATGGCCAAACCACAACAAGGAGGATTATCACTTGCTGATGCGGAACCATGACCACAAGGAGCAAGAGGATAAGAGAGCAGTATAAATAACGATGGCCAGTAGAAATAGGAGATCAGGAAAAGCAGGAAATAGACAATGAAAACCAGAGGGGCAGAACAAGAGCAAGGAGGACTGGATGAACTAGAAGGATCAGATCCTAAAGAGGAACGAGAACAGGACTAAGAGAGTCGGGGGGACTAGGACCTTAGGACCAGAGCCCAGGATATGAGATGAAGCTGAGCTGAGGAACCAGACCTTGGGAAAAGGCATGGAGTTAATAGGATCAGGAGGATTATGACCATTTTGAACAGGTGACCAGGATAAGCAGGACAGGGATGAGGATAACCAGAGGGACCAGGATCAAGAGCACAAGGAGCACCATGGCCAGAAGAATCTTGACCTAAGAAAGTAGAATCTGGTGGTCTAGAAGGATCAGGATTAGGAAGACTGAGAGCAGGGCTAGGAGGACCAAGAGAACCAGGGCCCTAGTGTCCAGTGCCCGAAGCATCACATGGTCAGAAGGACAAGGCCCTGGGTTTGTAGGAAAAGAGTGAGAATGATGTAGAGAAACCAAGACAATCAGAGCTAGAAAAACCAAAGTGACCTGATCAGGAAGACCAGAACCATATTGGCCATGCTCACTGAGGCCCAGTTCAAGAGGTGCCAGGACTAAGAGGTCCAGTGCCAGTGGTTGTGGCACCAAAAGAACCAAGAAGACAAGGCCAGAAGGGCCAGGGACTCAAGCCAGGAGAGAAAGGACTTGGGTGCCAGGACATGAGAGTCCAGGTGGACCAAGGACACCAGTAGACCATGGGTCTGCTGTATTTGGACTAGGAGGAATAGGGTGAGGAGTATCAGGAGAAGTGAGACGAATAGACACTGATCAACAGGACCCGAAAGGATCAGAAATAGGGAAGGCCAAGACTATGGGGCCCTGGAATAACCAGCCTGGCAATGAGAAGAAGAAACAGCACAAGAAGACTAGGTCCAGGTGCTCAATGCAAAAGAGAATTCGAACAAGGAGGACCAGAATAAATAGGAATTAAGTCAATGGGCGCACAATCCGAGCAAGAGTGCGAGTACCAGGAATATTGGGCAAGGAGTGTCAAATAGGATAGGCTGGCCAGGGCCTGGGATAGCAGGACCAGGATGAGGAGAATCAGGAGGGTCAGTATAACCAAAGATAAGGGGACCAAGAAGAATGAACTAGGATTGCCAGGAGAACCGAGGCAGAGAGGACCAGGCCAATTAGAACCTGACCAAGGACTACCAAACCAGAGGATGCAGTATCAGGAGGACTAAGAGTAAAAGGACCAGGGCAAGGAGAGTCAGGTTGACCCAAGCCAGGATGATAAGGACTAGAAGGGCCATAGGCCAAGCAGGACCAAGACAAAAGGGGTCTAGGGTCCAGAATCAGCAGACTGGAAGGGCCAGGATGAGAAGTATTAGGAGGACCAGTAAAAGAGACACCAGGGCCAGGAGGAGAAGGAAGGGCCAAGACTAGGAATGGACATTACCTGGAACTGCCAGAAAGTAGCAGGGCCCAGAGCAGCCAAAACCAGGAGAAGCAAATCTAGGAGATCAGTACCAGAGAACCTGGGACAGGAGTAGGACCAGGAGGACTAGAACAGCCCAGAAAATGAGGTTGAACAAGACAAGGATGCAGAATAGGGCCCAGAATAAAAGAAAGAGGACCTGGAAGAGAAGTAGGCCTTTATGATTGAAGGCCGCAGGTTTTATAATATGTCTTCCATAGATGATTCTTAATCATGCTTTTTACACTGTTTCTCATTATAGACCCCCATATTCTTCATTTCACCTAAAGCACCATTGGTAAGTATGGGCTAAAAAAAATCACAGGGTTCAAAGCACTGTTAGATAAAAAGCCAGGCCTGCCCCACATGACAATGATCACCTATCGTCTACACTGAGTGCCAGCAGAGGGCTGTAAAACCTAGCAGACAGAGAGAGTTGGAGGGTCAGCTAAAGTTTTAGAACTGGCAGAGAGGAGGATCTGGTGAATTCTGAGGGAAATTGGGAAGGGTCCGTGCACCAGCAAGGTTTCAGAGAAACAGTGCTGTTGGCTTAGTTGCTTTGAGGTTTGGTGAAATGTCAGAAAATGTCAGAGAGAGCCACTGAGTGTTAATAGTTGGTCTGAGAGAACCAGGAGATGTGTCTGGAGATCTAACAATCATCATAGAAGTTAAGTGTTAGTGTGAGGGGAGATACATCCAGACAGAGTAAGGGTCTGAAGTTCAGTGATGGAATTCTTGAAGAGGCCATCAGGTGTGGTCTGAAGGGGCTGCCAGATGGGGTTCGCACGAGGTATTATGGCTGAGGTTTATTGGAGTGGTTTAAGAGGTGATGGATTCTGTTGGCCATGAGCTGAGGGAGTGGTAAAAGCATTTCTGATGATGGGAGGTTTGAGGGACATCTGAAGGTCCTTGATGCTAACAGACGGGTAGGGTGGGCTTTTAGGATTGGCAGAGGAGTTCTGAAGGTTGACCCTAGATAATCATAGCATTGTGCGAGTTCGAGAAAGAGAGACTGGTGAACCAAGTCAAAAGGCATGGCAGAGATAGTCCGATAGCCTTTAATTAGGGACATATGGATGGGACTTTTAAAAAGAGGTGTGCAAGAAGTTTTAATGGGGTTGTGGAATGGTTATGGTGTGGATGAGGTAGGTTGAATGGGTGCTGTGGCATTGAATTTGACTTTGCAGAAGCACTTAATTGGACTGTTCAATAACAGAACTTTGGTAAGGAAGGCATAGAGTTGTTTTTGAGTCTTTTTTATGCCACTCCATGACACAAGTCTTCTTAATCGACTATCATACAAAAATACTATGTGCATTGACATCAGTAACAAGCGAGGATCTCTCTCAATACTGAGAAACTGTATGACAGGAGCGACTGGCATTTCATGGACGACGATGAAAACAAAGTAGGTAGCTGAACCGTTCCTGATAAAGAGTTATGTGCATTTGGCGTGACCGGGGGTGTACATGTGGCACCCTGGGGCATCCATTTTGTTGGATATATTTGCCTCACACACCCGAATGGGTGTCATGCTTCATCATTGGCGTTTGCTCCTCGTCGGGGAGGCGGTGCAATCCCCGACGGGCTCACCTCAAAGAGGGGCTCTTTATCGGAGATCTTTTAGTCCAACTGCCTTATGGTGAAGTGCGGGTATGTGGGAGAATGGAGCAAGTAGCCTGGAGAGTGATTAAAATGTAGTAGGGAGTACCAAAAAGTACTACTTTATTCTGGGGGTCTCCCGCTACGGTTAAAAGCGTGAATCCAACTCACTGGGTACCACCTAGTTAGTTGTGATGGCACTAAATGAAGATGGATAGAAAAATGGTCAACATGTTTCTCGCCTAAGGAATTATCCGCGATTCATCAGGACCTTAAAAAAGGGGTAGAAATTATAAAATATGCAGTCATTCAACAACATGCTAGTGTCATGTGTGAAATGCAAGCAAAATCGGTTTTAATTACCTCTGTAGTAATATCCTATGCCTATATTGGGGAATAAGAACGATGTTACAAGGTTATTTGCATAGGGTCATAGCAAAAACACAAGTTTAGTAACGCCAAAATTGCACACAATGTTTCATGCTAGTGTTGGTGGACATACAACTAGCTCAAGTGAACTGTGGCCGCATAATAGCAGCGTGCAGTGGGCACAACCAACCAACCATCTGTGTTAGAAGAAGTGCTCTGTAATTAAACAATGGTGTAGAAACCAGTAAAAAGACAATAAAAATTAAAAACAGCAGTGTAATAAGGACCACCAACTACTTCTTGTATGGTGCACACTTGATATTGAGAGTGCTCACTCGATATATGCAGTGAAATAACAGGCATCCGTCTCACCTAAAGGTCTGGGATTATATACTGCATGAGTGTTCGGCGGTAAGAATACATCAGGAGAGCACCTTAAGATGTTGCTGTGGGAGGAGGAAGTATGTATTTTAGTAAATATAAGCCACTATTGCCAGAAGGGGGTGGGGGGTGGGGGGGGCATGTACAATGCGTCCCCTGTTCCAACTTAGGGGCCAAAGTCGGTAAAATAACGGTTCTATTTAGTCCCGACATTACGCCCCCAGGGATCGTCTTACCTCTATCAGCCTGAGTTCCTGTCTTCTGACCTACCCATCGCCGCCGAGCTCGGATAGATGGTAGAGCTTGGCGGCGCCGGCCATATCTAGTGGTGAGCGTCCTGGGAGACGGTGTAGCGCTCCTCCCCTCTGTGGAGGTCACGTGATGCGTGTGTCAGTGGCGGCCGCCATCTTAGAATGGGTAGTGAATAGTGTAACATATATCCCACTAATGTATAACCAGTTAGAACCTCGTTAAACAATGCCCAGATTTGGTCTGTCGAGTCACCTAATGTACATACCACACCGTAGGTTAGGGTG
The DNA here is from genome assembly GCF_964261635.1 of Lissotriton helveticus. Classification (NCBI taxonomy): domain Eukaryota; kingdom Metazoa; phylum Chordata; class Amphibia; order Caudata; family Salamandridae; genus Lissotriton; species Lissotriton helveticus. The sequence continues at coordinate 1,395,728,477 of NC_136063.1, read as the reverse complement.
AGTGTGCTATAAAGTATACGAGTCGCCCGGGTGCAATCGGTCGGGGAAACCGTCATTCATGCGCCCATATCAGAGTGAGGTTTACGTAGCGGGAGGGCACTCTAATAGCCCCACATGACGGTACTGTCTGTCATGAGTGGTAGAACACAATAGTGGGCCCGGGGAATTGCGTCAGCGTGGTGGCTGTGGGTATGTCTGTGTTGTGTAACATAATGGTCAATGCAGTATGTAGTAACAACATGGCGACTATGAGTGTGATATGGTATCAATATAGACCCCTACTGTAAGAACAACTGGAGTTGTTTATAATTAGGGTTAGGGTATATGTGGGTATTGAACAATTATTCCTCGTGTACAGTATCGGTGTGTAGTGTCACCATGAACTCTATAGCGACAAACTACACTCAAGACTATGTCAGGGGATGTCCTGATTAGGACATCAGCTACGGGTCCAGTCACAGTTTAGAGTGTCATGGTAAGTGTCAGGGTGGCAGATCTTATCAGAGGGCATGCCAGGGGATGTCCTCATTCAATCCACCGCTATCAGACGCCAAGCGATGAACCCATCTTTGTTCTTTGCGAAACAATGCTTTTTTGGGGCAATTGGGGCTGGATTCTAGCACCAGCCATTTAAGTGAGTCTGCAGTATGGTTTGCTTCAATAAAATGTTTACACATTTTGGTGTTTGTCTTCTTGCAGCGGAAATTGCTGCGATGTTCAATGATACGGGTTTTTACTGGACGGGTCGTCATCCCAATGTATTGTAGCCCACATGGGCATGTAAGCATGTAAATACAGTGGGAGGTGTTACAGTTAGTGTGCCCCCTGATATCCCAGGTGAAGTTATCACTTAGTTGGATTGTCTTGTGTACGGTTGTAAAGGCACAAACACCACAGGAACCACAGGGATAGTGACCTTTAACTGGTGGTAAGTTCCACAGTGTCTGTTGGATCCCTTTCTTTTGTACTTTGGGTCTCGTGCTTATCAGGATATCTTTAACATTCTGGGATCTTTTGAACACAAACCTGGGTGTATCAAGGCTAAGGTTACCTGTATTCAAAATGTCCCAGTGCCGCTTGATCACACTTTTGATTTTGTTGGAACCAGGGGTGAAAGTTGTTACGCAGGTAATCGGTTGATTCTCAATCGGTACCGCCTCACGTGGTTCAAGCAAGGCCTCGCGATTGTTGTTTCTTGCTCGTTTTTGGGACCTGGTGACCTCTCTCTTGGGGTAGCCTCTGTCTAATAAATTCCTAGACAGGATTGCAGATTCTTGCTTGTAATCAGTTAGTTCACTGCAATTTCGCCGGACCCTGAGAAATTGTCCAAAAGGAAGGTTGGACCGTAAGGCTTTAGGGTGGTGGCTAGAGTAATGTAACAGGCTGTTCCGGTCGGTGGGCTTTCTGTACATGGTACTGCTAAGTATTCCCTCTCTCAATTTTATCGTGAGATCAAGAAAGGCAATTTCCGTTGGTGAAGCAGACATCGTGAAGTGGAGGTAAGGGTTAAGAGTGTTCACCCAATTGAAAAAGGCCTCGTGTGAGGTTGGTGGTCCTGTCCATAAGATGAGAATGTCATCTATGAATCTTTTCCACATCCTGATGTTGTCAAGGAAGGGATTGGACTCATAGTGTATATATCTGTTTTCGAATTCCGCCATGTAGAGGCAGGCCACCGAAGGAGCAAACGTACTGCCCATAGACGTACCTTGGGTTTGATGGTAAAACTGGCCCTTGAATTCGAAATAATTTTCCATAAGTGCTAAAGTAGCACACTCCATGATGAATGTCTGTGGAGTAATTGAACTCCAGGTTTCAAGTCCAAGTCTTTCCTCTATTACCTCAAGTGTGGCCCTCTGAGGAATGTTCGTATAAAGGGCCTCCACGTCGAGGGTGATTAAAAGATTAATCTGCCCTGTGTCACGGACGGTGTCCAGTATGCGTAGGACATCAGAAGTGTCCTGGATGTATGAGGGGATGCGTCTCACAAGGGGTTGTAAAAAATGATCACAAAATTGTGATAGTGGTTCCAAGATGGAATCAATCCCCGAGACGATTGGTCGCCCAGGTACCGGTCTAGATTCTTTGTGGGTTTTAGGAAGAATGTAGAAGTACGGGATCCTGGGATCTTTTTTTGACAGGAAGTCTGCTTCTTTCTTGGTAATCCACTGTTCACATTCTGCATTGTCAATCAGACCTGTGATTATGGTATGTAAGCGTGGTGTAGGATCAAGAGGGATCGGTGTGTAGTACCGTCTATCATTGAGTTGCCTAGTGCATTCACGGTCATAATCCACAGTGTTCATCAGGACCGTTGCCCCACCCTTGTCCGCCTGTTTGATAGTGATCAGGGGATCTTCAGCCAGTGATTTAAGAATATCCATCTCTTGCCGGGAAATATTACAATGTTTTCTTTGCTGGTCTAAAGTTTTCAGGTCTTTCAATACAGCCTGCTCATAGGTGAGGACTTCATTCGGAACCATCCCATTGTGGGGTGTGAAGGTTGAGGGATTATGGAGGCCAGAATCTTCCATCAGGTCACTGGACCTCTCATTAAAGAAGGCTTTCAATCTAATCTTACGGAAGAAAGATTGGATTTCCCGAGTTTGTTGAAAGAGGTCAGTTTTTGGGGTCGGTACAAAGCCCAGTCCCTTTTGTAAAACTTGCTCCTCTTTATCTGTCAAGGGACGGTCTGATAAGTTTACCACCAGACTTATCTTTGTCCCGACCGATTCGTGTTCCGCGTGTCCATCCCCTGTGGGCGTTTGTCTTCCCACTGTACTGTTTTCTCCGGAGCGTTGCCTCGCTTTCGCCCTCGCCCTCTGCCCCAGCCTCTGCCTAAAAAAGGGGGGCGTGTGTTGCCTTGAGGGTCATAATAGGGTGGATATTGTGGGACAAAGGGTGGTTGGAAGTGGGGGAATTGTGGATATTGCCACATTTGTGGACCCAGAGGAGGTCCCTGTGGTGGGAAGTTTTGGTAAAACTGTTGTCCACGTCCCCTGCTTCGCTTCCCTCTTGGTTGCATCTGTGGGGGTCCATATTCCTCACTGTTGTTGGATCCGCTGCTGGATCCCATTCTGGAGGAGTTCGCACTGGAGTCTGAATTGTAATTATTGCCTGGGGGGACATAGTCTTCTTTTAAATAAGGATAGACTTTTTCTTTTGAAAACCTCTTGATATCCTTTTGTAGCTTTGTTACTTTTTGGTTCATGAGGTATTCTTTGTGTTCATACTTTTAAGTAGTGTATTCGGGCTTGCACAACCCAGGGACGCACGCATCTGGTCGAAATTGCTAGTAAAATAAATGGACTGAAACGGATGAATATGGAGTGCGGACCACCTAATAATGTTTACGTAGTAATTTAAGCCCCCCGTTGGTTATTGCACCCTTGAAAAAATACAGAAAAAATATGGAAAAAGTTTGAAGAACACCCACGAGTCCGCATGGAATATAACAACGTGTTCGGAGCCACAGTCTAAGAAAGTGGTGATCGCTAATATGGAAGGATAAACAAGCATCGTAAATCTACATTGATTACAGACATTTTTAAAGCGGTTTTCTTAAATACATGCAATTTGAGCAAGCGCTATCTGATATAAGCATTATGTTGCACTGTGGGACATGTAGTGATCGGTTCTAGCAGAGAACGCATGAAATTAGGGGAGGAGATGGGCGGAGCAGGGTGTAGCCATAAAAAGTGAATGTTAACACGTGTGAGAGATTCTTTTTCCTGCAGCGCGCAGCGCGGGGTGAATGAAGCGACTAACATAGCAGGTATGACGGGCACAAGCACGGTTGTTTTGTAACGCTAAAATGCAGTAAGAGGCCAAAAATTTAATATACACTGCACTAGCATGCAAGAAAGATTTAAAGATTATAGTCTGCGATAAGCGCACAAACGGGTAAAAGTAATATTTGATAATAACCGTTCATAAGCGGGGTTACTATCGTTATGCCTAACAAGTTGTGATAATGCCTGGTAAAAAAAACCCTCCGAAGTCGGGTAGAATGGACTCCCTAAGATAATGGAAGTTTAGCTTGTCGCATTGATTGCCATAGGGATGCGTTTGATATATTTGGATAGCATTGAGATATGTCGTATGTAATAACATTTGGAATAGGATCGCTTGTGATATAAATGAGATTTTAAGATGTTGCTCTTTTTTAAAAAACAGTTACAATTCATAATGTTACCACTCAAAATTAAAACATTGCTTGTAATTATCCATTTTCAGCTACCCCTGACGAAGGGCTGAACCGCAGCCCGAAATGCATTGGGTTTTAAAATGAAATAAAAGATTGCTGCTCTGAACAATTTGATGTATTTGGATCTTATTTTCACAAGAGGTCCGGATGGACACATGGAAATATGAGAAGTTGCCAAAATACAGTATGAATATCGTGTGGATTGGTCAAAAGCGACAAGAACATAACGTTAAAAAAGTAATGAAGAAAAAGTTTAAATTGCGAAAAAAGTTGAAATGGTTGAAACTGACGTTGGATTTGGAATCCTTATTAGCAGTGCACCTGGGAGTGGAGTGTGTCTTTACGCACTCCCCTTATGTCTATTCTTTGTGTTCAGCCATTTCCTTATTGAGTTCCGCCAGTTTGGTTTTAAAGCCTGAGTTAGGAGCTACTGTTTTCAACGCAGCCTCGGCTGCTTGAATGCGGGTCAGTAATTCATCTGCTAATCGTTTAGCGGTGTTGACGATCAAGATGAGGAGATCATGGGTACACTTCCATGAGATCTGCGACCACTCTATTTTGAATTGGCCATCTTCCTAGAAAATTCTAGGGAAGTTCTTTACAATCAGACCATTTGGTGCTATTTTGGCTTTAAAATATTCAGCCATCATTGACCCATGTATGGTGATCCTAATCCATTCTCGTTTAAGGTCTGATAAAGTTTGCCATTCTACTGTGTTGCTCCCTGTAGCTGGTTCAATATCTATGCCAAAGAGTGATGGGGTCCTCATTATAGCTGCTGCATCTTCCTCCCCGAAACTTAACCCCTGGCCTTCCATTTTGTGGGGTCAGAGGGCTCGTGTTCCTGGGAGAGGGGAGAAGAAGAGAAAAGAAAAGTCCTGTGTGGTAGGACTAACCAAGGGAAAGAACACTGCCCAGTAAGGGAAGTGGGTTGTGACTGTCCAGAAAGAAAATAGAGGAGTCACGGGGGGGGGATAGAACCAGTCTTTACCCGCCAAAGAGGAAACTCCCACGGGGTGAGCCGTGCAAAAGTAGTTTTCAACAGAAGGGAGGGTGATCAATCGATCAGCGGGGCATTCTTTACCACTTAGCCAAGTGGAAGGTCCAGTGTCAGCCAATGCCCCCGAGAAGTCAATGAAAACAAAGTAACAAGAAAGTTGCGTAACAACTTTCCCCCCTGGTTCCAACAAAATCAAAAGTGTGATCAAGCGGCACTGGGACATTTTGAATACAGGTAACCTTAGCCTTTATACACCCAGGTTTGCGTTCAAAAGATCCCAGAATGTTAAAGATATCCTGATAAGCACGAGACCCAAAGTACAAAAGAAAGGGATCCAACAGACACTGTGGAACTTACCACCAGTTAAAGGTCACTATCCCTGTGGTTCCTGTGGTGTTTGTGCCTTTACAACCGTACACAAGACAATCCAACTAAGTGATAACTTCACCTGGGATATCAGGGGGCACACTAACTGTAACACCTCCCACTGTATTTACATGCTTACATGCCCATGTGGACTACAATACATTGGGATGACGACCCGTCCAGTAAAAACCCGTATCATTGAACATCGCAGCAATTTCCGCTGCAAGAAGACAAACACCAAAATGTGTAAACATTTTATTGAAGCAAACCATACTGCAGACTCACTTAAATGGCTGGTGCTAGAATCCAGCCCCAATTGCCCCAAAAAAGCATTGTTTCGCAAAGAACAAAGATGGGTTCATCGCTTGGCGTCTGATAGCGGTGGATTGAATGAGGACATCCCCTGGCATGCCCTCTGATAAGATCTGCCACCCTGACACTTACCATGACACTCTAAACTGTGACTGGACCCGTAGCTGATGTCCTAATCAGGACATCCCCTGACATAGTCTCGAGTGTAGTTTGTCGCTATAGAGTTCATGGTGACACTACACACCGATACTGTACACGAGGAATAATTGTTCAATACCCACATATACCCTAACCCTAATTATAAACAACTCCAGTTGTTCTTACAGTAGGGGTCTATATTGATACCATATCACACTCATAGTCGCCATGTTGTTACTACATACTGCATTGACCATTATGTTACACAACACAGACATACCCACAGCCACCACGCTGACGCAATTCCCCGGGCCCACTATTGTGTTCTACCACTCATGACAGACAGTACCGTCATGTGGGGCTATTAGAGTGCCCTCCCGCTACGTAAACCTCACTCTGATATGGGCGCATGAATGACGGTTTCCCCGACCGATTGCACCCGGGCGACTCGTATACTTTATAGCACACTCACCCTAACCTACGGTGTGGTATGTACATTAGGTGACTCGACAGACCAAATCTGGGCATTGTTTAACGAGGTTCTAACTGGTTATACATTAGTGGGATATATGTTACACTATTCACTACCCATTCTAAGATGGCGGCCGCCACTGACACACGCATCACGTGACCTCCACAGAGGGGAGGAGCGCTACTTCGTCTCCCAGGACGCTCACCACTAGATATGGCCGGCGCCGCCGAGCTCTACCATCTATCCGAGCTCGGCGGCGATGGGTAGGTCAGAAGACAGGAACTCAGGCTGATAGAGGTAAGACGATCCCTGGGGGCGTAATGACGGGACTAAATAGAACCGTTATTTTACCGACTTTGGCCCCTAAGTTGGAACAGGGGACGCATTGTACATGCCCCCCCCCAGCCCCCCCACCCCCCACCTCCTTCTGACAATAGTGGCTTATATTTACTAAAATACATACTTCCTCCTCCCACAGCAACATCTTAAGGTGCTCTCCTGATGTATTCTTACCGCCGAACACTCATGCAGTATATAATCCCCGACCTTTAGGTGAGACGGATGCCTGTTATTTCACTGCATATATCGAGTGAGCACTCTCAATATCAAGTGTGCACCATACAAGAAGTAGTTGGTGGTCCTTATTACACTGCTGTTTTTAATTTTTATTGTCTTTTTACTGGTTTCTACACCATTGTTTAATTACAGAGCACTTCTTCTAACACAGATGGTTGGTTGGTTGTGCCCACTGCACGCTGCTATTATGCGGCCACAGTTCACTTGAGCTAGTTGTATGTCCACCAACACTAGCATGAAACATTGTGTGCAATTTTGGCGTTACTAAACTTGTGTTTTTGCTATGACCCTATGCAAATAACCTTGTAACATCGTTCTTATTCCCCAATATAGGCATAGGATATTACTACAGAGGTAATTAAAACCGATTTTGCTTGCATTTCACACATGACACTAGCATGTTGTTGAATGACTGCATATTTTATAATTTCTACCCCTTTTTTAAGGCCCTGATGAATCGCGGATAATTCCTTAGGCGAGAAACATGTTGACCATTTTTCTATCCATCTTCATTTAGTGCCATCACACCTAACTAGGTGGTACCCAGTGAGTTGGATTCACGCTTTTAACCGTAGCGGGAGACCCCCAGAATAAAGTAGTACTTTTTGGTACTCCCTACTACATTTTAATCACTCTCCAGGCTACTTGCTCCATTCTCCCACATACCCGCACTTCACCATAAGGCAGTTGGACTAAAAGATCTCCGATAAAGAGCCCCTCTTTGAGGTGAGCCCGTCGGGGATTGCACCGCCTCCCCGACGAGGAGCAAACGCCAATGATGAAGCATGACACCCATTCGGGTGTGTGAGGCAAATATATCCAACAAAATGGATGCCCCAGGGTGCCACATGTACACCCCCGGTCACGCCAAATGCACATAACTCTTTATCAGGAACGGTTCAGCTACCTACTTTGTTTTCATTGACTTCTTGGGGGCATTAGCTGACACTGGACCTTCCACTTGGCTAAGTGGTAAAGAATGCCCCGCTGATCGATTGATCACCCTCCCTTCTGTTGAAAACTATTTCATGGATGACACCATGCAGGTGATCAGCCTGGGAGAGAACCTCAAATGGTGTTTGTGACAGAAAAGGAGAACTGAGAGGCCTATCCACACTCCACTGCCCTTTTACATCCGTAGGGAGCAATTCAATTAAGACTTCTCAAATATTGATAGTGGGAAGTAGGGGGTCTCTAAGATATATCAGCTCCTCAACAGACTTAACCCGGTTGACAGACTTCCCTTTCAAGATGCTTGGGAGCAAGAACTTGCTATTAAGCTAGATGATGACTGATGGCAAGATATAATATCTGGGGCCACAATTGTCAGTCATAGAGGAGGTAGAGAAATACATTTTGAAAATGCTGGACCGTGACTACTACATACCGACTAAATTTAAAGCTATGGGATACCCGAAGCTTAGGCCTTTCTGGCAGTTTGGTCTTAAAACTATTAAGGATGTTAGGGGTCCCAAGTGTGCACACTCTCCTTAGGTAGTTCTGCTTGGATCTCCATCTGAGGAAGTTTACCCATTTTAGGATAGAAAAAGCAAAATGCTCTCTTACTTACTCTTAGTAGCGAAACAACGCATCCTGTCATTGTGGGGTACTACAGGAGTTCCGAGGGAGGCGGTTTAGATGGGGAGGATTAGCAGATCTTGGCAATGGGAAAAAATGCCAAAAAAGCTCACTGATAGGAACAAGAGTTAAGGAAGCAGTGGGGCCTAGTTTTGACTTATCTGTCTAGGGACGTTCGAGAGCTGCACTGTCCCAGAAGACTGGCAGCCCTATAGATACTGGAAGATTCGAAATTCAACTTCTACTATGCAAACAAGAAAGACACCAAAGACTTAAAAGGACTCTATTTGGATTTTACTCCAAACTGTAATCAATTCATCATATTATATTTTGGCAGTAGAAATTAATTAGATGATGGGGTTCTAAGGATGGGAAGAGCTGTTGATTATGGGGTGAATAGAGTTGCAGAAAATGTTTTATTTGTAGCTGTTATAATCTGCAATACATTAAAAATGCATTACAACTAAAAACACTACATGCAGTGTTGGACATAAATAACCACCTATGCACTTAATCATGTTCTAGACTGAAGCTCTAAGGCGCCAAAGTCTCTGTTTTTTACTGTAATTATATTCTCTATTTAAAAAGTCTTTCTCCTCTTGGCTATCCCATCCCTCGCTTTCCACTCTGGAGATTTTAATGGACCCATCCCTATTATTGTAGCCATTGTGTTAAGCCGATCACTTCTGCCATACCCTAAATTCATTGGACAAGATAGGAGATACACACCGTGCATTATGAGAGAGTGGACGAAGATGAATGGATGGATGAATCACACGTGAATTCCTAATGACCCGTTTCGTAAAGGGCTTAAATAAAGAGTTGAAAACATGCTCCATGTGTACATCTTTGTAGGGATTGCCCTTTACCAAAGTATGATTTAGTATTAGCTGATGTAACTTATTTTTCTTTAAGTTTTTTTAGGTTTTGTTTGAGAAAATATTCTGTCCAGTGGAAAACCACTTTCCATAATGTCAGGAGTACTGGTGGTCATGCTGTCTGGGGGTCATGTTCAGTGTTGCAGGGATGTGATCACATTTCTCAGGCACTGTGATACAAGGTTGCAATGGACTGGTTTAGGAGACTGTGACAGACAGTTCAGTGGCAACTGGGGAAGCGAAGAAGGGTTGAGGCACAAGGTTATACAGATCAGTACTTCCGGGGCAAGGTGGAAAGAACCAGAACATTCCACAAGAGCCGGTACACTCAACAAAAGCCAGAACAATCTGGAAGGAGCCGGAAGGTATCAGACATGGCTGGGTCAGTAAGAGCGGGGAAGATTCAAGCACCAGTCACAATGGTACACCTTGCCTGACAACAGCAGTTGATGGGTTCTCTTCTCTGGTCACATAGTTTGCATCGTTTGCGTTCCCATTGCCCTTTTTAGGTTTCGCCTGCACAGCGCTGTGGAGCACATTTGTTAGGTGCATTGCACAGGGAACATTCAACTCTTTTTCAATTGCTAATGCTGTTGCCAAGCTCATGGTTTAGAGAAATGACCGCCTAGTCTCTACTAATAAAATCACCGTTACCGGTGTCTCTCTGTGTAAGCTTCCTCTGAAATGGGCCAGAAGATGTTTTGGTTCTCAGTGAGTGTTCCTTTGCATGAAGACTCAGACAGATTTTGGGCCCAGGAAACGTCTTGCTTATCTTTATCAGCACCTGCAGGTGTATTTTTGATTAGGCGTGCAATCTGACTTTTTAAATGTTTGAAAGAAATGCTAATATTTTGTATGTCTGTTTTTACACTCTATTGGCATTTAAGCCTGTCCCTTCACACTGCATTGTCTTCCAAGTGGCCCACAATGCTGTATTGTTCCAAACTCTGCGCCGCAAGTTGGGTTTCACAGTACTCACAATAGGTGAACACTCCCTCAATAGGACATACCAGACGTTTTCTTCCAAAAAAACATATTAGAGTTTCTAAGGAACACCCAACACCACACAGAGAAGGTAGAAACTCAGAATCACATGCAAAGTCACACTGGATTGTCAATGCTTTGCTGTGCCATACCAATGGCATATTTGTGTTTCCTGGATTTGTAAGGTGTGCCCTAATTCAATGACTCTTCTTCTGGATTAACTATTACCTTTGGGTTCTGGAATAACATGACAATCGTCTTGAGGTGCTTGCTTGCTCCTGCCCTGCAAGCACAATTTGTTATTCATGTACCAAAAGTCAGTAACAATTTTGCTATACAAAAAAGCAGGTAGATACAGATGAATAATGTAATATACACTGAACATCTTAAGGTCAGTATTCAGGGTCACTAGAACTAAGCAGCATGAGTGGGCCAAATTAAGCAGGAGATTTGACTTAATGAGGTGGCAAGAAAAGTCAAATTATGCGGTGTAATGCAGAACATTTGAATTCTTAAAAGAGCACCGTTGTGTTTGGCGTCTGTAGATTTTTGGCATGTGTTTAGAGAACTCTGTCTTCGCACCACTAATATATGCACGTTTGTAGTTGACATTTTGTATGTTTTATATCTTTCACCAGTTTCAGAGTAATGTCGTAAATGTTCTATAATTCAGCCTTTCAGTGTGTCACAACTGTTTTGTGGTGTTTATTGGAACCAGTTCAGCTTAACCTTGCGGCAGAACAGGAGTGGCTGTATTATTGAGAGCACATGATCCGTGAATGTGTTGGGATTTTGGGAAGGCTGTTAAGGTCAGTCAAAATTATTTTATTCAACATTCGTCAAACTGGAATCCCGACACTCTGATGTTTCTGAAGCATTTTCAATTGGTCTTGGTGGTTACATTGTAAATGTTTTTTAAACAGCTGTTTCTATTGCACTTGCAAAGACCTTTTACATGCATGCTTCTTAATCATTCACATATAACAAATGTTAAAATGTATTTCCTTGCCTTTCTCCTGCCCACCCTATATTTCCTTCTTATTCAGTCTGGGAACACATAGAATGTCCATTGATGTCATAGAATGTGGTGGTCTGATGTGTTACAGTTGACACCTGGCTGAGCTCATGTAAACTGCTCTTGGTGGGGTCTTCGTACCATCTACATCTTGGCCTACCAACTACCTACCTTCCTATATACCACCTCTGTACCTCAATTGGAATAAATATACTTCTTGGAACAACTACATTGACTCCTGTGTGATATCTACTTTGTAACACGAAACCTAATACATTTACCAATGCTTGTTTTATTCTTCTTCCCTCGGGTGCTTAAAGCAGTTCAGGTTAACCCTTTCCTCCACAGATACTGAGCTTTGCTTGCTACCTTTGCAGAACTGGTGCTCTAATTTCAAACACTACAAGGCATCCTGACTCCTGGGGTCTCTGGAAGTGGACATTAGTATTTTGGTCCCAGATTGTACCCTAGACATCTGTGGGCAATTCACAGCTTCTTTACTTCCATCCCCTGGTAAGCCATTCTACAATTGCTCACAAGACATTGCATCCAGTATATATACATTAATGATACCTTGTCTTATAGGATTTCATGGGCTGCCCATCATTCCCTAGCAGACTGAGGAACCATGCTGCATGTCTTCAATCAGCCAATGCTCTCGAGGTCACCGAGTCGAGGCGATTACAAAGTGTGTCTTTCCTCCCTATCTTTCTTTTGATTTTTCTCCTGTACAGTCACTTCAGATTCTGGAATTGATTGCAGATCTTATTTGACTGAAAGGGGAAGGAGCAGGGTTAGCAATGCAGTCCCTGGCCTGATTTCCAGTGAAATCCTGACAATGCACCCACATAAAATGCTGGGGAGTGCCCTCCACCTTCCCACCCAGAAAAATATTCTCCTCCTGCATTTGACAGGGGCATATTAGTAGCAGCTGCAGCTCCTCCGCAATGGAGGAGGAGCGTTGCCCCACTGGCTCAGAGCCAGCAGGTGAAAAATAAAACAATATTTTACTATGATTTTATTTTACAGCTGCTGGCTGAGCCAGCATATGTGAGGAGGGGTAGGGCCGAGTCATGAAAGGGAGGAGCAATTAGGTGCTATGTGCACTTCTAAGTGCACATGTCTGTTTGACCGGCTGTCTTTGGCTGGCCAAAAGACATGCACACCTAGGTTTCCCTAGCCCAGCTGTATCCTACAGCCAGGTGGAGAAAAGGCATAGACTCCCTGTGCCTGAGCGGGGCATCAAATTGGCCTGCTCAGGCCAATACAGGCGCTGCTCCCATAATATGAGAGCAGCATCTGGATTGGATGGGGAGTCTGTCCCAGGGACTGCCGGGAACAGCAGGAGAATGGAGGAGCACTGGAGCGTGATGCAGCAGCAGGATCAGGTACTTTTTTTAGTGCAAGCACCCATGGTTTTTGATGCAAAGCCTGACCTATTAAGGTAACCTGACTGGGGTGTGCATAAAAAATAATGCCTCTTTCAAGCAGGCACCAACATGAAACATTTTTTTTGTTTCCCCAAACATTCCACAAATTACATGTGAGCTGCACTGTACAATGTGTGCAATGTTTAAGAATAGTCTAGTCTGAGAGTTTTGTGGTGAAAGAATACACACACACACTTCTGCAACATGCAGCAACGTTTTTGTGCTTGGCACTAGGCAGCATGTTTATGCACCTGAGCAAAAGTAGTAAGCAGCAGCAGGCCATTTTAATACATCTGGCTCTGCAATGCTTTCATCCCCTTTTACAGTGAAACTTGACAACTTTGGTTGATGTGATGTGTTGCACTAAAAAATAATAAATCTGCCCCTTAGAGCGCATGCCTGGCCTACTCCCACCCTCAGGCAGTTGTAATTGTAATTAAGTTTATATAGCGCATAAATCACCCGAAGGTCTCAGAGCGCTTGCAGATGCATGAAGGAGTTACCGGAAGTCCAATAGCTAGAAGAGCCACGTTTTTAGGAGTCTGCGGAATCTCATATGGTTAGGTTTGATTCTGATGTTCAGGGGAAGGGCATTCCAGGCATCAGAGGCTAGTTTAGAGAAGGATCTGTCACCGTTCCTGACAGTACGAACTTTGGGAATGGTTAGGAGAGACTTGTTGGCGGACCGGGGAGTTCTGACCGGACAGTAGTTGACAAGCTTCTTCTCTAAATATTTGGGGCCTTGTCCATTGATGGTTTTATGGACTAGGCAGCACACTTTGAAGTGTATGCGCTTCCTAATGGGAAGCCAGTGGAGGGTTCTTAGATTAGACATTGATGGGGAGCGGGAGGGTAGATCAAGGACCAACCTGGCTGCCGTATTCTGTAGGACCTGGAGTTTGGCCAGGAGGCTCTCATTGATGGAGGTAAATAGAGAGTTGCCGTAGTCCATCCGGCTGATGATGAGGCCTTGGACAAGGGGCATGCGCGAGGAGAGGGGAAGCCATTTAAAGATTTTCCTGAGGTTGCGCATCAGCCCGAAGCATGTGTGCACTATCTTGTTGACATGGCTGGCCATGGACAGCTTGTTGTCAATTGTCACCCCTAGGTTTCGGACCGCGGACTTGGGCGGGGGACAGGTCTCTAGTGAAGGTGGCCACCATTCGTCATTCCAGTATTTGTGGGCATTTCTAAAAAGCACGATCTCCGTTTTACCAGGTTTGAGCATCAAGAAATTGTTGGTCATCCAATCCTTGATAGAGATCATGCACTTTTGGAATCTAAGTTTGGTGTAATTTGGGTCGGGGCCTACGGTAATCAGTGCTGCGTGTCATCAGCGTAGGACATGGTATCAAAGCCGTGCGCCCTAATTACTCGTGCTAGGGGGGAGACATAAAGATTAAATAGAATGGGGCTCAAAATTGAACCCTGAGGTACTCCTTTGTCGTTATCTTGGCTGTTAGAGATGAACGACCCAATTTGCACCTTGGAGCACAATTCGGTTATGGTAGCTTTTGATCCAGAGTAGGGCTGGGCCCTCGACACCCATCTCCAGCAAACGCTCCAGGAGAATGCTGTGGGAGATGGTGTCGAAGGCCGCCGACAGATCAAGCAGGACCAGAATGGCAGATTGTCCTGCGTCGAGTGTCAGCCTGATGTTATCTACAATCTCTAGCAGAGCTGTTTCCGTGCCATGGTGAGCCCTGAAGCCTGACTGAGACGGATCGAGCAGCTGGTTGGCCTCTAGGTGATTACAAAGTTGCTTCGTGTTTAGAGATTCCATAATTTTCCCAAATATCGGTAGGAGAGAGATCGGGCTGAGGTTCCATGAATTCTGAACCTGGGCCATAAAGGTCGTGGTTCTGTTATGATTTTGGTAACAGCGAACCGTAAACAGTGAGCTCAGCAAGTATGAGTATTTTCGTCATGTTACACCGATGGAGTCACTGTGTATTATGTGGAGGAGTGTGGCTCACTGATTAGAGCGGCAGACCCTGATGCAGAGGTCTGGCCGGGACCAGGGTTCAATTCCTGTCGCGGCAGGGTCTTGAGCTCAAATGTCCGCGGACCCGATAATTCTCGGCACGGGGCCTACTCTAATCAGGGGGTCCCACGCTGCAACTCTGGGCAATAGCTTGCTTAGTCTCCACACTGACGCTAATCGCTAAGGATGCCTGGCTTCACCAGGGGGGTGCCCAGGAGTTGGGTGCCTCACAGGAACAGGCCAGGACGGGTTCCTCAGCGGTTTATTCAGCGCGGGGACACACTGGTAAGTGTAACCATGCGCTTTATAAGCTTCAGAATTTCAATTATTTGAAGATTTCGTTCTGAACCCTTGGGTTCCATTTTGTGCATGGCAGCCATTTTGTGGTTGTCCTCACATAGGCCGATGACTTTAGCTGACTTTTAGATGACCTGAGTGAACTGACCCTGTTGCCTGAAGCTGACCTTGTTAGGCCAGTTCCTTGCCCAGTAGCTGATCAAGATTAAGGAACGGAGCACAGGAGATTGTAAAGTTTGTTATGCACATACACACCCCTTATCCTACTTCTCATCTGTTTCTGTTCCTTCTTTTATGACCTGTTTACGATATGGGTTGTGGTCTTTTATTATGGGTTTGGCCGGCTTGTGTAAGAAGGAATGTTAGGCATTTTTGCATGCTTGCAAAAGCTAGGACTGCCCCTTACTTGTATGCTGAAGTTTGTAACCCTAAACATATAAAAGGCTTCTGCTTTCTGTACTCTGCAGACTACCTCATTCAGTTGCTAGGGCTTCTGTGTGACGTGGCCTCACTTAATTAAGTTTAATAAAGATGTCTTTTCATATTTAAGCTTCTGTGCCAAGTTCTTTGTTATATTAGTAAGTATTCCCTGAGAATGAAGATTACAGTTCTTCAAATGGCGTGGCCAACGTGGGCTTCATCAGAGAGGTGACTTTCTGTGGGAGTGATCTTGTCAGAGGACTGAAATCTACTGAGGAGGACAGAACAGGATTCTACTAAGGAGGTACTCTGTGCACAGGGATTCTGGAGATTCTTTGATTCTGCAGCCCAGTATATTTCTGATCTTCCTGATTTTGATCCTCCACATGATGTCACTCCTGACTGAGAACCTTTTTGGCGTGAGTATTCTAAAAAAGACCGTTAGGTCATGTAGAACTTGACAGTTAGAATTTGGATAACCTTTTGATTACTAAAAGTAAGAGTTAAGTATAAGTGGGTCGCTCCTAGTCCTTTGTTCTTTGGTTCTTTGGTTCTTTGAGTCCTTAGTTTTTGGTTCTTTGGTCCTTAGTTTGATTGGTTCTTAGTTTTGCTTGGTCCTTAGTTTGGTTCTTAGTTTGTTTGGTCCTTAGTTTTTATTTGAAGATTGCAATTTTCAAAAACTGAGGGTCTTGTATATTTACGAGTGTATCGATAGAGATAGCCCCTTGAAGTTTGAAGCTAGATTAGTGAGCTATAAGATGCCTGATCTTAGCAAATTTGGAGCTTTGTGTTGGCCAACTTTGTATACGTTTGGATTAGCCGGCTTCCCCTAAGGGGAATATCTAAATAGGTTTAGATTTACAAACATATTTCTTCCTTGGTGATTTTGTATCCCCAGGGAATTAAAATATGACATAATACAAAACAAGGATTCTTTGTTCTGCGCAGTTTTATGAATGAAGATATGCAGAATGATTTTGTTTGGTGTCTGCTAACCAAAGCTAGTGAATCGAGTGTATTTTCGCTTCTTGGACATACATCAGTCTGTTGGGCTGTTTTTGCAGTCTTTTTGAAACACAATTGAGAAGCGTTTCTTGTAAATATGACTTACAACGAATATTTACAAATGGTTTGGTTTAAGTACAGTCTGTGGGCTGTCCTTTATTTTTGTTCTGAGTATTGGTTTGTGGATTAAATGTGTGTTTAAATGTCTATGTGGGTTTCCCATTAGTGCAATTTCTGTAAGTGAAGAGCGTTGGCGCTATTCATGAAATGTATGGCTAAAAGCGTGCCGTATTGTGTGTCCTGAGTGTTTCACCCCTTTCTATTTATGTCTGAAATGAGCTCAATGTCTGTTTGTGGTTTTTCTTGATGTTTTCAGTCTATTAAGCAACATTTTGTAAGCATATTCTTGGGTATGTTGCTAAATAAAATTGTCCTTTTTAGAAAGAAAAAAATGGCACAAACATTTTGTCATGTTTCAAGTTAGGCTACTGTGCTTGGGCTTATAAATGAATGCGTCTAAAAATGATAGGCAAGGGAGGCAGCTTGCTCTTATATGTGGAATTATCAAAAATATATATATATATTTTTTTTTTATTAATTATGAAAAATAATTATTAAAAATAAGTGCTACAAAATTAGTTTTTTACTATTCATGAAGCTTAATGCTCATACTATGACATCCTACATTAAAATTTAATTTAAGTTGTGCTATACCGCATGATGAGAACATTAGCATATAGAATTTCACTTAGCGCAGGCGTAAAAAACTCATTTTTCTAAAGATTTACATGGGATATGTCTGATTAAAAATCTCTGTAATTTGTAAAGAACATTCTGAGGATGATTAATATGTATAACAAGTATAGGACATTTATTTTTAAGTGCCCCAAACATCAAAGTCGAAATTGGGTATTTTTGCCATTTAAAATAGCTTTAAAGTGCTTTAGGCTTCAGTAAATGCATACATTTAGGTATAAAACACACATTTGCAGTTTGTTCCCATTTGGGGTTGCGTTTAATGGCTCAGTGAGCCAATGTGCCTGGTGCAGAGGTTTGAGTTTAATATCAGGGTTGAAGGTTTTCAACTTTGGCTGGACCTAACTGAGACCTTCATCTATTTAAGGTTAATGAAATGAGTACCATTGCAAACAAGCATTTGTTCTAAAAACTGGTATGTGTGTTTATGTTCTGCGAATTATTCACAGTAAATGTTTTAATAATATAAGTATAGAAATAAATTATAGCCCCTAACAGGAGTAATATATATAACATGTGTTTTAAATAGAGTGAATTATTGCAGGTTAGGAGGAATCCGGAACAGGCTGCTCAAGTTGTGCTAAGATGCTATCTTTAGTTTTCCTGTAAACAATGGAAGGAGGCTGTCATTTTGACATTTGTGACCTTTTAAATTAGGACTTGTCTCTGTGAAATGCAGAATGACCTTGCTAAACAGGCCTCTAAAAGGAAGGGGTTCTGGTTTCTCCACAAAATTAAAGAACTTAATTCCAAAGGGAAAAATATGAAAAAGGTTTCTTTGAAAGTCCCAACACATGCTAAATGCTCTGCAGAAATGATACATTTGTATTTCTGCTCTAAAAAATGATGTCCGCTAGTTGCTTTTATTTAACAGAAAATGAGGCATTGCATTAAGTTTTACACAGAAAATAAGAGGAAGCTCCTAATTCAAATGTTGAAGGCTACATGCCCAAGTGAGAACGAATTGTGGGGCAAGGCTAACATGGAGTGTCAGTGAAAGAATTGTACTTTTGGAAAGTTAAAAGGGCTTCATGTTGCAAGGTGACTGACTAGATGGTAACAGTTAAGTAATGGAAATTTATTTTTGTGTCTGTTAATGTGTATTATGTTTTGTCTTCTGATTAAAAGTTATAATTGATATTTGTTTGCAATGAAAAATGTCTCTCTTTTGTGTGTTGTGTTTTTTTTTTCTCCTGCTTCTGCCCGCAGATCATTCATGGATTGTTCTGGGTGATTTTAAGGCTGACAAGACACGTGAGAAAGAAATGTCCATGCGTTTTTTTCATGTTTGTGTATTTGGTTCTATCATGAATTGTTCTTGCTGGTTCTGTGTGTCTGAAAGTTGTATTTGACAGCAGATATCCACTAATTGGTGATCTACTGTCAAAAAGGAGGGTAAGGATTTTAAACCTGACACGGTATTATGCATCACCGCTCATTTATATATGCTATTGTTTTGTCTATGCTTTTTTTGTGCTTGATATACAGCGAGTATATCTGATGGCTTGACATGTCAGTTTTGTGCGGTTTATTTTGTGCATGTTTTATGTTTTATGTTGCTGCTTATGATACTATTACAAGTTTACCTGTGTTGTGAAGGGATATACATGACGATGTGTATCCTGCAAACAGTTGGGTAGAATTGCTTTGACACTAAATTTCACAGAAAGACAGACAACACTTCATCAGTGTATGTCAAATTTGGCTTTAATGGTATTTGAAGGAAAATAAAAAAAGATATACAGGAAACAAGGTTACACCTACAGTCACATTACGGTCCCCTTTCCTGTAAGGAACAGGCAGCCCTAAAATTATGTATCCTGAATTGGACGTAAGGATAAATTATAGATCTGTGACTTTTGTGCATGGTGACCTAATTTTTATATTACATTAGTCAGTTTTGTTCTGCTTCCTGAATAGTGTATGGCTTTGTACCATAAAGGAAACAAGGCTTAATTTTTCCCCAGATTGATGTTGCATCATCCCTAGTAATTGGGGATGTTAGCTGTGTCCTAGTCCCATTTTCCCTTTTCCATATTCCTTTCACCAGTTAACCTTCTTTTTGTTATTATTGTATTAGGTTCACACTTCCAGACTGCAGTAATGTACCAGAGACCCCATATTATGTATAATTCCCTTTTGTATGACCAGATTGGTTTTCAAAAATTTTCTTTAGGCCTACTCTGATGTTTTCCAGTCTGACTGTTAGGGTAGTGATGGACTGATTAACTGACTCAATACTATAGTAAGATACGTTTTCCACCTCAATAGGAGACACCTTACGTTTTTTTGAATATGACAAATTCAATGCCTATTCTAATTTGGTTTTAGTTCCTTTTTTCTGCTGCTTTAATTTTTGATGGACCAGATGTATTTTAAATAATGGAAATACCAGGACTCTCTAGTTCTTGTCTTTTTGTTTCCACATCTTGATCATTAGCTTTTGTATTGCATAGTCCACCTGATGCACAAATATTAAAGGGAGGTATCTACATGTCCCTGATAATATGTATTATGTGATCTCTCTTTTGAGGTGTTCTAGATAAGGAATTTAGGAACACCTATATGTAATCATTGAGAAAAAAATGTGTTTACCCCATAAGACGATGCCACTATGTGTGAAGACATCCATTTAGATAGAATTCTCATGTCGCTATCTACCCTTAGACGATGGAGGATATGCTCTCACACGGAAACCCAATTGAAAAGCCTAGAGGCACTGTTTTGCCTACTGCCTTTATATTTGTATTGCTTTTTTAAAATGACAGTGCATTCTAGACCAAAATTGTCCCATGGCGTGTGGCCACTCCTTTGAAGATCGCAGGCCACCTGTTTGCAGTCCCCTTGTTATACAATGAACTGTTTAAAGCATCGCACTTGCTTCATCAGAAGGCGTTCAACATCAGAAAAAAAGGAGGAGCTGGTTTTGCCACAGAACCAGAATTTCAGTGCAAAAGAGCGCCTGTCATGTACTGGTAACCTCTGACAGTGTGCAGTCCCTTGAGCCCCTTGGCCTGAGTTTTGGCCATGCACCCCCCTTTTTCCTTTGCTCCAACGGAAGTGCAGTGCACCGGAGGATCCAAGATCGGCAAAAGGCACTACATTCTGGTGCCCTTGAAAGAGCAGCCTGAGCGTCCTCTGACACTGAATGATGAGTGTTGGAGCCTGAGAATGGTCCCGGGTCTGCACGAGATGATCTGTGCCCATGATCAATGAAGAGCACAATATCTGTAGTGTCTGCCGCAGAGGAGAGATACTGGTGCACTGCCTTAAGACATTGAGACTTTTTGAATGAGCTATGAGTGTTTGCCAGGAGGGCACTCCAACAGATACTGAGAAGCATTTTTTTCATGGGAGGCCTGAATCCAAAGGCCCATGCAACAACGAGAGCAGACTTGATGGACAATAGAAGCCTGCCAGAGAGGCTTTGTGAACGGACTCTGGGCATAGTTGGTTTCACAAGAGGTTTCCGTGTGATTGTATAGACTAAGTGTTAGGAGACTGATTCTTATTGTTCTGCTGGCATTATTTTAAAGTAGTATTCTGTTTATTAAAAGCAGAATAAAGTCCATTTTCTGTGGAAGAGTATCCCCTTCTCACCTCAGAGCATTAATGGGGGTCACCACTGTTTCACTTGAACATACAATAAATTACTGAAATGCATAGGAAGCCCTAAAAATGTTCCTAGATAATTTTAGGATTTGCTTTTTTGCTTAGGGTTTTGAAAAATTATAATTTCGTTTGTAATAGTGGTCACTACTTTCTCCTGTTGTCTATATGTTCTTAACAACGTGTTTTTTTAGTGTTTTTAAACATGACATTGTCTTTCATGGGTGAGATTGTTTTTTTTGCTATCCAATTCACATCTGTACCCACCTCCCAACCTATTTCTCTTCCTACTACTTCTTCTTTGCATTCTTTCCATACTTTACCTGAACATGAACTGGTTAGGAGGTCAGAGTTTATTAATAATTCGTTTGTACAGCTTTTGCATCAACACCAGTTAGTAGTGAACATCACTAATTGTTGGGTGTGTGGTCTTATGCCACATACTACAGATAGAGGTATTCCCTATTTTGTCCTGCCATATGCAGCCTTTGTGCTACTACGTGTGTAAGGAGACCTGTCCCGAGAGAGTTGCTAAGTAATAGGATTATGCTCCAGCAACATCTTGATGATCTGATGAATATAGACCTGGATTCAGATTGACGTGAGTTTAGGTTATTGCCTATGTAAGGGCAAAAGGAGGGTCTGAGGTTCCGTGAATTCTGAACCTGGGCCATAAAGGTCGTGGTTCTGTTACGATTTTGGTAACAGCGAACCGTAAACAGTGAGCTCAGCAAGTATGAGTGTTTTCGTCATGTTACACCGATGGATTCACTGTGTATTTGAAGATTTCGTTCTGAACCCTTGGGTTCCATTTTGTGCATGGCAGCCATTTTGTGGTTGCCCTCACATAGGCCGATGACTTTGGCTGACTTTTAGATGACCTGAGTGAACTGACCCTGTTGCCTGAAGCTGACCTTGTTAGGCCAGTTCCTTGCCCAGTAGCTGATCAAGATTAAGGATCAGAGCACAGGAGATTGTAAAGTTTGGTATGCACATACACACCCCTTATCCTAATTCTCATCAGTTTCTGTTCCTTCTTTTATGACCTGTTTACAATATGGGTTGTGGTCTTTTATTATGGGTTTGGCCGGCTTGTGTAAGAAGGAATGTTAGGCATTTTTGCATGCTTGCAAAAGCTAGGACTGCCCCTTACTTGTATGCTGAAGTTTGTAACCCTAAACATATAAAAGGCCTCTGCTTTCTGTACTCTGCAGAATACCTCATTCAGTTGCTACGGCTTCTGTGTGACGTGGCCTCACTTAATTAAGTTTAATAAAGATGTCTTTTCATATTTCAGCTTCTGTGCCAAGTTCTTTGTTATATTAGTAAGTATTCCCTGAGAATGAAGATTACAGTTCTTCAGGGCGATAGTTGGGGAGTAGTTTGGGGTCAGCTGAGGGCTTTTTAAGGATCGGTCTTATGATCGCCTGTTTCCAGTGGGAAGGGACAGAGGAATGGGATAGTGAAAGGTTAAGGGTTTTAGTGAGAACGGGGATCAATACAGGCAGAATTTTTGCGAGAATATGAGAGGAGGCTGGATCTGTGGGGGATCCGGATTTAATTTTATTCAATGAGTGGGCTACTTCGGATTCTGAGAAAGGTAGGAATTCTTTAAGGACTGCAACAGGCGGGTGAGGGGACAAGACAGCCTGACTGGGAAGTAAGCAAGGAGTCATGGTGTTGGTTGGTTTGGGGAAGGATACATGAATAGAATTGCTTTTGTCCTGGAAATAAGATGAAAGGGTGTTCACCCAGTCCTGGGACTCAATAGGAGGGGGCTGACATGCCTGGGGGTTTGTGAAATCTTTAACTATTTTATATAACTCTTTGTGTGAGTTAGTTGCCGAAATTATCCTGTTCCCCAAATAGGTTCTTTTCACTACAGCAATCTCATTCATATACAGCCTATGTGCTGCTTTGTAGAGTTGTCTGTCAGATGGGTCCTAAGTATGTCACCAATTACGTTCGGCAGTCCTAGCCAGCTGTTTGGTTATATCTAGGTCGGGGTGAACCAGGGGGAGAGTTTGTTAGAGCCTCTGGATATTTTTTTGGGAGCGATAACGTCTAACGTGGAGGTGATTGCTTTTTCTAGGGCCGTTGCTACCTTGTTAGGGTCACTGCACTCTGAAATGTGTGGGGGAGAGAAATGAGCGGTGAAGGAATCATTGTTGATCTTATTCCATGGCCTGCTCCATTTCACAGAGGGCTTGTCCGGCTGTGATACATTTGTGGAGATGTGGAACCTAATGACAAAGTGATCTGACCAAAGGACGGGGAGAGTTTGATCAACCACCACTTTGGGTGAGTTTGTGAAAAGAAGGTCTAAAGTATGGCCCGCCTTGTGAGTGGGGCCACTTGTTAACATGTTTAAGCCTAAAGAGTTGGTACTGGAGACAAGGTCACAGGTGTTGGGGTCTAGGGTTAATTCAGCATGATAGTTAAAGTCTCCTACCAGGATAAAATTGCTAGAGGCTAGGATGTGCGGGGCTATTGTCTCCATGAGATTGTTGACAAAATTGGTTTAGGGGCCAGGGGGCCTGCAGAGAAGGGCGACTTTCCATTGCTCCTTGTTTCCTGTCACCAGGGCGACGATACATAGTTCGCCCCAGCTAGCCAAGAAGGAATCGATAACATGTAGTGAGATGTTTGTCCTATGGATAATTGCGATGCCCTCCCCTCTTTTCCCGACTCGGTCCAGTCTGACTATCCTGTAGTCCGGTGGCAAGGTTACTGAGATATCAGGTGATGATGAGTCATGGAGCCAGGTTTCAGTCATAAGAAATATGTCCGGCTTTTTGATATCTAGCAAAGACCATATTTCTAGAGCTTGTTTTGGGAGGGACCGGGCATTGCAATACAAACAGGTTAATTTGTGTAGAGGTGGTGAAGGGGGTAGGGAATAGGCCTGAACTGGGGGATGGCTTAGAGAAGAGCGAGGAGCAGTGTCAAAGGAGTGCAGCTCCTGACTCGTGTATTGAATAATGGCTATCCGTAGGAAAGTAGGAGGGAACCTGAGGCAGGAGAATAAAAGAGGAATAGGCAGGAAAACTAAAAATAATAAAAACAAATGGGCAGGGTTCCTGGCGGCTGGCGGCGGTCGGGCGCGGACGGGCGCAGACGGGCTTGCCTTTGGTGCACCTTCGGCGCGCCGCTGGCACGCCGCTGCGCGCGTCCGCTCGGCGCAATCCCTTATGAGAGGGAGTGGGCGGGACCGTGCAGCAGTGTGTGGAACGCTGACCTCGCGTTTCACACAGGAAGTGAGGACAGCCTTAGTGTTCCCAGATGGTGTATGGCCCCTCCATTCAATCGGCACAAGCCGCGACGGACAAGGGGGACACCAGGACACTCAAGGTAAGTGGGAAGGATAGTGATGTGCAAAGCAGCAGTAAAAGCAATCTTTAAAAACTGATCTCAATCGCAGTAGTTTAAAAGCAGATACCTGTCTGAATTTACATAGAAAGTTATTTTTAAAACACGGAGGACCTAATAACGAGTCTCACAAGTTTCCTTTCACGCATGATAGTGAGAATGTCAGTTGGTGGCAATTGGATGGAAAAATAATCTTTCTGTATTATTTCTCTTTTCTTACTTCATCTCACCTCTTCTACCTTGACCATCTATCTTATCCTCATTCTCTCATTCTCTCTATCTCTCTTTTTCTAATTACATACATTTTCTCTTTATCTCAGCTTTCCCTCCGTCACCTGTGTCTACCCCACGACTCTCTCAATATACCTAACATACCTCACTCTATCTCATCTCCCTCTAACTCTCTGTCATGAATATGCCTCTCTCTGTAGCACTCTTTGTGCCTACATGTTTATCTGTCACTTTCAATTGGTTTCAAGCCCATCTCTGTACCACAACTCTCTCTACATCGTTCTTCTCTCTGTACCTCATTGCTGTTTTCCATTTGACCTTCTTGTATCTCTCCTCCATCTACTTCACCTCTCACACAACTCCATACCTACCTTTATATCACCTCTCTATTTCTCTTCCCATGTCTCTACTTTCTTACCTCTCTCTCAGCCCTTTCTCTACCTCACTGCCCCCTCAACTCCCTACCTCCTTTTTCACTACACCTCACTTCTCCCTCGCTACCTCACCTCTTTGTATCCCAACTCTCACTATCTCTATCTCGCTTGCTCTCTCACTAGCTGTCCTCTCTATTTACCTCAACATCAGTTCACCACCTCTCCACTCCACCTCCATCTTCTCTCATTCTACCTCTGATTACTTGGCTTTAGATCATAAAATACCTTACACCTTTCTTATTTCCTCGTTTTCTCTATCATCAACCCCTCTTTTTCTCTAGGCCACTTTCTCTCTCACACAAACACATCGCTCTCTAGACCTCCTTTTCCAATTCAACTCACCTCTTTCACCACAATTATCACTCTCTTGACCTTATATTTTTGGTGCTTTTTACCTCACATCTCTTTCTCTCACTACTCTTTTCTATTTCACATGTTTTCTCAACATCCTCTTTCCTTCCACATTTCTCTTACGACCATTCACCCCTCTCTCTACCATTCTGTCTTTCCCACTACTCTCTTTACCTGACCGGTTTTTCTATACCTCTTCCTATTTTCCTCACATCTCTCTGTTAACCTCTATCTCCCGCTGCTTTTCCCTCTCTCTAATTCATCTGTTTTTCAACATTGCCTCTCTCTCTGCCTCACCCCTTGAAGTGCTGTACTCCTCCATCTCTCTCTACATTTCCTTCTCCTTATGTCTCTCTCTCACTTTCTAACTCTCTACCACAGTCTAAAGGCTTAACTATTTCTGTACCTCTCTTTTCATACCTAAAGCCCTTCTTTCTACTTCTCTTTGTATTTCCTTCTGGTTACCTCGCCTTCCTCTATTTACTTTCCTCCCTAACTCACATATCTTTCAAGACCATCTCTATTTTTACCCTTTTCTCCCCCTACTTAACGTCCCCAGCTACACTGCTCTCATTATGCCTCTGTTCATCACCTGTATCGTGCCCCATCCCATTCCTTTTACTCAGCAGGGTCACAGGTAACTGTCAAGCCAAACATGTAAAGAGGAGAAAAGTGACAAGGCAGGGGAAAAGAAATTATGAGAAAGTTGTCAGATTTTAACCAATGGAATGGCAAAAATCCTCAGAGCAGAGCTTTTATTTTGACTGTTGCAGCAACAACGACAGTGGTGAAGGGGATTATAGTTGGGATTCTAGATACTCAGGAACTAAATCTATAATTTCTCGCTCTATGGCATATGTCTTATTTTGGGGCACTAGATAGCCAATGAAGGGGATTATATTTGGGATGCTAGATATTCAGTAAACAAATCTACAGGGCCTCATTTATGAGGCTGTGCGTCACTTTTACTCCGCCTGTGCGTCTCTTTTTGTGACGCACCAGTGGCGTAAAAAATGCCCCTTGTAGCACCATATTTACAAAGTGACGCATCTAGGTAGATGCGTCACTTTGTAAACCACTGCGCCACATTATACCTGCGCCAGGTATAATGTATGCAAGGGGGGCGTATTGATGCAAGAAAGGGTCGTAGAAGTGACGCAGTGAAATCTATGAGATTTCACTGCGCCACTTCTAGGACGCAAATGCGTCAATATCTTACGCCTGCCTCACAGCAGGTGTAAGACTGACGCAGCTACTTTCACATGGGGCTTGCCCCATGTGAAAGGACACATTGCTGGAGTTGCGTCACTTTTCTGACACACTCCAGTAATGCGTCACTTTTGCACCATACAGCTACGTCAGAAATACTGACCAATCTGTAACTCCTTGCAACATGATGCGTCATACAGTAAATATGACTCATCAATCATGTCACAAGGAGGGCTCACTGAGAAGTGACGCATCGCTGCCTTCACGCAGCGATGCGTCACTTCTCATAAATGAGGCCCACAATGTCTAGCTCTATGGCATATGTCTTATTTTGGGGAACTAAATAGCTAATAGGCAATCTCCCCACATTGATAAAGGTAATGTTTTGTGCCCCTGCAATATTAATCTGATGCTACTAGGACCTGTCATGGCATAGCGTTAGTTGATGGGCCTGTAGATAATCTAATTCGGAATGGGTATGATGTGGGTGTCCAGAGTCAACAGAGTCCCTCCAAACAGAAAATCAAAGAGGTAGATCACTTTCATGATTGCCCAGTTCCTCTGGATAAAACACAGAGATAGCCAGAAAAACTGATTGATAGGATTGTCTAGCATTTTAAAGCCATGCATAAGACTTTCATCCTTTTATTTTATTTAAACAGTTCTGATGTTGGGAGTGTGTTCAAAACATCGTAGTACTTTACACCCTCTATGAGAGCTACCTTTCATTTTGAGTCTCTTTTCCATTAATTTGCTAAAGCCTAGCAACAAACAGATTTAACAATCTCTCGTGATATATAAGTGCCACATCACCGGCATAGGGAAGAAAGAATGGTTTCATTGTTGATCTATTCTATAGAGGGCCTAATTTAGAGTTTAGGAGATGTGTTACTCTTTCACAAATGTGACAGATATGCCATCAGTTGTATTACTGTACTACAGAACACAATACACTTGTCAAAAGATGAACGGGATATCCGCAATGTTTGCAACAGAGTAACCGTCCACTAAATTCTAAATCAGACTTAGAGAAAGTTGCTCATTAAAAGATTAACTGCAGCTTATTTACATGCAGAAAATATAAGAGGTGATTCAATGTTAGCGTACCTATGTGGCTCTGCGTGTTGACTCTGTAGACTGGTTATTGTTTATACATTGTTTATACATTTTATAAAAAAACAATGAAACTATAAAAAGCATAAACTTTAACAAGAAGATAATCAATACCCACAAGTTTAGGAGATCAGCTTCTCCCAAAGGTCTATAAATACAATATCTAAAGGCTTCCATTTATGAATAAAATATTTGGACATCAGATTATGTAGGATGTATTCATTGATCACTGTACCAGACGTCTCTTTATAAAGGAATGCAACTAAAACGACAATGTCATCACCAACTATGCAAATATTTAGTCTATTGTTACAAAGACATCTAGCAAAGAATTTGACTGGCAAAATGCTTTTATTTGTTAAATATAAAGGGGCCGATTGACAGAACTAATCTGAGACAAAATCCTAAAGTTACTACTTTTGGTATTCACAGAAGGCATTTAGTAGTAGTAAAATTAGGATTTTGTCTTAAATTAGGATTTTGTCTTAAAACCAAAACTTAAGGCAAACTTAAGTTTAACTTAAGTTTAACTGAAGACAAAATCCTAATTTAAGACAAAATCCTAATTTAAGACAAAATCCTACCTTTACTACTATTAAATGTCTTCTGTGAATAGCAAAAGTAGTATGTTTAGGATTTTGTCTCAGATTAGTTCTGTGAATCGGCCCCATATTGTTTTCCTTCCTTCTGTCATGAGATTGCAATGGAGCCTCTCAATGATACTAAGTTGGTGACATGCATGAGAGACCCTATGCAACTGTTTTATTTTTAATAGACCCCCACCCCTCCACCCCTCAATAATATTTGACAAGGATTAGCAAACAAGACAATGTCACTGGGATAACATGTTTCCAGTTCTGACCATTCACTTGACAAATCATTGTTTTCAGGTATTTTAGACTGATTTGTGAAATTGAACTGAACCAGAATTACAAATGACAAAATGCACTGATTCATTACATGAAAGCTGGGGGCAGAAAAAGAGGGGTTCTAATAACATGGAAACATTTGGTAACCGTATATCTGGTTTGTGAGTAAGCGTGAGTATAGAGCTCTAGAAGGGAAAACAGCTTCACCTAGTCTTGGAAAGGTTCTGGTCATTTTTATCATTAGCCACCTCTTCTGATAAACGTAATGGCATTAGAGACATCTCCACAATGGGATTTCCAAGTCTGCATGCCTTGGGCTTTTGTATAATGGACTAGTAATATATGCCATGTCTACCAAATTACCTGGAAATATTTAAGCAATCTCTTCAATGGCTATTGTGACCTTTTAGATTTGTGAGCTAGATTTGTTTGGGTGCAAATTGCATTTATGCCACTATTAGCACTAAATTGTATAGGGAGATGGGTGACAACTGTGTTCACTCCTTGTTTGCAGTTCTACCTGGTGGCAAATGCCTGTCGCAATCTGAACTAGACATAGTAATACATAATTGCAGCTGTTTAGACTGCAGTCGAGTAAATTGTGAAGTTTTTCACAGCCACTGGTCAAATTGTGCATATTGTCCTCTATTTAGGCAGTGGTCTGGCAAATGCCTTGCCTTTTGCACAGCCACCAACCAAATCGTACATAATAATATCCTGCTATTTATCGAACAGCTTGACAAACAGGGGAGGTTTCGTTGCTATTTGCAAGGCCAATATTCAAATAGTACACAGTGTCTGCTATTTAGCCAGCAGCCGTTTAAATAGGGATATTTGTTTGCATTTTTAACGGCTGCCAGACAAATATTAAAATGTGACTGCTGTGCAGTTGGTGGCTGAGAAAATAATTAAGTTTCTTTGTATAATTGCAGTTTAATTATACAAATCAGTCTAAAAACACCTAAAATTAAAATTGCTGGGTCAGCAGCCAAATAGTACATAATGTCTGCCATTTTTCCGGCAGCCAGGTAAATAATGAAGCTTATTTGCAATTTATATATGCCCTCCAACCAAACTGTACATAATGTTTCCAATTTAGTTCGCAGCCAGGAAACGATGGACATTTCTTTGCTATTTGTACGTCTGCCGGCTAAACAGTATATAATGTCTGCTATTTAGCTACAGACCAGGTAAATAGTAAAGTTTCTTTGCCATTTGCACAGCTGTTAGCCAAACAGTAGATAAACAGCCGGAAAATAGTGACTTATTTTATTTATTTACCTTGCTGTTGGACAAACAGTGCACAATTGCTACCATATAACCAGCGGCCGGGTAGAGAAAATTTACTATTTACACAGCAGCCGGCTAAATAGATGGTACCAAGTTCAATAACGTTCCCAGATAAGACATTCACATATTGCAAATAAACAACAAAACTCAGGGCCTAATTCACAAAGGGCCTCCGCACTCGTGGGGAGGCCCCGCAGTCGAGGGGGAGTCTCCTTACTCGGGGCAGATTACAGTGCTTAATTTGCAAAAAACGTTGTACAGTGCCCTCGACAGGAGGACACTAAAACTTGCACCATCCGTTGCCCCTGGCAGCACAGCCAATGACCACACCAATTCACTACTAATCAACACACTCTTAAAAGTGTAACAATTCATACTATTACAGGCCCCCAAAGCTAAAGGAATGTCATTGGAGGCAAATACTAATAATTGGAAATGTAAATTGAAATAATAAACAGAAGTTGTGGTGATCATACCTAAATTGGCAGACACCAGTACCATGTGGGAGACAGTCATGAGCCCCGGTGCTGGCAATTAAGTGCCGGTGCTGAGTACCGGAAATCACCGGCACAAATTAAGCACTTGAATCTCCACAATGAAAATTCTCTTTGCAGATTCCGCCCCGAGTGTGAAGACTCCCCCAAAACTGTGGGGCTTATGCCACGAGTGCGGAGGTCCTTTGTGAATCAGGTCCTCGGTGTCCAGTGACAGGTTAACATAGAAGAATGCCCAAGCCTGTGAAATTGAATGATGCCTCCAGGAAATAAAATGCAGCATTACACCAGATAGTAACGTCAATAAAGTAATTGACAATACAATGCAATGAATATGGAGACATTGAAATCTATCACTGCTCTTTGATGGGAAGTGCCAAGCACTGAGACTGAGACAGAAATATTCAGTAATGCCTGTACATTGCCTGCCTAACTGGGACTTGATTGCCCTGTTATGTGTATGCACTTTGGAAAAAATACACTTATAGTAAACATTCAATTATTAAGTGCCAGATCTCTCAAATAGAAAAGTTCAATAAAATAATTACCAAAAATACGACCTTAAATGTATTGCTATAAATATGGCAACAACTTTTATATTGATTTATAAAACTCTTTATTTGGTATAGGTAATTGTACCGAACATTTTTATTTCATTAAATGTATTCCTTTTCATTTTTGATAAATTCAGTGCAAATTTAGTAGATAATAAGCAATTTACATAAGTACAGAAAAAACAGACAAAACATAAACATATACTACAACAAGTCACACTGGACCGGTCAATATTGTATTGTAGGGGGCAAAGCGGTTAGTTTTGACTACGCGCGTTTCGGCATTCTGCCTTCATCAGGTGACCGTCATTCGCACATAAACTGAACAGGACAATAAATAGGTATTATGTCCGGTAGATTTAAATCAATGATTAGATCTTCTATAATATCATCCTCTGACTATTATTTTGATAATTTGTGTCACATTTGTAGACGACCCATATTCCACTAAGATTGTATCCAGGGTCTGAAGGATTCTA
The DNA here is from genome assembly GCF_964261635.1 of Lissotriton helveticus. NCBI lineage: Eukaryota > Metazoa > Chordata > Amphibia > Caudata > Salamandridae > Lissotriton > Lissotriton helveticus. The sequence continues at coordinate 1,395,697,057 of NC_136063.1, read as the reverse complement.
GTCAGAGGTAGGGGTACTCAAGGGGTAGAGACGTAAACGATACTGGACGATAGATAGTTCACCTTCGCCTCAGTTTAGATAGAAACATGTCATATAAGTTTGTGATACCACACGGGGGCAGTGCTGGTAGGTTTTGATATTCAAAGCGGCAGTGTCCTTGAAAGGCAGAAAATTCCTTTTTATAAATATGAGCTGCAAAATTGGACCATACGCGTTGGATACTGTCGGATAGTCCTTCGTTTAAGCCTTCCTGATGAAATGCCAGATGTCCCGGTTGTGGACCATATCGTATCCACCAGACGATAGTTATGTGTATGTCCATAATTTAGCACTACAAAAGTGATGCAGGACGTAGGAGGATCTGGTCTCATGGCTAGACGGCCGACCTTGGAGTTGGGAAAGCAAGGTTCGAGACTCGGGGTCGACTCCACATCCTGTGATTCTGAGCAAATCACATAATCTCCACGTGCCCACCAAAAAAATGAATGCGTCCTTGTGTAACGTAGAGCAATTTTAATTAATACCGGAAATATAAAATTCAGTAATGGTCATGGACAGTAAACGGTCAGTACAATATAATAATAGCATCAGACAGATTAGTTTAATAAACCCAGACAGTAAATTTCAATAATGCTCCATATAGAAAAAAAAAATCAATAATGCCACAAGCTTTTATTGTCAAAGCAGTTATTTACCTTGTTATCCATGTTTGCCCCTACACGTTCAACTCTGGCCAAAAATGAATGGATGGGCGATTGCTATTGGTAGATAGCATGGAAAGGCATGCTGCCGAGGGCGAAGGCATATCAATATTGCCTCAGATAGTGAAGCCCAGAGGTAGAATTTCACAATGCCTTCAGGAAATAACACTGATTGATATACCCATAAAGAAAACAACAATACTGTGCCTAGACAGTAAATGATACCCCTGCAGAGGCCTGGCAAGACAGGGACAGGGCAGGCTACTTCCCAGTAGCAAAGAGCAAGACCTGCAACTAGAACCGCACCTCATAAAGGTGGAGGCAGAGCGCTTACAGCATAGCTGGCAAGGGCAGGTCCATACCACAACCTACTAGGCGTATGCTAGGGAGGGTGCTGACTTGGGCGAGTCCCCTTCGAGGTCACGACTGCCAAGATATACAAGAAGGGATGACATGTCCTAGTGGAGGGTCGCTTGTGGGGCAGCCAAGTGGAGCTGGGCAGCGTGTACACGCCCAATCAGGACCATGTCCCTTTTCTGACATTGCTCTCCGTGCAGCTGAGCCGGCTAGCCCAGGGGGCCATGCTTCTAGGGGGGACTTCAGTTGTGTAGTGGATATCAATCTGGACTGCCCTATTCCTCTGCTGCCTGGGGCGCCTGTCCATAGGACGACTGAGGGCATTAGATACTGGATGGCACATTGGGAGTTGGAGGACATCTGGCGTATACTGCGTGGCTCAGACTGGGACTATTCCTTTTATTCTAGTATGTATATGATCCACAGCAGGCTTGATCACAATGCCTGCTCAAGAGGGCTCTGCCAGTATGTGACATACAGAGAATATCTTGACTGCACTCTCTCAGACAATAGTCCACTCCTACTGACATCCCAGCCTGTAGATGAGCACCCAGCAATCCAATTATGGCAGCTGCACTCAGCCGCACTCATGGACACCCCCTACCGAGACCCACTGCAAGACATTATGGTGCAATATTTTGCAATAAACCAAGAGACAACCTCAAACAGCCCTGTTGAGTGGGAGGTCTAGAGTGGGGGTCTGCCATCAGCTTGACGAGGAACTAACACAACTAGATAGGATACTTCATAGGCTGGATAAAAATTAGGCCCTGAGCCAAACACTCTACCGCAGTTTTTGGAAACCAGGGAACAATATAATGTAGCCCTTAAACACCTAATATGCCTTAACTATAAAGAATACATTAACCTACCTCATGAGGAGGAGTGCAGAGCGGGGAAACTGCTGGACTGGCTGATTAGACCTTAAGGCAGAGGCATCCCATCACCAGCCTGCTTTCCCTGGAAGGAGTGGCGCTCTACGTTCCCAAAGACATTAACTTAGCATTCTGAGACTATTATGTCACACTATACTGACAGATATACACAGCCCTGCTGGGGGTTCACCCCACCCTCTTGGACTGACTGATGCTCTCATGCCTCCCCGATGGCACAGCAGCAGGCCTGGGAGGCTTAATCATGACTCAGGAAAAAAGTGTGCCCTCAAAGATATGGCTACCAGTAGATTGACGGACCCAGATGGACTATTGGTGGAGTTCTATGCAACATATGCCTGTGTGCTGTCTTCAAGGATGAAGGTGCTGTACCCTGAGGCATTTGCTTTGAGGCTCCTCCCGGCTTTGGCCAGAGAGGCGCTGGTGGTTCTGCAACCCAAATCCACACCTTGGGGGCCATGGCCTCTATCTTCCAGCCCCTCTCCATGTTTAACATGGACTTTATTATACATAGCAAGGTACTGGCAACCAGACTGCTGCTGCATATGTGATATCTGATCCATATAGACCCAAATGGGTTCATTCCGGCACACATCTCCCTTACTCTTTGTTTGCTGTATAACATCATCTACAACCGTGACTTGAGGACCAGCCCGCGGGTCATGATCAGGTCAGTGGGTCTGGAGAGAGCCTTTGACACCATAAGGTGGGACTTTCCCGAGGAGGTTATGCTCCATATGGGGCTGGGAGGGCAATTGAATTGGTCATATGGGAGAGGCTTCTATACATGAGTCCCACTGCCAGGGTCAAAACAGGACGCACAATCTCTGTCCTGTATGATATGCACCAGGGAATGAGACAGGGGTGCCCTCTCTCTCCCCTCCTATTTGTCATCGCCATCGAGCCACTGACGGGGAGGATCTGATTGGCAGGCAGGGGCAGAAGCATCACAGTGGAGGTGAGTGAGTACATCATCTCCCTCTATTCGGATGACCTGCTGATCTACCTGACGAACGGGGATGCCGATGTAGCCTACGTGTTGCAGCTCCTTGAGGAGTTTGGGACCTACTCGGGTCTCCGGGAAAACTTGTCGAAGACCTGTTTTTCCAGTGTTCTGTGATGCCCCTTGGACCACAGGATTTCCATCTGACATAGTCTGGGCGCCACATACCTTTAAGTACCTGAGTATCCATATCTTTCATGAGAACGAGAATGTGCAAGAGGGCAATCTGGGAGTTCCAATGCGATCCATCAAGTCCTGTGTTCCCTTCTGGAGATCGCTTCAGCTACCCTTTATGACACGCATAGTGGTCTCCAAGATGGTGATGCTCCAACGGCTCCCATACAACTTTGCAAACCTCCCAGTGAGGATGCCACTTCCTGGTTCAGAAAATTAGACTCCCTACTTTTTGAGTTAGTTTAGGACGGAAAGCCACCAAAAGGTCTTGTTTGACACTCTCCGCTGCCCAATACTGAAGAATGGTTAGGGAGCACCAGACTTTGAGCTGCATTTTGTAGCAGCGCAGCTCCAGTGGATTGTTCAATGGCTTGATGGAGCTAAACAGGTGGAGTTAGGTACAATTGGCGTGGACCTGAGCCAGGGGGCCTTGTTGGCCACATGATCCTGTGGCCGGGCCTCCTGCTGTCCACTGTGCTGTACAGTTGAAATAGTTGTGTCAAGCGATCGAGCGCAAGGTACTCTACACACCAGCACTGTCATTTGTGGGTCTGTCGCACGGGGATCCTATATCCTTCTTTACTGCAGGGCAACTCGCCGCTTGGACAGAAGCAGGATTGTGACAGTCAGCGATTGCTATCCTATAGGCACCTTCATCTCGCTAGAGAACCTGGCCACATCTCGCTAGAGAACCTGGCCACACAATCTGACCTCGCGACACAAAGGGATGTACAAAAGTTCCCCGGGAAGAGTGACGGAGAGGGGTGTGTGTGCTAGTGAGTGGGGGGAATCCCCTAGTTGGAACTAGAACCCTCACACACCCAGCAAGCTAGGTGTCATGCTTCATCATATGGGCTCTGCTCCTCGTCAGACTGGCGCTGCAATGTCTGACGGGCTCCCGAAACCGGGGCTCTTTAACGGAGATCTTCTGTTCCCGCCATATGGTGCATGCGTGTGAGAGGGCCTGTGGAGTGTGGTCGTGACGTGGGTGTTAGGTTAAAAAAGGTGAGTCAGTCTACATACTGAATTTATTCTCGTAGTAGACTCCCTTGGTTAAAAACAAAGAACGGTGGTGTGGGAGGGGAGAGACAATGACCCTAACACTATTAGGGTGAATTGGACTACTACCCTCAATTATCGGTCAACATGTTTCTTGCCTGATGGCAATTCTTCAGGACCTAAGTAGGATCGTACCACACAGTGAAAATACTAGTGACGAATATATACAAAAACAGAAGTAGGGGGTCAACACTTGCAGGCAGGTATACGTCCGTAATACAGTCAGTAATACCAGGGTGCAGGCTAGTCAGTCCTGCTGCAATTTGAATGCCCTAAACCGGATCCCTGATGGACCTCTCAGTCTGCTCCCGTGGGACTGGCTGGGGAGGTATAGTACCTTCAGCGGCAGCAGTCCGAACGGATTCACCTACCCCACGAGCAGCGTCTAGGCAATCACACAATCTGACCTGCCACAGGGCCAATTCCTCACCTACGAGGCACTGTTACTGACTTTGAGGGAGCTGTGGGACATGGGAATAGTAGAACCCCCACCGATGCTGTACTTCAGTTACTGCTAATGATGGAGTCAGGTAAACAACTGATCACATGGTTTCTAGAAAGCATTAATTGCAATGGTTAGGAATCCTCCGAATGCCCGTAGGGCAAATTGTGAAACAGTGCTGGGTTACAACATCACCGACCCTGAATGTGGAAGAACTCTGGCATATCCGCAGATGGTGTCTTGCAACACCCGTCTAAATTACATTCTGTTTAACTACACACACGACGTACCTGACCCCACACAAAATCATGGCCATTTATGGGGACGAGTCTAGGAAGTGCCCCTGTTGTGCGTTTGTGGATGCAGACTTTAGACATATAATGTGAGTGCGCTCAACTCCAGACGTATTGTGGGACGGTCCTTACGAGGCTAAACACAATCCATAATCAAACACAAGTGAGTGATATGGAGGTGTGTATACTGGGAGTCTTCCCTCGACCTATACCCAAGAAGGTCGGAAACAGGTTCCTAGATTTGACCCTAATATTGGCTAAGAGACACACAGTAATGCCTTGAAGTCTAGAGAGATGCCTAGAGTGAAAATCTGAACCAGAGATATCACCATGTGTGCCCAAGCAGTAGAGAGAGATCTACAAAGGGAGGAAGCCCATTGGGTGCCCAGAAGACCAATAGCGTACCTCTGGTTGGAAGTGGCAGATGAATGATAACCTCGCTCAGGTACTATGCGTCCACCTGACGGTTCTCAAGGGGACAGTGAGTTTGAAATCACTGCCCCTGATTAAGTGCCATGGGAGGCTCACTAACGTTCCTTAGGCAAGGGTGGCGGTCAAGTCCACTCTTATAGGGCCTGCCGTGCGCAGTGGCACCTGGGCCCATAACCCTTACACGATACAGACAGAAGGTCGCCAGATCAATGAGCCGTCACCGTCCCCTACTGTTTTCTGTGGTGCCCGTCCCAGTGGCCCCCCACACACATAGAGTCATATCAGAAAGGTACACTACCCCCGAAACAGTTTCAAGTTGGCTTAGTGTTTATTAGGAGGCCTATACTACATACTTGGACTAGACTAATGTCATAGCAAGATTGTGACCCTTAACTGCTGGGTCAGGCACTTATGGCAGCAGATATGCCCCACCATGCAGAGGCCGAGAGTGCAGGTCTCCTGCCTGCTCCGATATGCACCCAAGAAGTCCGCCGAGTCAACCGGAGGAGCCTGAAGAGGCAGGGTAACCAAGGAGTGCTTGGTCTTAAGCCCTGCCACTGTATCTCGCCTTTGTTTCACTGAAAAATGCTAGACAATGCTTCTAGGCCTTTTCTTGTTTTCTTTTCCCTTTTATTTTTTTTACTACGTCAAGATGTATTGTTCTCCTGTCCTGCTGAAAATCAGTGGACCTAAGGTCACCCGGTTGCTTATGTGACTAGAGTACATTTGAGAGTGCTAGTCAGGGATGGGCATGTATTTTGTAGTGTATTAAAATGCAAAATAAAGCACATCAGTAAAAGCATGTACTAGTTAAAAGCCAGTAAAAGTAAGTTTAAAAAAAAATAGATAAAGTCTGCCTCTAGGCATGTGTTTTTCAAACACCAGCATCAAAGGTGAATGTCAGATTTGAACTAACCTGGTAATCTGGATCAAAATGGAGCAGTGCCAATCTCCACTCTTTCCCGAAACAGGTTACTATGCTGGTCACCAGTGGGTCAGAGGAAAGAGGAGTAGGACAAGAGAGAGAGAGAAACAGAGACTCTGGGGGTCAGATTTATTAACATTTGACACAATGCAAAACAATGCAGCAAGACCACTTGCTGTGTTGTGCTGCACTACGTCAAATGGAGAGAACAGGAATGTGCCCTATTTACTAACATATGGCATTTTGATGCTCTCTGTCTGTGCTGGCACAATGTGTGCAGCCTAGTGCCAATGCAGGAGCTCTTGCACTATGGCACAAGGGTGTCTGCATTTGAAACAGGATTATTTTTTCTACAGAAAGGGACACCCTCAGAGGAAAGAGCGAGGAGAAATAAACATATTTCTACTACTTACACCTCTGTTGGGATAGTGTACCATTTTGACACATCCCCAGGTTTACTATTCTTAGTAAATCTAAGAATGCACCAGAATCCGTGGGTGGATGTGTGGGAACGCCCACAATCTATCCGTGGAATGCCTTCTCAACATAGAGTAATGCAAGGCAGTAACTTGGATGGCTTCCATCAGTTCAAGTCTTGTGAGATTCCCTTGGTAATCAGGGACTTGTGGTATGTCCTGACTCCAGCCAGGTACAGTGTGTGCCGCAAATGCTGCCTCACTTCATGCAATGCCAAACTCTACAAGCACCACTGAACTCCTCTGTCTTAAAAGAACTGCACACCCATCAAAGGGTGCATCTCCTCACCTGTCCCTCAACCACAGGTGAATGCGCCCGCTAGACCATGAGAGCAAACACAACCTCAAATCACCCGTAGACAACACCTTGCTGTTAAATGTGATGTAGTTTGCTAGGTCTCCAAAGTAAACCACAATTTATGGTCCTGCTAACTCCTCCTAGACCCAGTGTCAAGATGCATCACCTCCATCTCATATTATGTGTGATATACGGCATTAATTAGGTTGACCCATCATCATCAGTGTCTGAATTGCAAGGCTTCGTAAGCATGGGCATGTAGTGTGACAGCTTCATTCAGAACCTAACATCTCTCACAGAACCACTGAGAAATCTTATAAAATCTATGCATGCCTGGGAAGAGACATGTCCACAACCACAAGGTTTCCCAAACTTCCAAGTGGCTCTCTGTACAGACTCCATACTTCAATATTTTGACACTGGTATGGGTATGGAACTGTCATGGACGCCAGTCCAAAAGGACTTTAAGCAGTTCTCCTCCAGAAGCAAACATGTTGAAAATGAGGCCAATAACCTAGCCAGCTGAGCACTCACATCTTCAGAAGAGAAATTCTCAAACAGAGGAAGAAGCAATTGCAATTTACTCGGGATGCAGACATTCATCTATATCTCTAATACCACTCTTTCAAGGGTTATCATTCAAGTTCTCCTTCATGGATCAAAAACTAGATGTTAAAACTCCAGAAGCATTCTTTCATTGTCATCTACCTGCTAGGCTCCAACAACCAGGCAGATATCTTCACAGAAACCTTCATCCCATAACTGACACAGATGTGGAGGTTGCTGAAGAGTTGGAAGAATATGTCTTGCTGGTGGTACAAGGCTGGCATCCTCTATAGAGGTCCTGTCTGATGTGCTAACTGAGTGCAATCTTTACCCTGTGGTTTTTACCCACAGGATGTTACCACGCAGGTAAGTACTACACAGGCCAGTTTTTGTTACTTCAGCCTGTGGTACTTTACTACGCAAGTAAGTATGTTTTTTTATTTATTGAAAATGTGTCATTTAAAAACAGGAGACATTTCAGGATTAAGGGATAGGTACAGGTTAAGGAATGAACAAGGTTTAAGGGATGGGAAAGGGCAGAGGCATTGTGAACTCCCCTCTTTCGTACCTTAAGAGGGAGTAGTGTTGATACTACAAATGCTGATAAGTTATTTATGAGCCTGTTCTGTCTGCACCTCTGCAGACAAAAGATCTTAAAAAACCGAAGTCATGTAAAATCATAACAGAGGAGAGGGTTGATAAGCCAGTAATAATCACGAAGGTCGAGAAGAAGAAATTACGACAAAAAGAGTGAGAACGAGAAAGAGAGGGGAGGACAAGAATGAAAGGTGAACGGAAGGACATATTAAGAACGGAGGGAACCGTGATCAGTAGGTAGCGTCAAAATGATGAAAGGATGGATGCAAGAGTGAAAGGTTTGATGGATGAAAAGGTAAAAAACATTTGAATGGGTGGGTGAAAAAATGAACAGAATGATGAAAGGCTGGATAAACGGATGGATGGAAACCTGAGCAGATGGGTGAAAGGATTGATAGCTGAATTGATAAAAGGTGGGTGAAATAATAGATGGATTAAAAAAAATGGTTTAATATGTAAAAGGCTGGATCAAAGGTTGGAAGTGTGAGTGGAAGGATTGAAGAACGACTAATGATGAAAGGATGGATGGATGGAATGGTGAAATAATGGATGGAAGAGTGAAAAGATGGATGGATGAAAGGTTTAAAGGGTGCAAAGATAGATGGATAGAAGGAGGTCTGACAAAACCTCTTCTAGGGTGAGTAGGGTTTGCTCACATCGCTCACCCAATTTCATTGAAGGTACGGATCAAAGGAAGTATTTTAATTTTCGGGCTACTCCCCTGGGCAAGGGCAATGGAGAGTTGTAGTAAAGAAAGGTAAGGTGTTTTTTAGGGATTAGGGGTGGGTAGAGGTGTAAGGGTTTTTTAAAGTTGATGGGAGTGTACAGGTATACGTAGCTAAGAGTTTTTTTAGGGTTATGGAGCAGGTAGAAGTAAAAGTAGGTAAGAGTATCATCCGGGTAGAGGGGTGCGTAGAAGTAAAGTGGGGTACAGGGTTTTTAGATTCAGGGGTGGGCAGAGGTAAAGGGAGATAAGGTAAGGGTTTTTTATATACTGAAATTAGCCAGATGTTCACCCTAACAGCTTCCACGTGTGACCACTGCCTGCAAATAGCAATCTGTGAAGGATCAAGGAAAGACATGATACAAGATCACGAACACTGCACTATGGAGGGTGGCCAGCCTTCAAGCTGTTTGCACCATGTGTGGAATGAGCAGGCTGCAACCCGAGATGGATAGCTTCTAATAGCCAGTTGTCCTCTGGATGGCTCATGGAGGCCACGAAGAAGTAGAACAGACAAAAGCCAGATTAAAAAGTAAAGTCTGTTCACCCCATCTCAAAGACATGGTAAAAACAATAATAAAAGAATGCCAAGTGTGCCAAGCAGCTGGTCCAGGTAATCTTCTAGCCACTATTATCACAAGGGAATCCAAACTAGCCGGGGTAAAAGTTTAATTACGATGGAGTAATCGGAGTAGTTTCACGTTACTCTTGGATCACGAAATGACCCAAATTATGCGATTGTGCCCCCACTAGTAATTTAGAGTAATTTGGGGGGACAAATGCCTACTGCTAGAGCACAGGAATCAGAGCCGGAGCGGCTGCTGCTGTTTGTGTTCTGTCTCATTTAGTGCTATTTTCTTAGTACAAAATACATTCCCTGGTTCAATTTGGGCATAAGGTGCAATTTCTAATAAGAAAATAACACTAAATGCAGGGTTACATTCCTTGCATAATTCTGCCTAAGCTCGTCAAGATTGCTGTGATTTCATGTAATGTAGATTCTTCTAGTAATGTATGAAGGAAAGTCTTAGTTTCACCCACCTTCTGCTTTATGATCCGTATCTAACCCTCCACCTCTTTGTAGGTAACCTCCTGCACGCTCCGTACTTCGTAGTTCTTAGAAACAACTTCACGGGCACAACGCGCACCGCGCCTCAACTCCTCGACCACCCTCCGCTTATCCTAAATCAGTAGGCAGGCTTGCCCCCCCCCTGACCCATAGTACCCTAGCTCTTGATAGCTTACGGCATCCGCACTCGTACTGCCACTCTTACACCGATTAATTCCATCACCCAATATCACCTGGAGTTTGCCTGTGCACCGTGGCTGTGTGTTCTGCTTGTGTGCGGTTAACTATGACTTGCCATCAACGGTTCTGAGTGACAGCTTATGGCGCAGGCACCCGAACCGCTACTTTTCACCTTTCTCATCGTCACTTTTAATACACTGACCTTGTAAATATGCACTGCTGATCCATGTTCGCTCATTTTAGAATAACCATGACTTTTTCAAACGTGGGTATGATTGAGCTCCTGATTACTTTACCCTGAGTTTAATTTTTGCAACAACATGCCACCAACCTCAAACTATCAATAGCAAATTATGTAGCTGGCAATCTCAAACATTGTTAAACATTCTGTAATTGATACACGGTCTCGCACTAACTATGCATGGAGTTTGTCTCACTGCTACTGTAAATTGTCATTTTTGTTAATTTTGTCACAATACCTAAATTCTGCCAATTATTTTTGTCCTTCCGTTCTTTCCAATAGGCATCTGAGGCTTCATATTGTTAGGCATAATACCTATGTACTGATGATGATCCATGTAACGTGAAAACGGATCGAAACGGCATTGACAATTTTAAACACCTTATACATTCTAAACCTTTTGTGTACTTCAAATGTAAAGGTGCTCGTTATGTTTTGTTGTACCTTGACATTGTGCAATAACCTTAAGCTTTTGCCTATAAGCCCTTTTGTTTCAGTTTTGTTATTTATTGTATGTTGCACATGTGTTAAGTAGGGTACAGGCTTGTGCTCCACTTTGTGGATTGCTGTGTGATATTCATCCCTATTGTTTGCAAGTAAATATCAGACCTCTGTCCGGCTGGACATGTCAAATCAATATAGTAACGACTAAGTCTATACTTATTCTCCTTGATATCCCTCCTATAAGGGACCACTGTTGTCTAAAAGAATTACTCCCAAGGTCCCTTTCTGACTTTATTTGGGTCCCCTTGTTGTTTTCAAATATATTCAGTTTTATTAACCCCTTCCAGGCTGATAACGAGCTCAGCTCATCATGAGCGTTACCTGCCGTGCGCTCATGACGAGCTGAGCTCGTCATGAACCGCGGGTTTTTTAAAACCGCCGCGCACAGCGGGAAAAGCCGCCGCAGCGATGCGGTTAAAGACACTGAAGCAAGTATTATGTTTCTCTGATCTTGCTTTTATTTTAATAGCAGCAGTCAAAAGAACTGTAAAAGCTACAAATCCCATGAGGCATAAAGACATTTAGGCAATCAGAAACCAAAACATAATACAAAGCTCGGCCAATGGGGAAACAGCATAACTTACAAAACCTATCTTGACTGCGAACAGTCCTCTTTTCATGAGCAAGAAGTTAAAGATAATTATTAAACAAAGGAAATATAGAAAACATAATGGATATCACCAAAGTAAAAGTTAAAAGTTCTTGGAAAAAGTCTGTAAAGCTGTGTCCCAGAGGAAAAGTCAGCAACTTGGTAGAATTGGAGGCACCAGGCAAAACAGCATCTGAAGGTTTTGAAGGAGAAGAGCGATGGCGTGGTGGAATGTCCTTATGTGGATGAAGACGGTGGAGCAGCAGTAACTATTAGGGCGGGAAAAAAACACTAAGGACCTGATTACCAGTTCGGCAGTCAACCTGTGGTGGAGTTGCTGTGGCCTTCGTGAACAGCCGCACCAGTGATCAGACCGCCATATTACCAGTGCCTCAGTCGGACTGCGAGGGGACCGCCACCACCTCCTGGGATGTATCCTTATATATATGCAATATGCTTGGCAGGGCACTGTGGCATGCCAAGCATTTTATGAGTTTCCTCCCACCTCACTTTTCACAGCACTGAGCCTGCCGTTTAAAGAGAGGCAGGGAGGAAACAAAGGTTGAGCCTCTGGGCATGGCTTCATGCAGGGGGACACATGATGTGCCCCCTCCCCTGTTTGCATGCACCCTCTGTTCCTGCATGGCTTGGACTTAACAATCCTTACCGTGCAGGAATGGCCTTTGATGTTCCCTTTGCTGTACTTCTTTGAAAGGCACAGCCGTGGGAACGACAAAGGACGCCCACCAGACTACAAAAATACTTGTAATCTGGTTGGCGACTGGCAGTGAGCTATGGCATAATTTTCATTAAATATAAGGGAGCTATCTAAGTCCATGCATTCGAGATTTACAACATAGGGCATTCCACCCTGTCTGACTTGCATCGAATTTTAATACAAGACCGGGGCTGATGCGAAGATGGTTCTGCCGTTCCAGGCCTATAAATGGTCTAGCTACCATTTGAGTTCTAGTTGGGATTCTGAATGTAGACTGATGGAGTCCAAGTCAGCAAGACACCTGCACAAGTGACGAATTTTGAGCCTCTGGAGTGCTCGATAATAGAGGGGACCCAAAAAAACCGCCTGTATTGAGGAAGAGAAAAGACTCGCTATTCTTGCCAGAGAGCTTAGAGAAATGGTCAAACTTCAAAGCGTTTGGAGAATCTCTAATTTGATGGCTTTGACTTTGGACAGGGGTAAATGGAGTGTTACAGTGGTGAAATTAATGAGAATACTTAAGAATTCAAACTGAGGGGAAGGAATTAGGATCGATTTTTCCGTGTTGATGAGAAAGCCCAGATCTGAAAGAAGAGACCAAGTAAGTCAAACTTGTGACTGGAGAGTATGTAAGTTTTGACACATTAACAGAATATCATCTAGGTAGATGATAAGTCTGATACCTTGAGCCCTGAGAGACCTACATCCACCTTCATTATTTTTGTGAAGTACCATGGCGCTGAAGAGAGCCCGAATGGAAGGGAAGAAAACTGATATGTTTTACCTGTCATTGAAATTGAAGAAATTTCCTGTAATCATGATGGATGGGCACTATAAGGTAAGTATCCTGTAGATCCAACTGCACAGTGCAATCACGTTGAAGTAACAAATTCCTGAAATGGATGATCATCTCCATCTTGAAATGATGGCAGATTACAAACTGATTGAAATGTCTGATATTGATTACAGGTCTCATTTTTTTGTTTTTCTTTTGTACTAAGAAAAGAGAGCTGAAGAAGCCTGATGGGTCAGGAAGTGAAAGTTGAATTGCTTTTTTGTGTAAAGCAACTTTATTTCTAGAGATACTAGACTGTACATTTCGGATGAACATTTTGGAGGGTGAGGAAACATAGTTGGAAAAGGCATTGAGTAAAGCTCTATAGCATAACCTTGTATGGTGTTTAGGATCCAGAGATCTGAAGTTATGGATTGCCATTTGCTTGGAAAGAATTGAAGTGAGCCTCCTACAGGAGGACTGCCATAAAAGAGATTCACCTTCTTGGTTGGTGTATTTATAGCTCTTTTGGGCTCTTCCAGAGACACCTTTGCCTCTCGAAAGGTAAAACTGTAGCTTGTATTCCTGGTAGGTTGAGTTGTAGGAGCCTCGAAAACTTTGATTTTGGATGTTATGGCCAGTAAAGCAGCTCCTTCGTCTATCAGCCCTGGCAAAACCATGTTGGGAAAAAACTTTTTGGAGTGACTGTTGGGCTTTGTCTATGGAGGCAAAATTAGCAATTTATTTGCTGAGTTATTTAATAAAGGAACCTGCAAATAAGGGACATTCCGCCTTAACACCAGGGTCCATAATAGCCAGGTTTGTCAGCTGGGGATATAATTTTAACAGGAGACCTTTCCTCCGTTCATGAGTAGTAGTGGAGTTTGCATTTCCCAACAAACAGAAGACTCTCTGTATCCACATTCACAGAGCTTCAGGATCAAAAGGGGGGATGTCAAGTCTGGTGGCTTCTGCTAAATCAAAAATGCGAGGCAGTGAGCCTATAATGTCTACTACCATGTCCTGGCAGGTAGATCAGGCTTTGTCTACTCCCTTATGAGGATCTTTACCAAATTTGGAGAAAAAGGTAAGCATGTTAGGGTCAATAGAGTGTGTGGATGTGACATTAGAAGGTAAAGAGCGTCTAGGGCATTCTGATTTTAGTGTGGCATTGGTTTGTTTGTCCGGAGGCAAACAAAGTCTAAATGCAATATATTCACCTACATGGTTGGCATGGAATCAGTAGAATTTGGGTGGTGGATACGTTTGGGGTCAAATATGCGCATACCCTCTGCATCCAAAACAGTTTTAGCAATAAAAGGATAATGAGAGGGTGAAACCAACTTACTCTTCTTAGCAAGAGGGGTGGGAAAAGGGTCTGTCCCCCCATATTAATCTTTATCTTCATCAGTATCCATTTCGCTCATGTCATCATCTGTGTCAAGTATTTGGGAAATAACTATTTTTGAAGTTTTAATAGCCATATTTTTTAATTTAGCTTTACATTTGGCAGTTGACATATTACTACCCTCCTTAAAAGGAGGCTTGGGAGGAACCACTTTCTCAGTCATGTGTGAGGAAACCTCACCCCGTACAACCGCAATATTAGGTTTGGAAACTGTTGATTGTGTATTTTTAGTAACCCTGGGCATAGTTTGTGTAGTAGCGCTACGCGTAGCTACGCGAAGTGCACTTTGAGATACGCGTAGCTATGCGAACTGCTTAGTGCACTGTGCAAAATGCTGTTCGCACTGATTGCATGGTGCCGGATGCTTGTCCGCACTGTGCCATCAGTGCAAACGGCATCTTGCACAGTGTGAGCGGTCATTTTCTGCCGCTCGAGTAGATTTCTACTCGAGCAACAGCTTTCTTAATGCGGACTGGTAGTTTCTCATCAGGAGTGGTCGCGAGCATATGCAACCACTCGCAATGAGAAACCTGACCTCCCCGCATTGAGAATCTCACCGGAAGGTTTTTTTTCCACGCTCGCGATCGGCAACTTGATGTTGATGATCGCGAACAAGGAAAAAGTCTTGCCGGGATGTCATTTTGCTTGCTCGTGGTCACCAACTTGACATTGTGGACGGCGAGCAAGCAAAAAATGACTGCTACGCTACACGTGTTTGCACTGTGCTACATGCAATTTGCGTAGTGCGAAGTAGCGTAAACCTCACAAACTACGCAAGCGTAGCGTAGTACTTCGCCCAGGGTTAATTTTTAGCTGAAGAAAGAATCACCATGGCTTTGTGCTTTCTGCTTTCTCCTGCAGAATGGGCCAAAATACTCTTAGACACCAGATTAATGACTGAATTTTCAATATTTTTTGTACCTTTATTCATTTAGTCTGCAACAACCTGTTCCACAGAGGACTGACTAAATCCATTTCAGTTATTCTTGAAAGTTTTCACATCCTCATCATTTTCATTAAATATAAGGCAGCTATCTAAGTCCATGCTTGGTACTGATAAAGCAACAAGTTACATGAGAATAGGGAAACTTATGGAAGAAATTAGGCAGAAAACTGGTTACATTTGAAAAGGGGTAGAAGGAACAAAGTGTCCTCTCAATGGGTGTGGACGCACTGAGACAAGAACAGCAGAAAATGATAAATGGGTGGGAAACCAGGCCGAGCCCCTGTGCATGTTTGAGATTTACATCGGAAAACCTGTAGAAGCCAACCGGAACTCCACGAGAAGGCTTATGAAGTGTGCGGGTTAGAGGAAAGGTCTGTAAACAACTATTATGCGCCAGTGAGGCAGAGATTAATATTGTGAAGCCCTCCCATGATGCGCCACAGGAGAATTGCTGGTGCAGCCAGGTACGTTTAGGGAGCACACATAGAACGGTGCGCTTGTGTCTGCAATGCCAGAGGAAATGGAACAGAAACCACAAATAATGAAGCAAATGGCATGCATTAAATACAAATGCACTAATAAAATCGTATTATTTTAATATGAGAAAATAACGAAAAGGTACAATACTTATTTTGACTGCGAGCATCCAGAAAAGAGGATTGTTTGCAGTCAAGATAGGTGTTATAGGTTATGCTGTTACCTCATTGGAACTTAATAAAACGAGAGAGGTCCAACAACCCAAATTCCAACTCAAACATGGGGATCGTCATGGATGATTATTCCACATACCTAGAAGTAGAAATCATGTCAGGCAACTCTGCTGAAGAAGTCATTTTGTATTCAGAAAAGATCCTGGCCACCCTTGGCCTGCTGAGGGAGCCATACATTATTCCTGGTCCATCATTTTAAAGACAAGAGCTGGCAGATTTCCTCACTTCACGTAAGATCAAACAAAATTAGGTCACACACTGGTAAACTCAGGTCAGTGGTGAGGCTGACACACTCATACAAACGTTAAACAAAACAGTTCACATTTATCATGCTTCAGGACACAACCCAGAGTGAACCCTGTACTGATTCATGAGGGAATACTGCAACACTCCACCTCGGATCAACAGGTGTCCACCTATGCAGCACTGCATGGGAGAATGGTTGCAAATACCATCCCACAAAACTAAACCTAGTCTCCAGCTCCACCTGATGAGGAAGGCCCTTTAAGAGGATGATGATGCTGCAATGACTGTGCTTTTGCCAATCGTTAAACTTGAATATCAGACACCATTGTGGGAGATTAGATGCTAGTTAAGCATATAACCCCTAGACAACCATCCTTGCTGTTATTGAAGACTCTCACCCACTCTCTTAGTGGCATGCTTCATCGTTGGGTCACATCCTCGTTCAGGATAGGCTCAAGCATATTAGGAGCACATGTGGTTTTCTTCTACATGGATCTTAATCTAGGTTAAAAACACCTAGAGGAGACACAGGTATCCCTTTAATAGAGGGTGTCCCTGTTATAATAATTAAAAATAATGTGCTGGGTGTTGATTGAATGCAATGTCCTTACAACCTACATACCGTGAGCAAATTCAGGCTTTCTGATGAACTTCATCCTTGTACGCTATTTTACATGAACAGAACTCTGATAACTGCTCATAGAGATGAAAAGACAGTTTCAAGGAATGAATCTTCAGACAAGGGATTAGCTATATGAAGCAAATAGAACTTAGTTTCAGTGATCCAAAGAATCCTTTTCGCTGGCCTCCATTCCCTGGGGATCCTATAGAAATAGCATTTGAACCTTGCTTCCTCTGTGCAAAGACTCCTGTTAAGAGGCCTTATTCCTTGACACATACAACTCTTCAAGGGTTAATGTCACTACAAGTTCTTCCTTACATGAGGCCCCTGATTGGTCCAGCCAGACTAGATATAATCTATGATCTAGTCATGGGCCTTCCCAGAAAAATGCTATTGTATTGTAATTACATTTATATAGCGCTTACTACCCCTGGAGAGGCGTCAAAGCGCTTTTTCGGCGAGTAGCACATTACTCCACTAGTGTAGTTAGTATTGTGAAATATTAATGTAATTTGAGTGGTGGATATGTTAGTTATTTGGATTGAGTAGGATAGTGGAGGAATATCAAGAGGGAAAAGATTTGTATTTATATATAGCACTTGCTACCCCTGATGAGGTGTTGAAGCGCTGTTTCAGCTAGTAGCACGCTACTCCGTAACCCATAAGTATTAGTGGTGAATTATTATAGTGAAATATGAAAGTAATTTGAGTGGTGTGAGGTAGTTATTTGGATTGAGAAGGATAGTGGAGGGATAGAAGAGGGAAAAGGTTTTCATTTATATAGTGCTTGCTACCCCTGATGAGGTGTCGAAGAGCTTTTTCGACATGTAGCACGCTACTCCAGATCCCATAAAGGATTAGTAGTGAATTAGTATAGTGAAATATGAAAGTAATTTGAGAGGTGTATATGGTAGTCTGTTTTTTAGATGGAGAAGGATAGTGGATGGAAAAGGTTTGCATTTATAAAGTGCTTGTTACACCCTCATTTTCGGTGAGTAGCATGCTACTCTGGAACCCATAAAGGATTAGTGGTGAATTAGTATAGTGAAATATGAAGTCATTTGAGCTGAGGATATGTTAGTCTCTTATTTGGGAAACGAAGGGAATAGTGGAGGGATAAAAGAGGGCAGGGTTTAGAAATTTATTTTTTGGGGGAGGGAGGGAGTTTATAACTGTAGGAGGGGGATTTTGGATGGAGATGAGTTAGTATAGAGAAATATGAAATGAATGTGAGTGGTGGACATGTTAGTCTGGTATTTGGATTTAAATGTTCTCACTTTTGGAAATTGAGCTTCATTAGTCAAACAATCCACTATTTTTGATGTCATTCATGAAGGGTCCTTCCTTATCACTTCATCTCATTTCCCATTACTCTGGACTAGTTCCTCTCCCAACATCATGACCAACTGCTTCTCTGTTTTTGTCCTCCATTTTATCTCCTGCTTGGTTGCTCAGGAATCTCAGTAGGCAATAATCTACTACATTTTGCAAAGGTTTCACTTATTGTACCTCAAAATTATACTCCACGATACACACTTGGACTTCTGGGAGCTACAAATCCATCAAATACGCAAAGATATATGTAATGGGTTTGTATTTGAATTTGAATTTAAAAGCATTTCTATAGCGCACTTTTACCACGCGGTTTCTTGGCGCTTTTGAGTTGTAGAGAGGCCAACAAGAGCAGAGGGGGTCTAAGCATTATAAGCTCGAGAAAAGAGCAGAGTTTTTAGACCTTTCCGGAACTCAGTGTAGGAGGGTGTCCCACGGAGTTCCGTCGGGAGAGAGTTCCAGAACGCAGGAGCGAGAACTGCGAATTTTGTTCCGCCTGCCTTTTTCTTTCTGAAACGGGGGATAGTTAACAAGGCCTGATGAGAGGAACGAAGCTCTCTGCCCGGCGTGTAGGGCTTGATGGCGGAGCAAATGAACTCCGGAGCGGTGCCCATTTTGGCCTGAAAGGTGGTACAGCCAAGCTTAAACAAGGCTCGTTCTTTCACCGGCAGCCAGTGCAGGGCCTGCAGTAAAGGAGTAACGCGATGGAATTTAGGCAGGCCATGGATCAGGCGGGCAGCCTGGTTCTGCACTAGCTGCAGACGGCGAATGGCATAGGCTGGGGCGCCGTTATAGATGATATTGCCATAATCAAGGCGCGAGAGCACCATAGCCATCACTATGATCTTTAGAGCGGGTAGAGAGAAAAAGCGAGAGATCTTCCTAATGGTTCTGAGGGGAAAAAAACTGGAGGAAACAACTGAGTTGACCTGTGAGTGAACAGAAAGTGAAGAATTAAAAAAAATACCAAGGGTTTTGACCTTAGGGACGGGGATCGGAGGGACACCAAGTGAGGGAGGCCAGTGGGAGGAGGACCAGGGGCTGCAACCACCTCCGGTCAGGACTAATTCCGTCTTGTCCGGATTGAGTTTGAGGTGGTTGCAGTTCATCCAATCCTGAATGAACAGCATGACGGATTGGACGTTCAGGGATGAAGAGGAAGGATGGGAGAGGTTAAAGATTAGCTGGAGGTCGTCGGCGTAATTAAACACCGTGACCTCAAGCTGCTGTAACAAAAAAATAAGGGGGTAGATGTATAAATTAAACAAAAGGGGGGAAAGTGAGGAACCTTGGGGAACTCCACATGCGACCCTACGAGGGGCAGCAGTGAAACCAGCTAGGTGGACCGCCTGAGCCCTACCACTCAGGAAGGACTCAAGCCAGGCGAGGGCCAGGCCCTCTATGCCCGCCGCCCTGACACGGGTGAGGAGGATGGAATGGTCCACCGTGTCAAAAGCGGCGGACAGGTCTAAAAGGATGAGGGCCTGCGGAAGGTTGGTATCAATGCCCTCGCGTAGGCAGTCCATCACTGAGGTCACCACCTTCTCCGTAGAATGGAGGGGGCGAAAACCCGCCTGCCGAGGGGAGAGGCAGTGGTTAACTTCCACGTAGGTGCTCAGGGTGCTGGTAACATGGGTTTCTAGAACCTTGCCCAGGTAGGGCAGAAGGGAGATAGGACGGTAATTAGAGGGGGATGAAGGGTCGGCACCGGGCTTTTTAAGGATGGGAATAACAGCCGCGAATTTGTGAGCAGTGGGGACCACTCCATTGCTGAGTGAATCATTCAGGAGAGTGAGGGGAGGGGTAGGACAGTTTAGGAAGATTTCTCTCAAAATATGAGCCGGGGCAAAGTCTAGGGGGGAGCCTGACTTTATCTTGTGAAGCAAGGGAGGAAGGGTGACCTCGGTGAGGGGGGGAATGGAAGTAAGTTTGGAAGTGACAGCAGGTGGGGAGGGATTGGTGAAGGTAGGGGAAGGGAGGGGGATGTTGGCCTTAATCTTTGCGACCTTGTCAACGAAAAAATCGTTGAGTGAGTCGCAAAGCGCTTGGGAAGGGGGGATCGAGGCCGTGACTCTATTAGATGAGGCAAGCTCGTATACCGTAGCAAAGATCTCTTTGGTTTGGGATTCTGCTGCCAGTATCCTGTTAGAATAAAACAGGGTCTTGGCGTCGAGGATGCCTTGCTTATATGCTTTGAGCACAGAGAGATAGGTGGTTTTTTTGGCGGGACAATAGTCTCTTCTCCATGCACGCTCTGCTCTACGTGCGGCCAGTTTCTTCTCCTTAAGCTCAGAGGTGAACCAACGGTTAGCAGCATGGGCTCGCTTGACCGTGATCCGCCTCAGAGGGGCAAAGTCGTCGCCTGCCTGGGTCAGCCAGCTATCAATGGTGGCCATTTGGACCGGGGCGGCGAGGCCGGAAAGGTCGGGGCAAGAATTAAGTAGGGATGAGCAGAAAGATGGCATATCTGCCTTGCCCCATTTCCTAACCCAGGTGTTCTTGGGAAGGGGGGTTTGGTCGCTGGAGCTAAAGCAAGGGAGAAGGAAATTAAAAAGTGGTCCGACCAGGAACAGGGGGAGATAGTGGGGGAAGTAGTGGGGATGTTCAAGGTCCAAATCTGGTCGAGTAGATGGCCATGCACGTGGGTAGGGCTATGAACATGGGAAATAAAATTAAGGCTGGTCATAAGATCAGTAAATTCTTTGGATAAAGGGCTTTCGGCCGGATCGTTGGGCCAAAAATTGAGGTCGCCCAACACCAAAACTGATGAGTTGTTGATGACCAGTGTTGCGAGAATATCCTGGAGGCTGGACACAAAAGTGGGAGTGGGTTGGGGGGGACGATAGATAAGGACAGCAGTGAGGGGAGCCGAATAAGAGCTAGCGCGAATTATCAAGCAGTCCACTTCAGAGATGGGGGGAAAAGGAAGAATCTGAAGATGGGAGTCGGTATGAGCTATCAAGGCCACTCCACCGCCTCTTCGGCCCTCCGGTCGGTCTGCTCGAATGATGGAGTATGAGGGAGGGAGTGCGGCTAAGACGTTAGGTATGGAGTCGGCCCTAAACCAGGTCTCTGTTAAGAACAAGAGATCCGGATTATGAGTGTCAAGGTAATCAAATAGCTCATACTGATGACTGACTGCTGATCTGGTGTTAAGAAGCGCAGCAGTAGTGTTAAAGATCGGCGTGTGGGGGGCAGGAGGGGGGGAGAAAGTGGGGGCAGTAGCGCAGGGGAGGGGAGAAGAGACAGGTGTGGCAGCAGGTGGAGTGGCCGAGGGTCTCGAAAGGAGACTTAGGTGTTGCAACCGATTGCGCACGTGCGAGCTGATGGTACCTGGAATTCAATGGGATATAAGGGCGAGGGATGAGTATGATAGCGGCGGGGCATGAGGAGGTGCCCCCTGCCCCAACCTGTCGCGGACGGGCGCAGACGGGCTTAACTCAGGCGCAACTCCGGCGCGCCTCCGTCGCGCCCGCTGCGCTCGTCCGCTGCGCTGACGCATGAGGGACGTCTATGTAGGCTGTGACGCGATGGGGGAGGAGTCAGGAAGGCGGGAGGGGGGGAGTGATTAAAAAAAAACAAGATGCCCGTCCGCCGCTCGTACTCAGCGGGACGGGGATGGCAGCAGGCTGCTCGTAGTCAGCAGAGCAAGGTAAATAAGTAATTTAAAAATGAGAGTCAATTTCAAGCGCTCAGCGCGCAGCCTCTGCCCTCTGCCACAGGGCTTCGAACTACGCGAGAGGGGAAGTGGGCGGAGCCTATGTAGGCTACGACGCGATGGGGGAGGAGTCAGGAAGGCGGGAGGGGGGGAGTGATTAAAAAAAAACAAGATGCCCGTCCGCCGCTCGTACTCAGCGGGACGGGGATGGCAGCAGGCTGCTCGTAGTCAGCAGAGCAAGGTAAATAAGTAATTTAAAAATGAGAGTCAATTTCAAGCGCCCAGCGCGCAGCCTCTGCCCTCTGCCACAGGGCTTCGAACTACGCGAGAGGGGAAGTGGGCGGAGCCTATGTAGGCTACGACGCGATGGGGGAGGAGTCAGGAAGGCGGGAGGGGGGGAGTGATTAAAAAAAAACAAGATGCCCGTCCGCCGCTCGTACTCAGCGGGACGGGGATGGCAGCAGGCTGCTCGTAGTCAGCAGAGCAAGGTAAATAAGTAATTTAAAAATGAGAGTCAATTTCAAGCGCTCAGCGCGCAGCCTCTGCCCTCTGCCACAGGGCTTCGAACTACGCGAGAGGGGAAGTGGGCGGAGCCTATGTAGGCTACGACGCGATGGGGGAGGAGTCAGGAAGGCGGGAGGGGGGGAGTGATTAAAAAAAAACAAGATGCCCGTCCGCCGCTCGTACTCAGCGGGACGGGGATGGCAGCAGGCTGCTCGTAGTCAGCAGAGCAAGGTAAATAAGTAATTTAAAAATGAGAGTCAATTTCAAGCGCTCAGCGCGCAGCCTCTGCCCTCTGCCACAGGGCTTCGAACTACGCGAGAGGGGAAGTGGGCGGAGCCTATGTAGGCTACGACGCGATGGGGGAGGAGTCAGGAAGGCGGGAGGGGGGGAGTGATTAAAAAAAAACAAGATGCCCGTCCGCCGCTCGTACTCAGCGGGACGGGGATGGCAGCAGGCTGCTCGTAGTCAGCAGAGCAAGGTAAATAAGTAATTTAAAAATGAGAGTCAATTTCAAGCGCTCAGCGCGCAGCCTCTGCCCTCTGCCACAGGGCTTCGAACTACCAGTGATCAGTGATCAGTTTAGCTTTCAACTGAATGATTGACCAACAATATTCAAATGCCTCTATCTCCACTGCAGAATACAGTATGTCACCACTCACTCCCCTGGAGACAAATGCAACTTTTTTTTATTCTCCAATTAGCTGGGGCAAAACCTCCAAAACATACATCACTAGAATTCATTGTAAACGTAGTCTGACATTTGGCACCAAATTACCAACACAGGAACTGCACTGGTAATCTTTTTTTATGCTATCAATCCTTTCTGTGCATACATCATCCCATGTAATCAGCAGCCCTTTTTGCATTAACTTCCTTTTCATTTCAACTACATTCATGGAGTTGTCCACTATTTGAACATTATTCAGTGATCTGTTTCCATCACCTCTCTGATCATACTTTCAATTGAGCTCATGACGTTCACCACAATTCCAGTCCATCATCAGATACATAAAGCAGATGCATATATGATTCTTTGCTCATCAGTGTGTATAAGCTACAGAAGCTTCAAAACTTCCCTCATGTATACGAGCAACACAGTGCGGTTTATCCATCCTATTTCTAATCGCCATCATCTGGATGTCAACCATGTTCCCATGTTTCTTATTATTTTTGCAATCATCTTCTAACACATGTCTTGCACATTTTCACATACATCTGTTTAATTTATTACCCATATAGTTTTATTTCTACATAGTTTTGCAGAGTGTCCATCTTCCTTCTTCACACTCTCAAATTAATGTTTTTGCTTCACGTCATGCTATGTGCCCAACATACCCACATCTGTAGCTTTTTATTTTATGCAAATCCTTACTCTGATCTTTAAATGTTCTGTGCTATTTACTTAGCCAGGGACAGAGTATCAGCTCTCGAGCATTAGAAAAATCCAGCATCACCTCCCTTTCCATCACATTATAAATCCCATTACAAATCTAGATTGCTGCAACAGCTTATTCATGGTAATCAACAAGGATGCATTTTCTCCCATTCAGCTTTTCAACTTTAACATTCTTCTCCTTGTCACATTAAAAACCTATCTCCCCCTCCTGCCTTTAGGGCGTTTGAATTGCAGCCAATGACAAAGCCCAGCTCAAAATCTTTGTCCTAATCTTCAAAACAATTTATGGTCTTGACCCTCACCCGTCACACCTCAACTTGATCACTGCAGTCTGCTAATGCTCACCTGCTCACAGTTCTCACCGATCCATGTGCCAAGTACCGCATGTGCTAATGTTATGTTATGTTATGTTACATAATCTTGTAAAGCGCTCAGCTGCCCCAGCAAAGGGGCGTCCCGGCGCTATTTCCAGAGTCAAGATGGACGTTAGGAGATCAGCAAGGCAGGCTTACAGAGAGGTTAGTTAAGGGGAAAATGATAGGTTTTAATTGCTTTCCTGAGGTCTAACAGACCTTCCATTTCACAAATTTGGGCTGGTAGGGTGTTCCATAGTTTTGCTGCTAGAAAGAGGAAAGAACATCCGCCCGCTCGGCTGCGTTTAATCCGAGGTACTTTGACCAGGTTTTGACCAGCCGGGCGTAATGCACGAGTAGGAATATACATGTTCAGCAGAGTACCAAGCATTTTGGGGGTAGCAAGTATTAGAATTTTGAACAAAATACATAGGGTCTTAAACTATATCCGCTGAACTACCGGAAGCCAATGGAGCCTCCGGATGGTAGCAGAAATGTAACTAAACCGGGGAAGGCCAACTAAGGCTCTGGCCGCCGCATTTTGGATGCGTTGCATTTGGGCAATTTCTGCTTTTTTCGCACCCAACATCCTACCTACTCTGCACCCTGAACCCGCCCCTGCCAGAGAGCTATGACTTTGTTAAAAGAACTTTGGAGGCGGATGTTGATTTGCTTGTATATATATATATATATATATATATATATATATATATATATATATATATATATATATATATATATATATATATATATAATATATATATATATATATATTTCGAGCTTTCCTACTCTCTTTCCTTCTTTGGGGAGGTATGTAATTTTGCATATGCCCACTACCTAAATTGACACCCTGCACAGTGTTTCTTTCTTGGTTTTGTCCAGGACGCAAGCTTGCTAATAAATAAAAGGTTCTAGGGCTCACGCCAGTCACTTGGCACATGGAGAATAAACAAGCTACTCACCTCCCTGTGAAACACTTTATGTGCTCCAGCACGTGTTTGCGATCTGGAACACAAGAGTTAGATCAAAGTCCTTGTGGATTTCTTATTTAATATATTTTCAACCAAAAGGCTTTGGTGGTTGTTGTAACCCACAATGGAATGTCCCTTGTTTCCCCCCCCCTTCCTCTCTGCCCTTATGGTCTTGTCCTAGAATGTTGAAGTGAAGGCTGCTGTAGAATGTTGACAGCCTTCACTGTATGATCCCAGGCACCACCTAGCAGAGGGTGCGTCCTTTGTACTATAATAAACTACAGCTTACATTTAATTAATTGTGGACTTACTTTATAATATATTTGGCGACGAGGACGGGATGCTGTGAAAGGGACAGCGACGCATCCTCCCCTGTGGACTGTTCAGCTGGTTGGTGGCCTGAGGCTGAGGAGGGTCATTTTCGTGCTCATTCAGGGTGAGGAACAGGACCAAGGCTGTTATAAGACGCTGTCATAGCGTAGAGTGGACTGTCCAGAGAACTCCATCGGTGATGCTTAGGCGTCTACTCGTTACTGCATGGGGCATTGCGGGGTGAAGGTCACCGATTTGCCATGAATTTCGGAAGTCTGCCGTGAGGCTGTGAGGTGGAAGAAAAGCTTCTATAATCCAGCAGTTATCAGCGGACAAGTAATTAAGGTGTGAGGGACAGCGGTGGAGTTTGCAAGGCATCGGGCAGCGTGTGAGGCGAAGGGCTCTGCTGAGTCGGCAGCGTTGAGGTGAAGGGCTCCACTGCGGCATGCTCGGTGCTTTGAGCAGCAGTTCACCTTATCTCCGCTGGCAAGGAGGTGGCCTGAATTTGTAAGGAATTGGAAGAGGAGCGGCGCGTGAGTTGAGGCTTTCTACTGTGGTGGTCTCTGAGGCGTCTCTGGCGATTTCCTGGAGCTGTGTGCAACCAGCGGCGGCTCGAGTTCGTTCTGGAAACTGTAAGCCGGCCTCTAAAGGAAAAGAAAGAGGAAACAACGTGTGGAGACCACGGGAGTTCTTGTGCCAGTTTACTATGAGGTGTTAGCAGGGTTTGAAGCGAGTTGTAGCACAAAGCAAATTTGTGTGAGGAGAAAAGGGCAGCTGTGGAGAATTCTGCCCTGTCGAGTCTCTCACAAAGGAAGTTCCCGCCCACAATCATTCCAGTGTGTCAGGAAGGAGACTTGTGGGAACAGACACAGAAAGAGGACTGGAAGCTAGTCCAATTCTAGCTAAGGAGTATTTCTATTGTCAGAATGCACTATTTCTAAAAGTTAAAAGTTTACATTAGGATTTGTATCTGTAAAGTATTCATTCTTTACCATTGCATAAAGTTTTTTTCAGGACTTTAAGGGAGTTGTTTCAGGGAAAGGTCCTGGTGGTGAAACTCCATATACATTAGTTGGGGTAGATTGTAAAGTGTGCAGATTTACATTGTATTACAGCTATATTTAGGGCATAATTTCCTCCTCTAACCTTTCACTACACAGTACCTGACGTGGCAGGGGCAGGCATGAACCAACCACCCCCTTTTTTAAACGAGCTAGGGGAGCCAGACATACCATGGAGAAGGTGGGAAGGGATATTTAAATCATATCTGATTGCAATAGGAGGAGGGAATTTCTCAAACGTAAGGCAACAGCACATATTGTTGCACAATTTAGGAATCCAGGGTAGAAAAGTCTATGAGGACATCACGGGGAGGTTAGTTGGGGATGAACCTTCTTAGAAAGAAAGTGGGGGAGACATGTATGAGTACACTTTAAGGAAGCTTGAAGCACATTTCAGAATTAAGGTAAACGTGGTTCTAGAAAGACATAAATTTTACAAAAGGGTTCAAAAGAAAGATGAAAAGGTGTCATCATATATTGCGGTAGTAAGAGGAATGTCAGCCACTTGCGAATTTGGGGAGTTGACGGATTCATTGATAAGGGACCAGTTAGTCAGATGTACCAATGATCAGAAGGTGCAAGAGGAGCTACTCACTAGGAATCCTGATTTGGAAGAAGCAATTAGCATTGCGAAAGGGTTAGAACGCACAGCGATGTGTATGAGAGAAATGAGAATTTCAGAAATATCCAAGGATAAGAGTGAGTCTAAAGTGACTAGTAGTGATGAAGCTGTTTGCAAAGTGGGCTTAAAGAACAAAGAGGAAACTAAGAAGAAAAATGAGAGCTTTCAATGCTTTAGATGTGGGAGTGGTAACCACTTAGCAAATAATTGGAAATGCCTGGCCAGGAACATGATGTGCAGAAAGTGTAATAGGAGGGGGCATTTCTCAAAAGTATGCAATGTCTTGGGTCCAAAAGTGCATTGGGTAGAAAATCCAGAAGGGGAAAAGGAACAATCTAAAAGTTTTATTTTTCAAATTAAGGAGTCGGAGTCTGAGGAAGTTACACAGTACCCCACATGTGAAGTTAGTTTAGATGGTCAGAAAGTTGTCATGTATGCAGATTCATGTTCACCGTTCACGCTAATAGACAAGGAGGTTTATGATGAGAAGTTTCCCATGGGTGATTTAGAAATGGAAAAAGCTGACATTTCTCCAGCAGGCTATAATAAAGGACCTATACCGTTAGTGGGCATGACAAGAATGAGGATTTCTTTTAAAAATAGACACACGGTGGGAAAAGTATACATAACAGAGCAGGGTTCTAGTTTACTAGATTGGAAACACCAGAAGGAATTAGGTATCACTTTAGATCCTAACAACCGTGAACAAGTTTTGTTGATTGAACCACCAGTAATTAATAGACGAATTCCCAGAAGTGTTTACTGACAATCTTGGCTTACTGAAAAATTATTTGCATAAAATTGTACTTAAAGAGGGGGCAGTACCTGTAGCTCACAAAACTCGCTCTGTCCCTTTGATGATGAGAGAACCCCTAAGATTGGAAATTGAAAAATTGAAGAGTCAAGGTGTAATCCAATAAATAGAAAGCTCTGCATGGGTGGCGCCCATTGTCATCACGACTAAGGATGGTGGGAGGAGCATAAGACTGTGTGTGGATTTGAGATCACTCAATGCCAACATTCAGGTAGACAGACATCCCCTGCCGAGGATAAATGAAATGTTGAGCACCATTGAGGGAGCCAGATTCTTCAGTGTCCTGGATCTATCCTCAGCTTATTATCAAATCAAGTTGCATCCGGAATCTCAACCCCTCACAGCTTTCAACACCCCATTTGGAAACTTTACGTTTTTGAGGATGCCGTTTGGGCTGGCTTCGGCAGCTTCGGCGTTCCAAAGGGCAATGCAGCATGTATTAAAGGATTGCAAAAAGTCATTATGCTTTCAGGACGATATACTGATATATGGCTCAGATGAAAGAGAATCTCTTAGACTGCGGAAAGCCCTTGCTGCCTTATACCCTGACGCCCACTTGCCTCTGCAGGACCATCAGAATCCGGGTGCTTGCCCTCCCGCCTCCCGCTGCCTGACTCCTCTAACACCTTGGAGCCGGTAGCCGAGTGGAGCGCGGTCTGAGGGGGATGAACTACACTACCCAGCATCCCGAGCGGCGCACGCCGCGTCATTTGCGCGCCAGGAGGCGCTGAAATAGAGCGTCACCCCGGTCGAGGGGGGGAATCTCTTAGACTGCGGAAAGCCCTTGCTGCCTTATACCCTGACGCCCACTTGCCTCTGCAGGACCATCAGAATCCGGGTGCTTGCCCTCCCGCCTCCCGCTGCCTGACTCCTCTAACACCTTGGAGCCGGTAGCCGAGTGGAGTGCGGTCTGAGGGGGAAGAACTACACTACCCAGCATCCCGAGCGGCGCACGCCGCGTCATTTGCGTGCCAGGAGGTGCTGAAATAGAGCGTCACCCCCGTCTCGCGGGACGCCGGGCCAAGCCCGGGCCAAGGGCGGGCCCGTTCTAGCCCGTTACAGACCGGGTAAGACTGGACTGGGCTACCCCATTGACATTTATCTGCCCGAACTATTGACTTTCTATTCTAGCTGCTTTCATATATCACGATTATTTAGATTGTAAATTATATTCTTGTGTATTTTCATCTCTATTGTATCACAACTATGTCACCTAGAAAGACCAGAAGTACCAAGACATCCCATGCAGCCCAAATCACTGGCCCGATTAACCACTTTATTGCACGAGCTAATGAAGCGATCAATCAGGGAGCTCTCATCCTGGAAAGGCGGGTCTCTTAGGACCTGGCCGCAGCCAAACGTTCCTCACTGGGACTATTGGCGGCGGCTAGGACTCCGATGCGCACTACTGTCCAAAGCGTATCTCTGGACTCACATACAGTCCCTGGCACCGTGGACTTATCGGTGACCATTGATCTCTCGACTACCCAGATTTCCCAGCCCCCCTCCCCCCAAACTCGCCAATCACTCGAGAGAACCCCGATCCTCTTCTCTAACTTTAGTGGGGAGGACTCTCATACTCGGGGTCTCAGGGAGGGTGCAATATCAAAGAAAAACTGTGGAACAAAAGAGAACAAGACCATGCCTCAGATTATTGTCCCCCCATCCTCATCAGACTCCCAGATTTATTCTACCACGCAATTGTCACCTTCAAATCAAGATATTAATCAACCAATATTATTTCACCATGAGGCCCAAGTTTATACCCCTGATATTACCAACCTTTCAACAAGTATACCTAACATCACGCTTAATGATAACGAAAATAGAGGGTATGGCCTTTCCAACCACGATCCTCATATGCTGCATAGCATAGAGGCACTAATCAAGTCTTATATGCAACCTATTATATCATCACTGGGGAAATTGGAAACAGCTTTAGAGGTTCTAACTAAAGAACTTAAACCCTGTAAGACTCCAATTCCTATCTCTTCTAAGGTTCAGACTTTAATCTCTAATCCCAACCCTAACTCTACTAATACTGGGCCAACATTGCCTTGCCATGTTCCCAAACCCATAACTGTTACAGCAGCAGTACATCAGAAACCACCAAGCTCGGTTGTCCAGCAAACGAAACCAACTGTAGCCGTAAAGAGGGGCCCGGCCACTCCATCAGCTCCAGACTCCTCTTCGGCCCCTGGGTCAACTCGTGCTTTACCCCATGCACCAAATATACCAAAAACTCCAGCATCTAAGAACGCCGCTTATAACACCAAGCGGAAAGTCAGTTATTCTCATCATCTCCCTCCGGACGCTTCCCCGTTTGTTGTCATCATGACGGGGGTCCCAGAGCTGAACTCTAATGCTGATGAACCAGGTTGGTCTTTAAAAAACAAAGTCCTACACTGGCTGTCTGCCAATAGACCCCCCCTCCCTATTCAAACAATAGACTGACTACTGTCCGCAGGGTTCCGTGGGTTGGTAATGAGTCAAAAACCATTCCCGGGGATTGCATCATTATAAACTTCGAAGATCCCCAAGCAGTCGAACACATTTGTTCCTGGGGGTCGCACTCAACCCAAGATGGAATAGGAACCAAACGATTATCATTCTTTTACCCCCCAGCTAAGCGCTTTATGTCAGGCCCAGATTGGAACTGGACTCAGGTAGGAAATCGGAATAGGAGACCTGATTGGCTAGATTGGGCAGGTCAGGGGGGCAGGGAAGCTGGGCCATCCTTTGGCTGACGAGGAGTCCCCACGCATAACAGATACGACTGCCTGGAGATGGTGGATTGACCACCATCTGTTAACATTCAGGATAATGCGTACTCCTCTCCCCCCAGCGCACTGTTATCTACTACACTCAAACCCATACCACCCCAGATCCCCCCCTCTAGTCCCCTGCAACCGTCCCCCAACGTTCCCACCCTCATCCTAGTAGATGCACCTATCCAACCAAGTCCAGAAACTCAACCCCCCTCAATCCTTGCAGCAAACCGCATTCCCTTTCTCGCATCCCTGCATCCAGATAGATCAGAAGACAATGTTTTAAATTCTTCCACTTTCTTGCTATCTGTTCTATTCTGGAATGTAGCAGGCCTCTCAACAAAGATTACCCTTAAACCATGGTTGAACTTTGTCCACACCCACCAGATAATTTGTCTCCAGGAAACCTGGACACTTGATGCATTACACATACAAGGCTACGAAACTTTTCACTCCCCAGCAAGTACTACCATTCATGGCAGAAATAAGGGAGGCTTAGCAGTGTATATCTCAAATAAACTGGTGGTTAAGAATATCACTGTTCTCCATACTAATGTCAATTACCAAATTCTAACGGTTAACTTTACTAGGTGTACGTCATACTGTTTTATTAACTTTTATAATAATTTATCCCCTGTAGATTGTGCGAAAACAGTATTAGATATTTCTCACACCATTAATGAGCTACGATCTAAACAACCATCGCTCGTCCTCAAAGTAATATGGGGGGGTGACTTCAACGTCCCACTGTGTACCAACTATAAGAAAGGCACATGTGGCCTACAGGACGAAGATGATTGCCCCCTGACACACTTCTCGCATTCTCAACCAGGCGAATCCATTAATGATAGTCTCACCCTACTAGAATTAATGTATGCCAATGAACTCGTAGACCCCCCTGTAGATTTTAAACCTACATTTCATGGCAGGGGTTTTTCAACTATTATAGATTTTATTTTATGTTCCTATACTTTAAAGGGCAATTTATCTAAATTTAATACAGGCTCCGAGTATTTCGGGGACCACTTCCCAAACAGCATCTCCCTTAGGATAGACGCGGGTGATGCCTTGACTAATAGAAAGAGTCTATTGACTCAGAATAGCCTGACAATGGACAGAATTAACGGTTTCTCTGTAAAATGGTCTAAAATAGACCCCATAACAACTTCTATAAAAATCATTTCAAAGGCGCTCTCTTTGGTAAACATTTGCCTGGCGGACGAGTCTTCGCCCGCGCAGGTTATGTCTAGCTTCAAAGAGATCTTAAATATCATACAGGCTGAATTATTCCGTCACCATAAGCCGAGTAACCACTCTTCACCCGGCTGGTTCAACACGGCCTGCCGTAAAGCACTATCCGCTCTAAAACTAGCAACCCATAACTCTGTTAGAGACAAGAGGGAAATAGCTAAACTCCGATTAGAGTATAAAATAGCCCTAAAAAACTGCAAAAAGGAGCAAAAGAAAAAACTATGGGCTCAATTACATGCGAGCTGCCGTACCAAGGACAGCT
This sequence comes from Lissotriton helveticus, assembly GCF_964261635.1. Lineage (NCBI taxonomy): Eukaryota > Metazoa > Chordata > Amphibia > Caudata > Salamandridae > Lissotriton > Lissotriton helveticus. The sequence goes on along the minus strand of NC_136063.1, from coordinate 1,395,664,825 downwards.
CCGAGTTCTGGCTCGTACTTAAATCTCCCTTTTTGGCTAATGTAAACTCCCATCAGCACTTGGACGTGGCAGTGACCGCAGACGAGTGGGTATCCCACTTTTCAAAGATTTTTAGTGGTCCCCCCTCAGTTAGTACTGCGCAGGCTTTAATGGCTGCAGATCCTTATGGAGCACAGGTTTACCCAATAGATCTCCATTTCAGCCTAAATGAGATCATACATGCCCTAACCACCTCTAAAACTGGTAAGGCACCCGGCCCTGACGGAGTCCCGCTCGACATCTTTGTTACCAATATAGAATTATGGTCCCCCATCCTCTATAAGCTGATGGAAGCAGCCCTAAACACCGGCCTATTAGACTCCTGGTCCTCCTCCATACTTCTTCCTATTTTCAAAAAGGGCGACCGGAACAACCCAGCCTGCTACAGGCCCATCTCCCTCCTGGATTCCTTGGGGAAGGTCGCGGGACGCCTGATCCTGGAACGCCTCCAGGACTGGGCGTCCGAGAATAACATCATGACTGACCTACAATATGGCTTCCGGGAGGGGCTTGGTACTGTGGAGCAGGCCCTAAATCTAACCCTTTTAATAGGTAAGTATGTAGGAGCAAAAGGAGGTAACTTGTATTTGGTCTACGTCGACCTCAGCGCGGCGTTCGACTGCGTAATTCACGCCAAGCTATGGTCCATCTTAGAAGGTTTGGGTGTGGACCCTTCTCTTATCAAGTTTCTGCGCGAGCTTTATTCAGATGCCACTGCCTGCGTAAGGTATGGGATTGGTGGCGAACTTACACCGCTATTTCCTGTCACCAGAGGTGTTAGGCAGGGTTGTGTCCTGGCTCCTTTTTTGTTCAACCTTTATACCAACGGGCTGGAAACTGCCATGTTGGAAGGGAGCCAGGACCTACCTACCATCAGCCATCGCCCCATCCCAGCACTACTTTACGCTGACGATTCTGTAATCCTCGCCAGAACTTTAGTGCAGCTACAAAATCAGCTTGATAAATACTGCAACTTTATGCTCTCCCTAGGGCTGAAGGTAAACAAGAGCAAAACTTTTGTTATGTACACAGGAAATATGATTAAGAACCCAAAACCCATTTTCATCGAGCAAACCAAGCTGGAACGAGCTAGAGAGTATCGTTACTTGGGGGTGCTGGTCGATGACCAAGTTTCCTGGAAGAGAGGGCTGGCAAGTAGAAAGCTCCTCTATCAGAGGGCGACCTCGGCGTTAGTCTCCTTTTCTAGGAAGTTGGGCAAACCTGCCCCGTCTGAACTACTAAAAATCCACCAGGCTAAATGTCAAAGCATAGCAACCTACGGTGCAGGAGTCTGGGGCTATGTACCCACAGACAACCTACAAATAGTCCAAAATGGCTTTCTAAAATATCTTTTGGCACTCCCAAGTAGCGCTCCAAATTACGGTTGCCATATTGAGCTTGGTATGGATTATCTTTCTGATAATATTAAATGCCAACCAATTCTTCTTTGGCACCGTATCTGGAAGAAGCCACAATGCCATCTAACACGCTCCTTGATTGCCGACTGTCTAAACTTGGCTCATTGGAAGAAGATTCCATGGCTACTGTACGTTTTTAACTTTTTCCAGGACCTGAATTGCGCACAATATTTTACTGAGCCCTTAACAATGGTAGACATTACTAGAAAATCTCTAAAAAACTTATGTCTCACCCACCTAAGGGACTTGCGCCTCCTGTCCGAAAAAACAAAGAAAACTAATGCGCAAGTGCTGATGGTCCAAGTTTCTGCTGGTACACAGCCCTACCTTACTTTCTACCTATCAAACTTTGAAAAGTACTTACTGACTAGGTTTCGTTTTAATTTACTTTTCCGTCTTGTCACTTTTCCAACTGTGTCTGATTGGTCCCATGAATTAAGTAAATGCCCATGCGATCATGACTCCACCCAATCAACTATACATGTTACCTTGTTTTGTCGTTATTACAAACAAGCGCGCAAGCGTTGGATTATTCCACTCCTGTGACAAATGGGGTTGAGGACATGTCGCCCAGCATTTCGGGCACTACAGCTGCTAGAATCTCGATATGTAGCCAAAAATGTTGCCCTGTTCTTAAAATCTTGTTTGTTGACTCGTAGCAAAATCAATTCTAGTATTTAAGTACTGTTGTCAACACGATCTAAATTTTAAATTTTTTCCCTGCTAAAGATTGTATGTAAAGTTTTCTCTACTCGCATTTCTACAATGTAATAACGTGTTTTTATATAAACTGTACTGTATGATGCACTTTTTATGATTATCATAAGTTAATCGAATAAAAGTCTTTGAACTGAAAGAGAACACAATCTCAATGCATGCAATGTTCTGAAGGAGCTAAGGAATGTTGGGTTCACAACGAAAAAAAGTAAATGCAAATTGGGTGTATCTTCAGTTGACTATCTGGGTCATACAATTTCAGAAGATGGGATAAAACCCAAAATAGACTTAGTAGAAGCAGTAAAGAGAGCTCCAGTTCCAACAAACAAAGAAGAAATTCTGGCATTCCTTGGACTGGCAGAATAAATGTCAAAGTATATAAAAGACTTTGCTATGATTTCTCAACCACTCAGAGATCTAATAAAGAAAAATGTGGAATTTACATGGGGAGAAAACCAAGCGAAGTCTCTAGAAAGGATTAAAGATTCCATTATTTCAGCGCCATTTATTGGAAAGTTCAATGTGGAGAAAGACACGGTAATAACAACAGATGCCAGTGCAAAAGGCATCGGGGCAACTCTTGCACAAAGGCAGGGGTCCAAGATCAATAATATGGCGTTTGCATCAAGAACTCTCACAGGTGCTGAACTGAATTATTCAACGGTGGAAAAAGAGGCTCTGGCAGTGTTCTGGGAAGTAAAACACTTCAACTTTTATGTGTGGGGACTACCTTTTGAAATTCACATGGATCATAAACCTCTTTTGTCGATGTTCAGCAAAAAGGAGGTTGAAAACATGACACCCAGGATTGCAAGGTGGTCTATTGGACTTCAAGGGTTCAACTTCAAAATGGTGCACGTTCCAGGACAACAGAATAAAGTAGCTGATTTCTTGTCGAGGGCTCCTGTCCAAGAGGATCCAGAGGAGAACAAGAATGTTGAAAAAGTTTTGGAAATAAGATTACCAGTGGTCAATAAGGAATTTGGGAAATGATAATGTAATCAAAAATGTAAAAAAATATGTTATTGAGGGGTGGCCTGACAAATGTAAAGAACTGTCCAGTGACTTACAAACATTTTGGAATGTCAGAGATGACCTATCTATAGTGGGGGATAATCTGTACAAGGCAGGGAGAATTGTTCCTCCTGAAGGTTTACAAAGTAGAATTATTTTTTGATCTCACACACGAGGGACATCTGGGAAGAAGTCTCTGCAAGGCTAGATTGAGGTCGGAGTATTGGTTCCCGAAAATGGATCAGTTGATGGAAGAGAGGGTGAAAGATTGTTATGCATATGGTCTGAGTGACAAGACTAGAACGATAGAATGATAAGGAAGGCTCCCCTAAGTCCTGTACAGATCCCAGAGGCACCTTGGGACAAGGTAGGATTCGATATTACAGGGCCCACACAGGTCAAGGGCTTGCTAGATTGCTATCTTTTGCTTCCCTCCTTGCATTTCCGTCCATGTTCCTTCTTCCTCTGTCTCTCTTGCCTCTTCCTGTGTTTGTCATGGTAAACACAAAGGAGATGCAATTGTACCCGGGATTTCTTATGCCTACATGTCGGCCACCCATTTTATTTAATATTTTAATCAAGTTTGCATTTAATTCCATATGTTTTCAGAATTGTTGTGTCTAATGCATGTTTTGTGGGGAACACAAGAAGGCTCCTTACATCGCCCCAAAGGCATCCTTACATCCAAAAAGACTGGGTAAAAGTAAAAATGTGGCCTTGCCATAGCATTACTACTCTGGAGCAACATCCAGGCTCCCTGCAGCCTGCTTGCCACTAGGAAGCACACATGGACAGACTTCCCAGAAACCTGGTCTCACAGGTCTCTTTTGCTATCAAGATGAGGCCTCACCCACAGCAGTGTGAAGCCCATGGGGGTCCATGGTGGTGAGGGATGAACCGAACTTTCAATTGTGGGTCTCTGCTCACAGCCCTGCTACGTCAAGGAAAACTCATGGTAGTCAAATAACTCATCAAAACTGTTCTTATAGTGTTATTTAAAGGATTACAAAGCAGAAAATCTGATATTGATCAGTTCTAACAAAAACACAAGCAATCCATGATGTGACTGCAACATTGAACTAGTCCTGTCCTGCATTACTATTCTTAAACTTTGTAGAATGACCCGGTTGGGTACCAGCTCAAAAGGCTGGTGTCATGGGTTCCTTGACTAGTGCTGTACATGAAATATGTTGCAAGCTTTTCCTCAACAGAGTACTCAGCTCTCCTGGAGATGGGGTATGCGCAAAATGCAGCACACAGAGAAAGAAGACTTAATCAGGAGAAATAGAATAAAGATATTTCTCCTAACACCTCACCTGGGGTGGCGTAGCATTTTGATGCATTCCTAGGTCTTCCTGTAATGGTCCGGAGTGAGGACGGCTCGCCTGTGGGCGGGGCCCGAATCGGCGCCGGACCGCGCCGCAACTTGCAGCCTTGTGGGCCCCGAGGGGCGAACCGGTGTAGGGGCACGAGAGCCTGAAGGGGGCGCCACCTGAGATCCGTCTGGCGTCACTACTGGCCCCGTGTGAGTGATAGGCCTACAGACGGGAGACGACGACCGGAGACATTTGGCCGCAAGTACACCCCTGATACGGGGGGGGGTCCAAAGCACAGTGACTGGCGGTGCGGATGGTGTCGGTGGAGCGGTGGCCGGAGCGGCAGATCGGGACGCCATAGGCCTGGAAGAGCTGAGACCCTGAGACGTGGGCCGGGCGTGTAAGTCCCGGCCCAGAGGCGGTGGCGCTAAATGGAATATAAGGGCCTGCGTATATTGTGGGCGCAAGAAAAGGCGCTACTGACACCTAGACGCGGAGGATTGCGCTGGTGCTCCTGGGGACATACCGGTCGTCTTGCTGCCGTTGGCGGGCAGGGCCGTTTGGGCGCCAAGGTAGAGACGGCCCTGGCTGCGGTTAGTGGGCTCAGGCCTGGAGCGGGGGTACGCCTACAGACGTGCGGTGGCTGCGTGGACCTGCCACGTGGGTGTAACACGCGGACCTGGCGAAGGAGTGGTGGCAGAGCGGACAATCACAACCAGTGTCCCACAGGCCGGAGGTCCGAAGATTTGGCGGCGAGGGTGCTGAACTCAGACATGCGACCCAAGGGGGGCACATCAACCCAAACTAACAAACTCGATAAATATGCAGTGCCTGTGAGTCAGGTACAGCCCGGTGCTACGGCGGAGGACACACCGGGCCAAACGGAGCCCTCCTTGGCTTCCATAATGGCCGCTATTCAGACGCTGGGCACTAACCTCGAGACAAAAATGGACAAGATCTCCATTGAGGTGAACCTGCTACGCACAGATTTGGGGAAGACCACGGAGAGGTCCAAAGTTAACAAAACAGACATCAAGGCACTGCAGGCCTCGGAAAAACGGCTTGAAGGTCGGATCAATGAGCTCGTCCATCAGCACCGCCAAATGGCCCTGCGGCTCGAGGACCAGGAAGGGAGGGCCCGAAGGAGTAATATCCGCGTGGTAGGTGTGCCGGAGGAAACGGAGGGGCAAAGTGTGGAGCTGTTTCTGGAGGATATAATTCTCCACCACCTGAAGCCGAAGAGACTCTCAAAAATCTTTACAATTGAACGAGCCCACTGTGCCCCGGTCCCCAAACCCAAGCCAGGGGCTCCGTCACGAACGATAATCGACAAAATTCTGAACTACAGGGATCGCGATGCCATCCTCCAGGCGGCACGACAACAGGGCGATCTGCAATACGAGGGGGCTACAGTCCGATTCTTTCCAGACTTTACTCTGCAAGTCCAGCAAGAACGGCGCTCGTTCCTGGGAGTGAAGGCGGCGCTCCGACAACGGGGCATCAAATATATGATGTTCTTCCCTGCGAAGCTTAAGATTATAGTGGGGGGCAAGTCCCTATTCTTCACCTCACCGGCGTCGGCCCAGGAATGGCTTGACACGGCAGCACCGGAGACACAGGCACAACAAGATCGCGACCAGTGGAGGGAGGCCAGGGCCCCTTCCCCCGGGTCTGTGGTGGGGAGGTCGGAAGGTGGAGAGCAGAGCCAACGATCATGGCGTTCTCGGTCGAACAGCCCCCGCTGGGACTCGCTCAGAGATACAGCAGCACAATAAAGACTCAGAACGAGGGACCACGCCTAGCTGAACTGTAATGTATAAAGCATTTGTGTGGGTAATGTTTTGTGCTACCGGTGTGGGGTAGCAGAATCGTCCGCCCAGTGATTCCGAGACTATGTTACTCATCCTCAAGTGCTTCACAGACCTGAGGGACATTCAGTCTGGGGGCAGCACTGGTACGGCGACTGGAGTTGGGGCCGGCTCACGTACTCCCTAACAGAGTTTCCTCGGGGGGAGGTTCCCTCACTCCGGGGTTGGGGTTGGGCGAAAGGCGCTCTGCTAATTGGGGCAGTGGGTAGTTTGAAACCTACGGAGCAGGGAGCAGGGAGGGGGTACTGGTTTACGGGGCAGGAGTGTACGTCAAATGGGGCTGGGAAGGAAGGGGGTTGTGGGTCCACTGTACTATGTAACAATCTCTCTTTGCACTGTTTGGAAATGCCGGAGAGGGGGGGGGGGTCGGTTTTTTTTTACGTTCACGCATTGAAATGTTGAACAGAGTCGAGGGACACACCGGAATGCACGGACATGTCTTCTCACAAAGTAACGGATATGGCTAGGAGATGGGATAAGAGTCTTAAGGTCCTTAGCTGGAATGTGAACGGGCTGGGTGATAGGCTAAAACGGACTATTGTCTTACAACTTGTTAAACGCCACCTCCCCGATGTAGTATTGCTACAAGAAACTCATTTGATGGGTAACACGTGCGAGGCCCTCAATAGATCGGGATACACTCTAGCGGTTCACTCCGGCTTCACTTCTGGCTTCAGAGGCGTGGGAATCCTGCTACGTCGTTCCCTGCCCCTCCTAATTGACCATACAGAGACAGACCCACAGGGCCGCTTTGCAGCATTGTCGGGGAGGTGGGAGGGCCGCAGCTTGAATCTGCTTTCTACTTACATCCCACCAGGTCTTCAAACCCAATCATACACGGACCTGGGCAAACTCCTACTCTCCCTACCTGACAATCAGCTGATCATCGGGGGGGATTTCAACACAGTGGTCTCTGGAACCTTAGACAGACACCCACCCAGAGACCTGCCCCAAGGGCAAAAATGGTTGGCTGATTTTTTTAGAGGCCTTTGGGTTGATAGATGTGTGGCGACTAGCGCACCCTACCGATAAGCACTTCACGTTCTTCTCTGGCCAACAAGACTTCTTCTCCCGCCTGGACTATATACTGACTACACTTCAATACGGTACAGTCATACAAGACGCCACACACCTAGCTAGGGGTATCTCCGACCACTCACCAGTCTGGGCACACATCACGGTTGGGACCCGACGAGAGGGCTGCATAACGCTGATCAATGCCTGGCATCTAAAAAATGAGGCGCCTCGAAAAACGCTGACCCTCTCTATAAATCGATACTTCGAACAAAATGTCGGGTCGGTAAGCTCCTCTATAACACTGTGAGAGGCTTTTAAAACTGTCCTTCGGGGAGAGGCCCTGTTGGCAATCGTCGGCCGCCGCAAAGACAAAGAGGCGCAGATTAATTCCGTTGAGGCAGACCTAGGGGCGCTGGAAGAGGCTGCACGCTCTGACCGTGACCCGGGGACGCAGCATCTACTGCACCTTAAGACTGTGGAATATAGGGAGCTGGTTACAGAGGCGGCACAATTCGTGGCTAGAGATAAGGCGGGCAGGATCTATGATCAAGGCGACAAAGCCGGCAAACTCATCGCATGGCTCGATAAAAAACAGCAGGCTAATAAAGTTGTACCAGAAATACAGACAGCTCTCGGGGCTGTGGTGACGGAACCCAGGGAGATTGTCGCGGAATTTGCACGGCACTTTCAACAGGTTTATAGTAAGGGGTCAGACCGCCCAGAAGAAGACTCTGTAGCCCTACTAGCAGACATCCGTATGCCATGCCTCTCGGACATTGATCGGGACACCCTAGAGGCTCCACTCTGCATAGCCGAATTGGAGCGTGCAATCAAGGACCTTCGTCCAGGCAAAGCTCTTGGACCTAATGGCCCCCAATTGAGCTTTACAAGCTGAAACCCGACGCCATTAGTTTACACATTAAGCACATGTTCGACGAAAGCAAAGCAACAGGGTCCCTGCCGTGAGACCAATGCCTAGCCACTATTGTGGCTATACCAAAAGAAGGGAAGCCGAGGGAGTCCTGCTCGTCGTACAGACCTATTTCACTGCTTAATACAGAGCCGAAAATATTAGCCAAAACTCCTGCCAATAGGCTTCAATCGGTCTTACCCACTCTGGTCCACCCAGACCAATCGGGATTCATGCCCCATCAAAACACGGCGCTCAACCTTCGTCGCCTCCATGGTGTGCTGGGGAGGTGCCATACTCTGCAAGAAGATGCGGTGGTGGTCTTGCTTGACGCCACCATTGCATTTGACACCCTAGAATGGCCATACATGATGGCAGTGCTCCGTAAACTGGGCTTCGGCCCGACCTTCATAGCATGGGTCCGTCTTCTATACGCGGAGCCACTGGCCCAAGTGGTAGTAAACAACAAGGTCTCTGAGGTTTTCGCCCTGGAGAGGGGGACCAGACAGGGCTGCCCGCTCTCCCCCCTCCTGTTTGCACTCTCCCTTGAACCACTAGCTGCATGGATCAGGCAGGACCTATACCTTGAAGGGATACGGTGGGCGGATGAATGGGAGGACAAAATCTCCCTATATGCTGATGACATCCTCCTCTACTTGTCACGACCCCACAGGTCCATCACGGCGGCACTTGATATATTAACGAGCTTCAGGAAGAATTCCGGGTTCCGGATCAACAGGAGCAAATCTCTCCTCTATGTTCTCCATGGGAGCCCCCCTGAACTTCCCAGTACTTGCCCAATCACTATTGCGGAGGACGGGTTCAAATACCTGGGAGTCTTTGTATCCACAGACAAGGCTAAGATGTACAAAAGGAATCTACTACCACCCCTCAGGCAGCTCTAACGTGATTTCAACACTTGGCAAAAGCTTCCACTATCCCTGCTGGGCCACGCGGCCCTTTTTAAAATGATGTCCCTGCCGAGGTTCCTCTACGCCCTTCAAAACTATCCGGACCTTGTACCAAACTCTTACTTTGGAGCGGTAGAAGCGGCACAACGAGCCCTCCTCTGGTCAGGCACACCTAGAATAGCGCTACATAAACTTACATTGGGATGGTACGACGGAGGGATAGCTCTCCCGGATATCCGTAAGTACTACTGGGCCGCACACCTCTCTGCGATAAACCAAGGAACGTACAGTGACGGGAATGACCCAGGTTACGGGATGGACAGATGGCTACTCCCTGGGGGGAACTATGAAGCAGCACTCTATTCTAGACCCGGCAGATACCCACTCAGGGGACCAATGAGACACTCGGTGCAAATATGGCACATGGCGCAGCGGAAGCTCGGTTGGTCCAATACTCTAACCATGGCCACTCCACTATGGGCATCCGAAAAATTGGGCAACTTGGGACAAACGAAGGGTTTCCGTAACTGGGTCCTGATTGGTATCTCCCAAATTAAAGATCTATGGGGTCCAAAAGGGATCAGGCCCTTCACCTACCTGCAGGAAGCGTACGCTCTAGCACACACTGAGTACTTTAGGTACATGAAAGTCAGACACTCCCTCCAGACTAACATACCGCCAGGGACCAAACTCCCGCAGGCCTCTCCACTCGAGGACAGGCTGCTCGACGGACACATGCCAGAACATGCCATCTCCCTCACATACAAAAAACTGATAAACAATCCCCCTGACTTACTCCTGCCCCTTAAGGAGAGGTGGGTAGCAGATGGGCTTGAAGTAGACGAAGAGGAATGGACAAGCGCGCTGGCCTCCCCTAAGGAGGTGGCAATTTCGTCTAGACTTAGGCTCATTCAACTCAAAATACTACACAGGGTGTATCTTTCTTGCACCAGGTTATAGTTGATGGGAAGAGGGGGGGAAGGGCTCTGCAGAAGGGGTTGCTGTGAGACGGGCTCTTTCTTTCATATACTATGGGATTGTCCAATGGTGCGAAGGTACTGGAGACGTGTAGTACATTGCATGCAAGAAGTATGGGGGGTGGAACTATGACCAGAGGCTAAGCGATGCCTCTTGAACATCTGGGAGCCAACAGACCTGCCAGCGAAGGGGAAGCTCTGGGTTATGCTGGGGCAAGTGGTGGCGAAAAGAAACATAGCGCGATCATGGGGTGCTCCCACTCCGCCAAAGCTAACTGAATGGAAAAAAGACATGGACTGGTGCATGCTGCAAGAAAAGACTGTATATATGGCTCGAGGGTGCCCTCGGAAATGGGGGGAGGTGTGGTCATGCTGGAACGACTTCAGAGGTAACATCTGTGAGCCTCCCCAGGCCCGCAGCTCCGGCGTAGAGACTGTAGACTGAAAATGTTATTCTCCAAAAAGCTGATTTACTTGATGACATGTAACTTATGACTGATCTACGCTTCCTGGTGCTGTAAATTACTCACACATACAACTGCAATGACCGTCTTGTTCTATGTAATCTTCAAATAAAAAGAGTTAAAAAAAATAATTAATAATTCTACCTGCACTAGAGGAGCCTCTGTCTTATTCTTTGCCATAGCAAGGCTATCTGCTGCAACTCATTAAAAGGGGTCCAGGGAGAGCACCAAATACCGTCTGGGCACTGCCTGCATCCTTTCTTCCTTAAGAAGTTCAGAATGTTCTGCACGCTTTGTGATAAAATGTAAATGGTTTGGTTTCTGCACAGAGATGGCAGTGCATTCAGGGGGACCTTGCTGTCATGATGGGGTCCTTTGGCAGGTAGCGGTCACATGCTGGGAGTTGAGCCATTTCATACGAAGTCAAGCATCAAGTCTTGAATGGTGCAGTTTTTGTCTTGCATGTGTTCCCTTTCCTGTGGAATCACTTTGCTAAAGCTTGAGGCAAAGTTGCTTGCCTGGGTACTTTATTTATTTATTTATTTATTTGAGTTTTATATAGCGCTGGCTAGACCCAGAGATATCAGAGCGCTTTACATAAGGTTCCACAAAGTTACAAGATTACATCAATTACAAATTACATCATTGACTAGAAAAACATTTCAAGGGCATGGAAGACAAAATAAATGGAGCTTGGACGGTAAGGGAGTGGGGTAAAGGGGTAGGAGGGAGATAGGATGGAGAGACGAAGGAGAGTCTGCCAAAAGTCCGGCTGGGTAGGTGACGGCCGAGGGGGAATTCCACAGCCCATCTCCTCTATAGCTATCAGGTAGCTCCACCGGGCATCAGTCAAATAGCTAGGTCTCAACGGAAAAAAAACAAAAAGCAAAGAAGAGGGATAAATAGAGCGTAAAGAAGAAAGGGGGTGGAGTAAAGGGGTGGGAGGGAGAATACGATGGAGAGACTGCTAGACCCGGGGGTATCAGAGCACTTTACATGAAGAACATGAGTTATAGGTTACAAGTTACACTTGTTACAGAAGCATAGTCATCATGGGATAAAAAATGCAATGTTGCGGTTATACGTCAGAGGGATGAGGGGGAAGGAGACAAAAACGGGTAGAAATTGTGTCCAATGTCCGGCTGGGTAGGTGACGGCCGAGGGGATAAACCAGGGCCGATCTCCTCTATAGCTGTCAAGGCAGCTCCACTGTGCAACGGCCATAATGCTCGTGCTCCGCTGTCAGGAGAAGTTCAGGTATAGTCTAAGAATGTTGAAATCAAACAAGGGAATAGGAGAGATGGGAAAGGGGATATTTTTTCCGTGGTTATCAAGGCGCAATCAGCAGGAGGCTCGGTGTCTGGGAGAGGAAGCCGCCTGCGAGCCGGAGAAAAACTGGGGTCAGTACGGAGTCCAAAGGTGGGCACCATCATGGAGTCAGGCGTTGTCATGGCCAGATCTTACAGGAGAAACCATGTCATCGAAATAGCAACAGAATAGAGCGCCGATGTAAGGGGGCCAAATGGAAAGCCACAACAGCTCCGTTTGGGAGTGCCCCGGTGCCTCAAGGGACACCCACGGTGTTGATCAGGATTGGTCCCAGTCGCCATCATGAGGTCAGGCACTGCATTGGGAAGGCTCAGCAAAGAAAATATTGACTTCAGCAAGGACCCTGGGCCATATCTATATGTCAGGTGGAATCTCGGTAATGCCACACTACTACCCTTATCTGTTAACATGCGCTACTTGGAAAAACCCCTATACATTCACAATGGGCACCATCTTGGAGTCAGGCACTGGCCCTGGTCTCGATCACAATGAGTAAGAGCTCGCTGAAACTTTGGGGGCTAGTGTGGGCACAGCATTTGTTAAGCGTGCCCAAGTAATCTGTGTCTTTCCCCTAGGAGTCACCCTCACAAGGCTCAAGCAGTGCAGCAGGGCGGGGAGGCGCCATTACTGATCCGGCGAACCGCATCGGGCGCATCATCGCTCCTCCCCAGCTCTTCCAGTGCTGCCCATCACACGCTGACTCTTGTCTGCCCCGTGGTTGGAGCCTCTTCACGGTGGAGACGAGGGCCGGCTCCCGACCCACATCGCTGTCCCAGGAGCCGCCATCTTTGAATCAGGCCACCGGGATTGCCCTTATCTCAAACTATCCGCTGCATTTCAGATCCTCTCTACACCACGATACAGTATGTCTAACCAGTGCCCCAATGTATAAGTCACCTTGTCAGGGTCACCATGAGTAATGTCAATATTAAATAAATGAGTTTCGCCCTGGGTAGCACGGTCGCCTCGGTGTATAGGCAGGAGCAGTGAGAGGTCCGCGCCAGGTCGATCCTCTGCAGGTCATGCAACACCAGCACCAGCGTCAATGGTGTAGGTGTTCAGCCTGATATTTTTGGGGGGGTTTGTTAAATTGGCAGCTCGAAAGGGAACCAGGGGGGTTCAGTCGTAAACCAGCAACGAGTTCTGCAGTATTTTCTGGTATATTTAAACCCCCTTGATAGGCCGTCCACAACGCAGGCCCCAGCAATGCAGTAGACCCACCTCACAGCTCTCTCCGCAGTTTGGAGTGTGCCCTGCACCAATCAGGATTTATGGCAGACATGGGACTCCACAGCTCCCTGTTTGCCAACACCTTGACTATCCAATTGTACTTTATATCTGCTTCGCGGTTTGCTCCGTAAAGTCCTTAGTGTCCTGAGTCCCCCAGCTGCTCTATGGGTAAGTCAGATCAGCAGCTCTCAATTCAGTGTGGGGAGCCCACAGGAGATAACAACGCGTCTTGCATTCACCGCCATAGGCAACCCCGGCAACTCATTCCACGATCAACTGGTTCTCCACTCTCACGTTCATGCTGGGCTGCGCTGCCATCTTACACTCACCCCGCAGCCCGGATGTCTCGAAATCTGCTCAATATGCTATTGCGCAGGAGGCACGCACCGCACTCCGTAGAGGGCACCCCACGATAGCTCCCACCAGCTATGTCGTGTCCAGCTCAGTCTTTTGATCATCGCCACTGTGCACTCCGCAGCTCTTACGGCGGGACCTCGTCGAAGCGCGCCTTTGCTGGTGCCGCCAGTCTCAGATAGCCCGGGACACCGCAGCGGGCTGCGCCTTTCTACATTCTCAATAGTAGTCCAGGAGTAATGTGATCTGTACCTGCAGCAAGAGGCCAGCGAAAAACAAGGCAAGAGCTCTAGTATGGCTCTTGCAAAGGAGAGTCAGTTGCAAAGTAAAGGAATATCACCCTAGGTAGTCCTGCCAAAATGTTTTAGTGTGCCGCAGAGGCTTCTTGACCATCCCACCAGCACAGCTACGCACCAAGATCTCGGTCTCATGCTGAGAGATGTAGAAAGAGCAGGGGAAGGTGATCTTCATGGAGATTTACCCTTGTATGCTTGGACTAGACAGCAGCAGCAGTGTTACCCATGATGTCAGCAGTATTTTACAGTGTTGGCATAGCAAGGGTGTCATGGGCCCTAAAGCAAGTCAGGAAAGTGAACCCAGTTCCATACTGGCAGTGTAGGAGCTTGTTGGGCCGGCTATCTCCTTTTCCTCAGGTGCAAGCAACAGCAGACTTTCTTAGTTGTGAGTGTGGCCATGTCTCCTATACTTGGACAGTTAGAGGGTCAAATCCTTGACCAATCTCTTCTTATCTACAAACAAGCACTCTGCACATACATTTCTCCCAGTCAGAAAGATCAGGGGTTCCAATTATGACAAATTACACATATTTATCAGGGTGTAAAGGGACAACGCCTCAGCAATTTTAGAGCAGAGGAAAATAAAAATACTGCAAGACACAATATCTATCAGTTGCTGCCTTGCCATAGCCTGGACATGGGAGCAATAATCACTCATTAAATAAGCATTGGCAAACCCAATAGATCTTGCTATGTGAGATTTATTTGCTTTGGTGGAGTGGAGTGACGTGGAGTGTTGTGAAGTGAAGTGGAGTAGCATTGTGTGGTATGGAGTGGTGTGGCATTGTATGGCGTGGAGGGCTATTGTGAGGCATGGTGTGGACTGGAGTGATATTGTGTGGAGAGGAATTGTGTGAAATTAAGCAGAAAGACATTGTGTGGTGTGAAGTGAACTGCAACTGAGTGGAGTGGCATTGTGAGGAGTGAGGTGGCACTGAGTGTAGTCGTATTGTGTGATGTGGGATGGCATTGTGTGGCATGAAGTGAAGTGGCGTGCACTGAGAGCAGCAGAATGGAGTGGCTGCTGCAAAGCACTTCAACACCTCGTCAGGGATAGTAAGTGATATATAGATACAATTTAAATTCAGTGAGGTGGGGTGAAATTGAGTGGAGTGAAGTGGCACTGTGTGGAGTGGCATTGTGTGGCAAGGAATGGAGTGGCATGGTGTGGAGTGGCATTGTGTTGCTTGGAGTGGAGCCAAATGGCATTGCGTGGTCTGGCATTGTGTGGCATGGAGTGGAGTGGCATTGCATGGTTTGGAGTAGAGTGATATTGTGTGGGTTGGAGGGGAGTGGAATGGCATTGTGTGGCGTTGAGTGGCACTGTAGAGAGTGGAGCAGAATGACATTGTGTGGGGTGAGGTAGAGTGAAATGGCATTGTGTGGTGTGGAGCACAGTGGAGTGGCATGGAATGAAGTGACATTGAGTAAGGTGGAGTAGCACTGTGTGGCATGGAGTGGAGAGGCATTTACTGGAGTGCCGTGGAATGGCATTTGTAGAGTGAAGTTTAGTGTCATTGAGAGGAGTGACCTGAATTGGCACTGAGTTGAATGGACTGGCATTTAGTGGAGTGGCGTGGAGTGAGTGGAGTGGAATAGAGTTGCATTGAGTGGACTGGTATTGTGCGGAGTGGCATTGTGAGGAGTGGAGTACCATTTTGTGGAGTGGAGTGGAGTGCCATTAAGTGACATGGAGAAGAGTGGCATTGTGTGGAAAATAATGGGATTGAGTGGATTGGAGTGGAGAAGAATGGAGTGGCATTCTTTGACATGGAGATGAGTGGCACTGTGTCATGTCAGGTGGAGTGGAGTAACATTGTGTGTCGTGGGGTGAAGTGGCATTGTGTGGCATGGAGTGGAGTAAAAATAAACAGGAGAGGGGAGGTAGAGTTATAGAGCAGGATTCTTACTCCACAAACTTAGTTGTATAAACAAAAGTAATCCTACTGGGGGTGTCAGGGAAGGGTTCACCACAGTGGTATGGGAGCACTTAGTGTTTTATAAAATACTCCTCACACACCAAAAGGCCCCTTGGTGTCATGCTTCATCATAGGGGTCTTCGCACCACTCTAACGGGATGCGGCGTGCTACGACCTACAACTACGCGGGAGCACTTATAGTAATGACTATGTGTGGTGGATGTGATGCATGTGATTAGGGATATTTTATGTGAGTGGTGGGATTTAGTGAAGGATTAAAAAATACCTGGCTCGTGGGTATATTAGAAAAAAAATGTATTCATAACCCCAGGCTGGTACTATTAAAAGAAGTGAAGTGCGAGGTTGGACCTGTCGTGTTAATAGACAGTACCTCTTGTGTGCGTCGACATGTTTCGGAGACAGAGCTCCTTCTTCAGGACGTGGGCACAACTTCCCCACCTTACTCACTTTTCACTAGTTTCGTCACAAAATTGTGTCTATGTTAAATAAAAAAATGACAGAAATATGTGTATAAAAATAATAAAGGCTACAATGTGCCTACAGCGGTATGGCTCAAGTTCAATGCAAATTGCATGACCTGAGAAAAGAAAAAGGAAAAAAGATATAATGGTCACCCTGGTATCGGGTAGCTCAGACAGGTGCAATCACCTGGAACACACCATGCGCTCAATTGGCCCTGTAAACGAAAACTAACAAGACATACAACATAGACACATAAACACTCCAAAGGTACAAAATAAGCTATGGTCATACTTGTCAAGTATTGCTTGCTTGCTTCATGAGCATTCAGAAACGTCTGGGGGTGATTGCTATAGTGCAATCTAAGTAAAAAACAATGTAGGTTTTAGTATGGTACCTTTCTTCCGGATATGAGTATGTGCCCATAAAAGGGTAATCCGCCTTTAATTGGGTGTTTCTAGTAAAAATAGGTTAATTGCAAGTTCTTATTTGGCACATCCGGCAAGACTCGGCAATTTTTCAGCCCCGTGGTTCCGTGTGAGAGGTGTGCGCATGCGCATGGTGCGCCCGCTATGTCGCGCATGCTCAGAGCAGAGCCTCGGTATTGCGAATGTGCGAGGGATGACAGAATCTCCCCACGCATGCGTATTGCGTGTCCAGCGCTCCTTAATGCTCTCATTGGCTCTCAAAAACGGAGACTGGGCAAATTTAATTAAATTTCATCCAATACTGGGAAAGAAACTCTTGTAATTATACAGTCACTGCTTAGTAAGCTCGAGAATTCATCTATCATTGCCTAAAATATCAAAATGCAGTGATAAGAGCAATCATGATGGATGCAGAAAGTATCTTATTATGCATGTGCACACATTGTCATCCTATCCCCGTCAGTGAGTTCCTTAATCATGAGGAGGGTAACGAGGTTGGCTAATTAGATAGCTGTCCCCAAGGGACCTCATCATTAAGTCCCATAATGTGGGTGCCCAGATGGAACACCCATCTTTGTTCCTTCTGGAAAAGACCCACCTCTGATGGCAGTTGTTTGATAATTGTCCACCCTAAGTCATTGACACAGCGTTGAGCATTAAGGTAGTGTGTTGCCATCTTTGCTGTGCTCTTTTTGCAACGCACATTGCTCTTGCGCTCGTTCATGCGCATTTTTTCAGCCCTCGTGGTCATCCCCACGTATTCTAAGCCACATGGACACGTGATCAGATACACCACGTTTTTGGTATTACAGTTCGTCATTTTGCGCTGCTCCCACATAGTGCCGTTCCTGAATGTTAATGTAGTGCTTTTTTGTGTCAAATGACAACTGCTGCAGTTTCCACATGGGAAATGACCTTGTATTCCTAGGGCCGATTGTCTTGTTTCAAGGATAGGTTTGGGTCGTGTGTGTACTAATATGTCCTTTAGATTCCTACCTCTACGGTGTGCGAACATCGGTTTTTCCAGATTTAGGGTGCCACATGGGAGAATACCCCAATGTTTGTTAATGATCTTGGAGACTTCATTGGACACGGTATTGTAGGTGGTGACACATATTGGTCGTCTGACTCCTGGTGTCACTTGTGGTTTATCCTCCAGTAGAGCTTCTCAGTGGTTGTTTTTCGCTCGCTGCATAGCTTTGTTTATGATTTTCACAGGGTAATGTCTTTGTTTTAATTTCTCTTTCAGCTCACAGGCCTGTGATCTGAATTCTAATACCTCTGTGCAGTTACGCCTGAGGCGTAAAAACTGGCCATACGGTAACTTCTCTCTCAGGTGTCTCGGGTGAAAGCTGTCATACCTTAACAGACAGTTCCTCGCTGTTGGTTTGAAGTGGGTCATCGTTTTGAGCCTACTACCTTCTGCATAAATGTTTAGGTCCAAGAATACCAGAGATTGGTTGGAGACTGAACTTGTGAACTTCAGAAATGTGTTTTGGTTGTTTAACCAGGTAAGGAAGTCGTCTGCAGACTGCCGGTCACCATCCCAGATGACCAGGACGTCGTCAATATACCTTTTCCAGGTATTGATGTTATGTCTGTAAGGGTTCTGTGTGTGGAGAATTCTGGTTGATTCTAAGTGATGCACATATAACCCCGCCAGGCTTGGAGCAAAGGTACTACCCATGCTGGTACCATGGCTTTGTAGGTAGATGTTTGATTTATATTGAAAGAAGTTCTTCTGTAGTGCCAATGAAATGCACTCCAGGACGAGACCTCTAGGTGTCTGGTATTGCCACGGTGTCGTGAAAAGAACCTCCTCAATAATTAGGAGCGTCTCATCATGCGGTAAGCTCGTGTACAAACTTTCCACATCCAGACTCATCAAGAGTTGGGTCGTGGGGTCAAAAGGCTGGTCCTGTAGTAGTTGAAGGACTGATTTTGTGTTGCATGGGAGGACCAAGATCAGGGCAACTCCCGAACAACGAGGAGCATGACGGGATCCCTCCCAAACCAACCCTCAACCAGCAAGAGGGGGACCTAGTGGTCAATCTGACCCCTTGGGCGTTGACTGAAATACAGAGGAATGTGTTAAATAAGGGCTTGGGCTTTGT
Organism: Lissotriton helveticus; assembly: GCF_964261635.1. Taxonomy (NCBI): domain Eukaryota; kingdom Metazoa; phylum Chordata; class Amphibia; order Caudata; family Salamandridae; genus Lissotriton; species Lissotriton helveticus. The sequence goes on along the minus strand of NC_136063.1, from coordinate 1,395,646,024 downwards.
ACCAACACATAGACCTGACATTTTCAAACTAAACATGGAGATACAGGACTTCATTAGAAAATTGAAGTTACAGGTTTTCTTCCAAAGCCAAACCATCCACCACGGTGCCAACAGACACAGGCCTCCGACCAAAATCTACTTTCACTCCTCCTGATTCAATGCTACCTATTGAATTATTAACTTTTGAGAAAGCCATCATGACAGAAGTTAACAAACTTAACCCGACAAATACTAACATCTTCCACAATACCAGTAAACTGGAACAACAAGCTATAAAAGATCTGGCGGATAACAAGAACATAATAATAAAACCAGCGGACATGGGCGGTGCCATTGTCCTACAAACTGAAGAGGCATATGACACAGAGTGTATGAGATTGTTGGCAGACAGACGCAATTATACTATCCTACAGGAAGATCCCACTGAGAACTTCCGCATCAGAATAGGAGGTATGATTGAAGAGGGACTGGCGCATGACTGGCTGAGTAAAAAAGAAGCTGAGTTCTTAGCACAGACGGCACCACGCATTTCCTATTTCTATGGCATCCCCAAAATCCATAAGAACACCATAAATCCACCAGGAAGACCCATAGTATCTGGGATCGGCTCAATCTTGGAGCCTCTATCAAAGTTCACCAACGCATTTTTGCGCCTATTGGTACAGTCCACTGATACCTATCTAAAGGACACATAATCAGTCCTTCAACTACTACAGGACCAGCCTTTTGACCCCACGACCCAACTCTTGATGAGTCTGGACGTGGAAAGTTTGTACACAAGCTTACCACATGATGAGACGCTCCTAATTATTGAGGAGGTTCTTTTCAAGACACCTTGGCAAACCCAGACACCTAGAGGTCTCGTCCTGGAGTGCATTTCATTAGCACAACAGAAGAACTTCTTTCAATATAAATCAACCATCTACCTACAAAGCCATGGTACCAGCATGGTTAGTACCTTTGCTCCAAGCCTGGCGGGGTTATATGTGCACCACTTAGAACCAACCAGTATTCTCCACACACAGAACCCTTACAGACATAACATCAATACCTGGAAAAGGTATATTGACGACGTCCTGGTCATCTGGGATGGGGACCGGCAGTCCGCAGACGACTTCCTTACCTGGTTAAACAACCAAAACACATTTCTGAAGTTCACGAGTTCAGTCTCCAACCAATCTCTGGTATTCTTGGACCTAAACATTTATGCAGAAGGTGGTAGGCTCAAAACGACGACCCACTTCAAACCAACAGCGAGGAACTGTCTGTTAAGGTATGAAAGCTTCCACCCGAGACACCTGAGAGAGAATTTACCGTATGGCCAGTTTTTACGCCTCAGGCGTAACTGCACAGAGGTATTAGAATTCAGATCACAGGCCTGTGAGCTGAAAGAGAAATTAAAACAAAGACATTACCCTGTGAAAATCATAAACAAAGCTATGAAGCGAGCGAAAGACAACCACTGAGAAGCTCTACTGGAGGATAAACCACAAGTGACACCAGGAGTCAGATGACCAATATGTGTCACCACCTACAATACCATGTCTAATGAAGTCTCCAAGATCATTAACAAACATTGGGGTATTCTCACCTGTGGCACCCTAAATCTGGAAAAACCGATGTTCGCACACCGTAGAGGTAAGAATCTAAAGGACATATTAGTACACACACGACCCAAACCTATCCTTGAAACAAGACAATCGGCTCTAGGAATACAAGGTCATTTCCCATGTGGAAACTGCAGCAGTTGTCATTTGACACAAAAAAGCACTACATTAACATTCAGGAACAGCACTACGTGGGAGCAGCGCAAAATGACGAACTGTAATACCAAAAACGTGGTCTATCTGATCACGTGTCCATGTGGCTTAGAATACGTGGGGATGACCACGAGGGCTGTAAAAATACGCATGAACGAGCACGAGAGCAATTTACGTTGCAAAAAGAGCACAACAAAGATGGCAACAAACTACCTTAATGCTCAACACTGTGTCAATGACTTAAGGTGGACAATTATCGAACAACTGCCATCAGAGGTGGGTCTTTTCCAGAAGGAACGAAGATAGGTGTTCCGTCTGGGCACCCACATTATGGGACTTAATAATGAGGTCCCTTGGGGACAGCTATCTAATTAGCTAACTTCCTTACCCTCCTCATGATTAAGGAACTTACTGACGTGGATAGGATGACAATGTGTGCACATGCATAATAAGATACTTTCTGCATCCATCATGATTGCTCGTATCACTGCATTTTGATATTTTAGGCAATGATAGATGAATTCTCGAGCTTACGAAGCAGTGACTGTATAATTACAATAGTTTCTTTCCCAGTATCGGATGAAGTTTAAGTTAAATCGGCCCAGTCTCCGTTTTTGAGAGCCAATGAGAGCATTAAGAAGCGCTGGACACGCAATACGCATGCACGGGGAGATTCTGTCATCCCTCGCACATGCGCAATACCGAGGCTCTGTTCTGAGCATGCGCGACATAGCGGGCGCACCATGCGCATGCGCACACCTCGCACACGGAACCACGGGGCTGAAAATTTGCCGAGTCTTGCCGAATCTGCCAAATAAGGACTTGCAATTAACCTATTTTTACTAGAAACACCCAACTAAAGGCGGATTACCCTTTTATGGGCACATACTCATATCCAGTATTCACACCAATGAGGCTAAGCCACTAACACAGAACCGGGTATAAATACCACACACCCCGAGCTTTCTAATTCAGTTCGGCGGAGCAGCGTGTGGGGTAAGACGGAGGACAACTCATCCCGAGTTCGTGAGTATAGAGTGTGCAATACAAGCATTTCTAAAACAAACTAAGTAAGTAAGGAACCATGCTAAAACCTACATTGTTTTTTACTTAGATTGCACAATAGCAATCACCCCCCAGACATTTCCGAATGCTCATGAAGCAAGCAAGCAATACTTGACAAGTATGACCATAGCTTCTTTTGTACCTTTGGAGTGTTTATGTGTCTATGTTGTATGTCTTGTTAGTTTTCTTTTACAGGGCCAATTGAGCGCATGGTTTGTTCCAGGTGATTGCACCTGTCTGAGCTACCCGATACCAGGGTGACCATTATATCTCTTTTCCTTTTTCTTTTCTCAGGTCATGCAATTTGCATTGAACTTGAGTCATACCGCTGTAGGCACATTGTAGCCTTTATTATTTTTATACACACATTTCTGTCACTTTTTTAATTTAACATAAACACAAATTTGTGACGAAACTAGTGAAACATGAGTAAGGTGGGGAAGTTGTGACCCCGTCCGGAAGAAGGAGCTCTGTCTCCGAAACATGTCGACGCACACAAGAGGTACTGTCCATTAACACGACAGGTCCAACCTCGCACTTCACTTCTTTTAATAGTACCAGCCCGGGGTTATGAATAAAAACATTTTTCTAATATACCCACGAGCCAGGTATTTTTTAATCCTTCACTAAATCCCACCACTCGCATAAAATATCCCTAATCACATGCATCACATGCACCACACATAGTCATTACTATAAGTGCTCCCGCGTAGTCGTAGGTCGTAGCACGCCGCATCCCGTTAGAGGGGTGCGAAGACCCCCATGATGAAGCATGACAACAAGGGGCCTTTTGGTGTGTGAGGGGTATTTTATAAAACACTAAGTGCTCCCATACCGCATGGAGTGGAGTGGCATTGTGTTTTGTGGAGTGGAGTGGCTCTGACTGGAGTGGAGTATCATTGTGTGGAGTGGAGTGGAGCGGCATTGTAGGATGTGGAGTTAAGTCACATTGAGTGGAGTGGAGTGGAATGGAGTGGATTGGAGTGGCATTGTATGGCATAGAGTGGATGTTGCAAAGTCATGCTGTGTACACTGTGCACCCCCATTTTACCTGACTGGTATTGCTGGTAACTGACTCTGACTGTCCCTGGGCTCTGTCTAACCAGGACCAGGGTCAGTGCTATGTTGAAAACACACAAAATACATTATGGTACACTTACCATTGGCATGACCTACCCTATGAGTCCCTAGTATATAATAGGGCATGCCAGTTTAGAGGCCAGCAGCCCTTTCTGCACTTGCATATGTGCACTGCTGAGCGCCTGAGGTCATTTTAAAAGCAGCCCTGCCTTGCAGCACTGTTTTTAAAAGTAAATTAACTACAAACTTTACTTTGGTGGTAGGGGCACTTGAGAAGTGAAAATCTGCACTAATTGTGCATGTTCAGTACCCCCAAGGTCTCCCCTAGGTGTCCCGAGGGTAGAGGGTAATGTAATTATGAACAGGGTCCTTATAAAAGGTATTTTATATGCCCTATGTATAGCGAAATTGCACACTTCACTTCCCCCATTACTACAAGGGGTGAAGTGACATGAGCAATCTCTCTATCCCCAGGGCATATAAAACATCTTTTATAAGGGCCCTCTTTATAATGACATGAAACCCCACCCATGGGACACCGAGTAGAGACCCTGGGGTACCTAAAATACCAAAATATTGTATTTTATCATTTTTTAAGTGCCCCTACCACCAAAGTCGAGTTTGTGCACACTTTACATCTAAAAGCAGTGTTGCAACAAAGGACTGCTTTTAAAATGACCTCAGTCTGTCAGCAGCGCATACATGCAAGTGCAGAAGAGGTTGCTGGCCTCTAAACTGCCATGACCTATTATGTACTAGGGACTTAAAGGTAATTTTAATCTCCTGCCCTATGATGTACTAGGAACTTATAGGGTAGTTCATGCCAATTATAGTGCACCTTAATGCATGTGTGTGGTTTCACTGTGTGTTCAACATAGCATTGAGGGTCATATTTGCAGAAGAATGGAGAAGCGGGGCGTTAAGCAAACATTGCTAACGCTATGCTTCTCCATTCTGAAAATGCAGGGATATGGCATATTCGCAAGAATAGTGCAAGGGTGTCTGGGTTGGGGGAAGATTGTTTATGTGAAGAAGATCCTCCTTCCTGCACATAAACAATCTTTAAATGGCATTTTGTATCTTATATGTGCCCTGCTTAATGCAGCACGCATAGAAGTTACAAAACTGCATTTTTTTTAAATGACTAGTTATATGCAGGAAGGGGGATCTTCCTGCACATAAACAATCATAGGTAATTTGCTGTTTCTATGTCTGCTGCACAAGGCAGCACACATGGAAACAGCAAAAATGAGGAGAAATAAAGCATTTCTCCTCGTTTTGTGTGTTTAAGACCAGGTTTTCCATGATCTTAATTTTGGAGCTGACTCCTATTTACGCTGCCCTTCTAAATAGGGGGCAGCATCAAAATCAATTGCTCTCCCCTTTCACGATAAATACAGAGTGAATGGGCGCCTTATTTACAAGGCCGCGTTAGGCCACATTAAGTGGCTTAATGCTGCCTTGTAAATAAGGCGAGGCCCCTATTGCCATCACAACGTCACTGAAAGTGATGTTGCGGTGGCGATAGGGGCTTTTAAATTTGCCCTGAGTGTTTTCAACCTAGCACTGCCCCTTGGCCTGCGCAGCAGAGCACAGGGCACTCTCAGAGTCAGAAAACCAGCATCCAGGGGTCTCAAATAGAGCGCAAAGTGGGGAGGACACTGCAAACAGGTCCTGATTTCCAACAGAGTGGTATTTTGTGGAGTGGATGGAGTGGCATTTTGTGGCAGGGTGTGGATTGATATTGTGTGTTATGGAAAGTTGAATTCATTGCTGTTGAATAGCCCTACAGTACTTTAAAGCTTTGTGCTTTATAAATGCAATAATAATACAATATGTTACCAATGATCTCAACCTGGGATCTATCTAATCATCTGATGCCTTCCATCAAATGTAGGAGCCTGATAGCATATACAACTCTTCTACGAGAACTTGTTTGTTTACAAATAAACAAAAATTAGACTTGTAGGGCGGAGAAAACAACATATATCGTACCGACTGGGGATAAAGGAGTTGCCACCAGGTGGCAGCAGTGTTTTGGAGCTACACATGTTCAATGCTGTTTCCAAACAGGAGTAGCAGATGTGCTTAGTACTCAGATAGTGAGTAACAATCACATTGTTGTGAGAGGAGGTAAGGAGAACAGAACAGACTGTTGTTTGTTTAAACCAATGATATTCCAGAGTTGAAAGTTAGGGGATTCCATGAGATGCTAGGATCAAAGAAGCAACATGCAGAGGGGTTGGGCGGGAGGGGGAAGAAGCACCATTGAAAAGAGCGGTGGGATGGGACGAAGAAATAGCACCTCAATCACAGTGCAAGCATCAGATAGACCTTTATTAAGATGAATCAATCTATGCTTGGTCCATGCTCAACAAAAATAAATTGAAGTTACAGCCAGCACGTGCTAGTCAATTAGGAAACAAGCTTACCATTCAATGACAATCATGCCATTGAATGGTAAGCAATTGGTAGTCAGAAGGCTGTTAAGGGCAGGGTAGGAATGCAGAGGGCAGTTCTCCTTGACGAATGTATCCACCCCTGAACAGATCATGAGGCACAGTGTCTCCCTGAATTAGGTAAAATTGCCTTTGTTCTCATAAAGAGAGTTAGGTCCTTTCCTTTGATTTATCAAAAAGATTAAATAAAGTTATTCTAAAATAAGCCCTGATGTATGCCCTAGAACGAGCTATCCTAGCAGAGGGCAGAAACATGTTGGCACCGCAGAGGTACGCTAGGGCCAAGGCACCTAAGAGAGTCCCCTGAATATACTTTTCTAAGTATTTTTATACATAGCAGGGGTAGCACCCAATAAAGAAATCCTTGTGGTTTACCCTAGGTATTTTTAGTTTGGATACCTGGATCTCAGATTTATCCAGACTAGTCATTTCTAAAACTCCCTCATGATAGTCCCACATGAGGTTGAGTCCACTCTGGTAGCACCATCTTACCAGTATGGGATGAGGTGGTCTATGATTAAGCTCGCAACATTACATGAGTGAGCCCACCTTATCCAATGTATGTAATTACCCAGTTTTGAAATGGGGAAGTTGTGTTAGTAGACACAAATCTTTGGCAGAGCATGAATCACAGATGTGCCTATCCAGCAGGCCACTGCGTCAATTTGTGTTTTGACATATTACTAGAGACAGGCGTGGGGTTGATCTTAGCCTGTCTTTCTCTCTAGTGATATTGAAGCAATCAGCAGGCCCCAACCCCTTTATAGTAAACAATACCCCTCACAGCAAATAGTGCATGCGCTGTCTGCAGGTAATACCAAAAAAGGGGTTCACTTTGAGTAAGCCGCGCCTGCAACAGAGTTTATGACTTGTTGGGGAACAACTTGCTCCAAAACATGTAGAACACCTGCCATGTGCCTAGTGGCACGAACCACAAGAAGAGGAAAATATTGGGGGTCAGAAAGAAATGTTGAAATGAAGAGCAAAGAGGTACAGGGCCACTGCTCCATGGGCACGGCCATCTCCTAAAAAAAAAATACATAGCATGACATTTTTTCTGATTTTGAATATTCGCCATTTTCCAATTACTTAAATGGTTTTATTTTGTTAGTGGAAAGTTTTTTAAAGGATTACACAATTATGTTATGTTATGGTGGATTTATAGCTCTCAAATTCAAAGAGTGTCCTGGCGCGCAGAATAACCGTGACCTGGTGGAGCTAAGAATTTAAAACTGTAGTGTAGCTCCTATCTTCCCAATAGGCTCTGCGCATTGGAATAGTACCTACAGCAGTAAAGGCCTAGGCCAGACGTTAACTAGGTCTACTACTGTCGATGCTAGACTTAATTTTTGGGTTTGCCAGCTAAGCTCAGAGTTCGCTAGAAACTTTCTCGAATGTTCAAGGAAGGATTAACTCCCCTGATTAGACAAGAAGGGATTTAGTTTCTGACAACCATAGAACATGACAACTTTGCTCTCCCCTAATCAAGAGTCAATCTCAAGAGTCGTGTGAGCACAAGGCAATTATTTTACTCAGTCAGTACGTGCATTCTTAGTCTCATCAGAATGTAGAGAAAAGGAAGAGACGGGCGTGTTCAATAAAAGATGTTATTTATTGATCAGTCTCTTTTCTCGTACAAGAGAAATGGATCGATATTATTGCAATACTTATAGTTAAGTAAAGTGCATACATTAAAAGCAATAGTATAAAATAATACTGTAAAAACATTGATATGGTTTCTGAGCCATATGATGTTTTAAAATGATTAAAATATATTTACATACACATATACATTTGACTAAACGTGCTCAACTGGTGTTTCTAAATACGCCTACCCCGTGTACCTGACCTAAGTCTAATACGTGGGCGGGAATAGAAAGTTACAGTTTAAGTTAAGTTTGTTTTTGCCAAGTGAATAACTAAAGAATTCTCTAGGAGGGGTTATTCAGTTCTGTACCTGGAATTTAGGATGAATGAGGAATGGTATCTCTTTCTCTGCTCTCGATATTCCAGGCTGCCTGCGAGGGCTGCCCAGAAACGCCGGTGCTGGGTCTCTCGGCTTGAGATAGCAGCGCGTCTCTCAGCGCGTCAGGAAGGCGGGGCTGCTGCCTGCGGGGTCTGCTTCTGCTCTCGGCTTCGGCAAGTATGGCTGCTCCGTCTTGTCACCACGCGTGTCTTTGCATAGGGCAAGGTCGGCAATATTTATACCTTAAAGGTGCCGGGATTGACGTAAGGATGGACATAGGTACGTCAATAAAGATGTCATACGACTTGCTCGTTAGCACATTCTTTACTAAAGTTCTCTGTGAAATCAAAACAATGGCCGCACGGATTATCCAGGTTGTCATAGGTTTGATTTGTTATGAGAACGTCGTATGCCTTATCAGGGGCTGGAGGAATGTCGCTTGTCTAATTAGATCTCAAGCGTTATGACCTAATCAGATAACACGTTCCTGTGCCGTAGTGTGACTGCGTCAGATAACGGTATCTGCATCATGGGGGATTTCTTGCCTCATGGGCTGACTGTTAGTTAACTAGCTAGGTAGTTTAACCAGAATAGGGTCAGGAATAGGGGGATCGATTCAGAACCTATAGAAATACACGACACCCACTCCACGCTAACTATGGTCATATCTACTAATCTATGCATAGTATAACATAGTACAACATACTATAGAGTATAGTGTATACCTTACCACCCCAAAATACATAAATGCATTTTGAAATTTTCAAATATACTGAAAAATTGCAGTCATATATATTGTATGCACTTAAGCTATGAATTAAATGCAAAAGTAAACACGCATTGTTATGCATTATTGCTTGTTGGTATATGAGAAATACACATGAAATGGCTCTTAATATGGCTATACAGAAAAAAAGTCGAAACCATTTCATCACATAAAATATATTGTGAACATACCAGCGGGCAGCTAAAGTCTATATAAAGTCTATAAAGTATCTAAAAAAATAGAAATCTTAGTTCTCTAGGAATAGTTTCTTACTTTAAGCAGAAGGTCAGTGTCCCGGGGAAAAAATATATAGAAAAATATTTTAAGGGCTTGCTGAAAAAGGTTGCTGTCCGTGAACTGGATTGTAATTGTTCATGTGACTTTATTTTTTAAGTTGAAGGCCGGATTCAGGGAACGCCGTGTGCGAGTTTACTCAAAAGTCTCTATTTCTGTTCCGGAGAGAACATCATATCATTCAGGTTTTCGAAAAAACTGTCAACAGCTTCATGGGAAAGTTCCACTAAGTCGGAAATAGGGGTAACCATGCATTCATGCGCATGATTGTCTGCATTGACATTCTGATTTGCATTGCTGACAGAAGGTCGTACCTGTTCGATGTTGCTTTCATCTTGAACTTCACTACTCTTCAATCGCAGTGGTGAAGATTCCAGGAATGCCGTCATCAGAATTGGCAGCCTTTGAGGGCAGCACAAAGCGTGAACCTTGGTAGGAACCAGCAGTGTATCTGCATCCACCGGCGCATCCGATTGTAGTGTCAGACAGGTGTCTAACACGCATTCTTCTCCGCATAGCAGACACCTTAGTACAGGTAAAACACACCTTTGCCACATTGGTCGAAATGATAGAAACCAAGTCATGTTCAGGTCTCTAAGCCGGGAGAGTCCCAGGATTTTTGATATCCGGTCCCGGTATCCAATGGCTAGGATCGTATCTTCCATTGTCGCGAGAGTTTGATCTGTGACATGGGTTGCCATATCGAAAAATAAGGACTAGGAATAGGATTCCTGCAATTAGTCCCAGGATCAAGGGAAGTCCGCCAAAAATCGAATGGACGAAATCTGGAAAAATACCCAGTATGGCTTTGAATGGTGTTAATGCCATCGAAAATACTGTCTTAAATACCTTTGAGACCCCTGTGGTATCAGAAATATTTAAGATTTCGCTCAGGATTTCCGCGAAATGTACGGGGGAATTGGTTGATAATAATGTATGTATCTCTGCAGTCGTCCTTGCGACTTGTAGATCATACGTTTCTTTTGATGACGTGAGCCTTGTAGGCGTCTGAAGAAGCACTGTTTTCATTCTGCTTAAAGTGTCTATTCGAATAGAAGTAATTTTCAAACCGGGCCATGCCCTTGCCTCCCTGTCTGGAAAGGAGCTGGGGAACAAAGAACGTCCACAGCACTTGACCTTCGCCGTCGTAGTGACGAGATAAGGAGTCCCGGGCATAAGACTACAACATCTGCGGTCTACAATAAGAATGTAACTCCCATTATAGAGTCTTTGAAAGAATGGTTCTATTTCAGTTGCAGGTGCGCCTTGCTGGTGACATGAAAGGTTGTATGAATTCCCTTCACAGGCTCCGTGCAAACTAATACCGTTACACAGAAGCGTGCCGCTTAGTGACATAGCACAATTGTTGCCACTAAGAAACACTTTCTGTCCTTTGTTACTGACACATGCATGTGAATAGGGCAGGTTCCAAGTTGTTTTAAGGTACCCCTTTCCCAATTTCTCGTACATGCCAGCCTGTATATATTTTTGGCAGTATTGAAACCTGAAGGTTGAGATTGGAATATTTATGATTCCGTGGATTATCCATTCACTGACAGGTCGTTCTGACATTGTCAACGGTAATCTTTCTAGTTTTTCAATGCTCAAGATTGTATAATCAGCACCCTTCTGCGCCATACCGATTTGTCTATCAGTAAGGTTAAAGATTTGGAATAGCGACGTAGTGTTGATTAAACGCCAAGGCACATAGCCTGAACGCAGATTTTGTAACGTCCAGCCAAGCTGTACGATAGAACGCAATTGTGACTGACCATGTTGTAATAACAGTAAGTCTTGCGATAATATATCGATTGCTGAAGACACAATGCTGTCCAATGAAAAAATTCTGGAGGACAGAGTCATTAACCCATTGTCCACTACAGAAAGTGATTTTTCCAAATTAATACGATCAATTTCACGTATTCTCTCTGCTGTTTCAATTTGAGTAACCTTCCAGGCCTCATTGTATGCTGCATATACAGAGGCTGCTATGAAACGCTTTTGACGCTGTTTGCGTGGTCCCATTATGAAATCACGCAAGTCAGCACCATCAGTAAGTAAAGTTAGGTGTTGCTTAATTTCAGGCAGTGTGGAAGACTGTAGCCATTGAAGGCATAATTTGCCCACACTGTAGGTTGTTATTATCCCTGGGTGATGTCTTTGGGGATATCTAGGGTCTGGCCTGGTCATTTTGAAACCCTGTGTTTTATTCAGGAATCTATCTTGACAGTTATTTGTATCTGTGGGCCAGATCAACCATTGTTTCCAATCAGGATGTGTTCTGTTTTGGTTAAGTATATGGTTTATGTCTATTCCTTCATCTGTATCAGAGTTATTGCTAAACATTGTTGGCTTTGGAATAGACGGGTTATTTAAATCTTTGATTTTGGCTAAGCCAAGACAGGTGGTTTGTTGAACAGTGTCATTTAAAAATATCATTTGTTCTGGGATCATGCAGGCTCTAAACAAAGCTTCTATACCCTGTACTTGCCATTCTTTTGTACCCCAAACACTTTTCAAATCAACATTTTTGTCCCAATAATCGAATCCAAAAGTATTCATTTTTTCAAAGAATGAATCAGAATAAATCAATTTTGTGTTGGTTATCATGGTTTTGGTCCCTGTCTTGTTTGACAATTTATAATAAAATGTTTCAGCATTACTAGTGTTAAAACCTTGAAAGTATGAATATTTGTCATAAACGGTTCTAGAGCTCCCTTTTGGAGGTGTAGCACAATGTTCCCATTGATTAAAATTTAAAACATTTCTAGGTTGTGCAGATTTATGCAAGAAATGGTTACCATAGTGGTTATAGCAATACATACTATCATAATTTGTAGAACCTTGCAAATAATCATGTTTTGTAAATTTAGCAGACATTACTAAGTCAGACATCATATTGTTTATACTTTCAAAGTCCCAATCATCAGCAAATGAGTTTGGTTTTGCAAAGTCACTCAAAGAGATCTTAATTTGGTGTGGATATTTCAGGATCTCGACCGGACCATAAATTTCATAGTCAGTGTTGTCCCAGGCTACCCCACCAGGTATTGGAATTGCTGTGAAGTTGGCTGAAGAAAGTTCTGAAGAAAGTTCTCTTTTCTCGACGTGTGAAGATGTGTGTGGTTTGAGGACCAAGTTGATGTTCTGACTTGCTGTGTCCATTTTAGCATATTTTCCCTCAATGAAGCGTCCCAAAGTAAATACCATGATGAGCCAAAGTATGAGGATAAATGCACCAAAACCCACCCAAAATTCAATCCATGGAGAAATCAGATATGTTTCTTTTAGTTGTTTCAAAAGTTCCTTCGCTTTGTCTTTAAAGGATTTTGATGATGGCTGTGTCTTTTGTTCGCTGAAGCCTTCAGAGGAATCATCGAAGTTGATGAAGTAACCGGATGCAGTTCTGTCAATTGTTCCAATTGGTTCAGGATTTTTGTTTTTTGCATTTTCACTTGGTACTTCAGTATAGATTGGTGTGTCTCTGCTAAATGTCTTTATTTGGGTTTTCAGAGGTCTAAGTTCTATTGCATTGTTGCATAGTCCTTGTTGTTCTTCTGTAGGCGTTTCGAATGTGATGAGCCTCTTTGTTAGGACCTCTGTACTGGTAGCAAACCTTGGTGTTCTGCTACTTATTGGGAGTCCACTTGGCCTACTGTTTGTTATCGGCCACATGTTGTGGTTTTACCAGGTCGATGGATACAACTCGGTTCTCCTTTTTTCCAGCAAGTGGCGGTAGTACAACTGATCTTGTCCCGTTGACAGACAAGACAGGAACTGCTTTTCTGTAAGAAGGCCCAAATTCCTTCTTTACCGCGATCTTCTCCCTGACTAGATCCCCGACTTTTGGAATCCAGACAGGTCTTGCTGGGACAGGTGGTGATTCTTCAGTGGTTGTTGGCTGTTGTTTCAACTGTATGTTGCTCAGGTCTTTTCTTGTTTTGTTTAAGTCCTGCAAAATAGCCAAACGGTCTTTGACATCAAAGCTTTTTTCTGTTACCACTGAAGTCTGACTATCAAGGTCAGAGATCAACATCCTAGTTCCGAATAATAATTCGTATGGACTGAATCCCTTCAGAGAATTTCTTGGCAAGTTATTTAGACTACGTTGGACACTTATTAGATGTTTGACCCACCCAGCTCCCGAACCTAATATCCTTTCTATTATAGATTGCTTTCTGTCTTGGTTTTTTCTTTACACCATCCCATACCCTCAGGAAGGAAGTGAGAAGATTCCCGCTGGGCTGTGCTCATTTGGCCATTCTTTCCCCCCCCAGGCTGGATTGCCTGAGAAAAAGAAAAAAAAATGGTCGAACGTAGCATGCTCTTAGCGTATATGCCATTTAGACTCGCAAATCTTGTATAACAGTCCGGACGTCAGCCGAGTGCTGAGGATCTACATTATAAGTGGGAACTAGCCTGTATATGTTAATCGCAAGCCCTGCTTTTTGCTGGTAATATTATCTGCCTTGATACGACGAGGTATTAAACTGCTTCTCTCCCCACTGCGATCTCTGTTGCAGTTTGGGCAGTTTTTTCCAAAGATGGTAAGATGGAGGCTCATGCCTGGCCACCAGTACCGTGATTGTAAATCTTCCAGAGAATCTTTTAATTTAAGGTGTCTGCGACCCTCGCCCATGTGTGCGTCTGCGATTAACAAGTTTCTCCTGTCCATGTTTGGAATCACTCTATCCCCCACTCCAGGGATTCGAGCAAAAGGGACGGAGTTTGCATCGATTATGTATGTATAATTGAGTGGATAGTTGATCGGTAACGCTGAGCAGTCGCCTTTTGATGACGTTTTCACCGCCAGCAATGTTTCACCGTCAATGTATTTTAATGTACGCTTTTTTCGATCTACGGGAGCCGATTTAGTGGCTGCCGCTGCGGCTGTCTCAGCCAATGAATTCCCCACAACGTGAACGCCATCACGTTGATGACTCAGTGAGTGAATCACGTGAGTCTTTGGTAGTTCTTTTTTCAAAAGAGCTACTTGTTCCCAGAGAAGTCTCTGCTTTATTGGTGCATCTGTGTCATCTTTGTAACCGTTCTGAATCCATGTCTGCAAATCCTTGTTATATGCTTTGACGCAGAAATATGAATCTGACACTATAAGTGTCGGGAATTCGCGATCCGCATTATCTAGCGCCATTTTCAAAGCTATTATTTCAGTTTGCAGTTCTGAATTAGTTTCTACTGAGTGTGATTTTGTTAATAGAGGTCTTAGTTTACCTCCGCGCCACACTTCTTTTGTGATCTCACATGTGGGATTGTATGCATGTTCTCCCCAAACGGAGGGTTGAGCATGTCCGTCTGTATAGATTACACAGGCGTAATGTCGTAGAGGCAGAATGTCGATTGGCAGAGGGTACGTCTTTTCATATTTTAGATTTTCCAATTCTTCTAGTTCTTAAAAGACTGTCAACCAGGCAATACTTGATAATTCATATCCTCCGTACTGGATTTTCAGATGGGCAATTCTGGATTTTTTGAAGTTGAATTTGTAACCCTCTGCAGCGAAACCAAGTATTATGGTGTTCACTCTTTTCAAGTGAGTTTCCAAGTCATCATCTGTTAAGTAAATGTCATCGACATAAGATAATGCTTCATCATCATATAGTTGTAGTAATTCTGTTACTCTTGCTGAGAATACCCCCGGGCTGTTCTTGTACCCCTGGGCTAACCGACAGAATTGTTTTTGAGTGCCATTTACTGAGAATGCTGTTAAATATCTGCTCTCTGGTGCTATGTTTTGACAAAAGAATCCGTTGGAGATGTCCAAGGTAGTTTTGTATTTTTTGCGCACTATGTTATTCATTAGTGCAGCACTGTGTGAGTTTTGCACTGCAAAAGTTTTGCAACATGTGTTAAGGTGTCGGTAATCCAAAACTAGACGATATGAATTGTCTGGTTTGGAGACCGGAAACAAAGGATTGTTCATTTGTGAGGTGCAAGTTTCAATCACCCCCTGGTATTCTAGCTGATCTAGTATTTCATTTACTTGTTTTTTAGCTTCTTGCTTAATTGGGTACTGCCTTTGTGCAGTTGGTTGTGATTTTAACTGGACTTTGTGAGGAGGAGAATCCTCATCCCATCCTACATGATTTTTATATAAAGCAGGTGCTAAGGCCACTGCCCACTTTCTAGCAAGTGTGTATTTTTTATGAATCGGGATTTGATTCGAGAAGGCAGGCATAATTACTTCTTCGCCATGAGGGCACTCCCTGACAAACTCTGGTGGCCAGTCTTTTTCAGCTAAAAGGATGTCATAACCCTTTGAGAGGTTATCCCAAAATAGTCCCCTTATTTTCCTAGTCTTATCTCCCTCTATACGTAATGTTATCTCGTATATTTTGTGGGGCTTGCTAACTCTGGTATCTGCAGTTTCCACTTGAAGGTATTCATTCGTGTCCACTGTCTCCAGATGATTCATAAGGACTTTGCGAGCTATGCTCACCTCTGCTGCGCTGTCTAGCATTGTCTGAGCCCACTCTCCGTTTTTCAGTTGTGTCCTCAGTATTCTCGGCATTGTTAACTACCTTGATACTGGCTACCTTCTTTTTTGGAAATTGTGATTTCTTTTTCAGTTGAGCAGGTTCCTTGTCTTTGGACTTGGCGTGCTCTTCTGATCGTCCTCTTCTTTCCGATTTCTGCGAGGAATTCTGAAAAGATTGAGAGGGACGTGTATCAATGTCTTGATATCTATCAGGTTTTTTAATATTATCCCTATTTCTAAGGTTATATCTATTCCCAGAGGGTTCACTCTGGGGTGACCTTTGTCTCGGGTTTGGAGATTTCTCTCTTCGCCTAGGAGACCTTCCTCTGGACTGGAATTTCTTTTCTTTGGGATTGGATTGTTTGTTCCCATCCCAGTTCTTTTTTGGTGAATTATTATTATTATTAAAAAATATTTTTTCTGGACTTGTAGTCAGTTGCGGTTTTACTGGTATTCCACCTAGACTATCTCTGCCTAGTTCTTCATAGGATTTTTCTATGATTCTGGCAATTTCAGCTGGTTGGTCTGCTATATCTGTCTCTTTTAACCTCTGGCGGATCGCCACGTTTGCTGCTTCACCCTTTATGTTGGCTAGTAATATAGCCGAGACCTGCTTGAAGTCTTTTAGTAATTTCATACCAAGAGTTAAAGCAGGTTCTGGACCGTATTCATCTTGAATTTGTTTTAGCACATCTGGTATCACCGAAATGGATGGGACACCGTGTGTTTTTGTGTAGATGGAAGCAAAGACTGTACCCCAAGTGTCACAGTCCTCAATGTGTGGTGCGATTCCCATTGGGAGACATATAGTCAGAATCCTGTGTTTTTCTAATGGGGTGGTGTCAGGAAACACCGCCTCTATTTGGGTAATTTTCTGTGCCAACCAGAATGGTATTTGTTCCCGTTTAGCTGGAACTTTACCTAGGCAGGATTGGATGTTCTGTGGTGTAATTTTATTTGTGTTCCCCTGGTGAGGGGTCAGCTGTGGAAGTTTAATCGCTGGCTGAATTGTTGAAGTCCGCATTACATACTGAACTAATTGTCTGTGAATTTTTAGTAGTTGTTTTAGCTGTATTAACAGCTCTGCTGCAGGCATTCTTTCGATGTCTGGATATGGTGTGTATCCGGCTAGGACCGGCCACGTTGCTCCTGGTCTTCCTAAAGGACCGAGCCTTGTAATGTGATTATTATGTTTTAGGGCGCCATCAAATAAGAGCAAATGCTCTTGGAATTTGAGTGGTACTTCCACCTCCTCGAAAGGAGTGTACTCATTAGGAGGTTCCTCTACTTTGTAATAGTGGAAGTACTTTGTTATAGTATTAGCTGCTGGAAAATGTATCCATGTATAGTATACCTCTGTCTGCCGATATTCGTGTGCCTCGATTACGAATATGACTGTGCCACCTCTAGGTGTCAGTCCATTTTCTATAAGTTTTAAGGTTATAGATCTCCTTTTGGCGACCGGAATGAGTATTATATCCGCGTCTGCCGCTTGCATGGTAGCATCAGCATCTGCTATTTCAGTAGCTAATCTAGTAACCTCTCGTTCTTCATCGCTGTCCATTTTGCTGACAGGATGGTATTATGTTTATTTGCAGATCAGGTTTCTTTATGGAAACAGAGATTAGATGCACAATATTTTGGAACACTGTTTATCCTTCAACGTTGACTAGACCAAGAACCATACATAGGAGTTCCCTCCTGCGAGGTTTTGGAGGATATTATAACCTTTCACCCACTCCAGACGTCTTTGGAGTATTTGGGAAAAGGGGTCTGAGTGAGAAAGCACGACTGAGTTACTCTAAATGTCTTACGTTAGTTTTATCGCCCTTTCCAAACGCGTTGGGCGCCATGTAGTGTAGCTCCTATCTTCCCAATAGGCTCTGCGCATTGGAATAGTACCTACAGCAGTAAAGGCCTAGGCCAGACGTTAACTAGGTCTACTACTGTCGATGCTAGACTTAATTTTTGGGTTTGCCAGCTAAGCTCAGAGTTCGCTAGAAACTTTCTCGAATGTTCAAGGAAGGATTAACTCCCCTGATTAGACAAGAAGGGATTTAGTTTCTGACAACCATAGAACATGACAACTTTGCTCTCCCCTAATCAAGAGTCAATCTCAAGAGTCGTGTGAGCCCAAGGCAATTATTTTACTCAGTCAGTACGTGCATTCTTAGTCTCATCAGAATGTAGAGAAAAGGAAGAGACGGGCGTGTTCAATAAAAGATGTTATTTATCGATCAGTCTCTTTTCTCGTACAAGAGAAATGGATCGATATTATTGCAATACTTATAGTTAAGTAAAGTGCATACATTAAAAGCAATAGTATAAAATAATACTGTAAAAACATTGATATGGTTTCTGAGCCATATGATGTTTTAAAATGATTAAAATATATTTACATACACATATACATTTGACTAAACGTGCTCAACTGGTGTTTCTAAATACGCCTACCCCGTGTACCTGACCTAAGTCTAATACGTGGGCGGGAATAGAAAGTTACAGTTTAAGTTAAGTTTGTTTTTGCCAAGTGAATAACTAAAGAATTCTCTAGGAGGGGTTATTCAGTTCTGTACCTGGAATTTAGGATGAATGAGGAATGGTATCTCTTTCTCTGCTCTCGATATTCCAGGCTGCCTGCGAGGGCTGCCCAGAAACGCCGGTGCTGGGTCTCTCGGCTTGAGATAGCAGCGCGTCTCTCAGCGCGTCAGGAAGGCGGGGCTGCTGCCTGCGGGGTCTGCTTCTGCTCTCGGCTTCGGCAAGTATGGCTGCTCCGTCTTGTCACCACGCGTGTCTTTGCATAGGGCAAGGTCGGCAATATTTATACCTTAAAGGTGCCGGGATTGACGTAAGGATGGACATAGGTACGTCAATAAAGATGTCATACGACTTGCTCGTTAGCACATTCTTTACTAAAGTTCTCTGTGAAATCAAAACAATGGCCGCACGGATTATCCAGGTTGTCATAGGTTTGATTTGTTATGAGAACGTCGTATGCCTTATCAGGGGCTGGAGGAATGTCGCTTGTCTAATTAGATCTCAAGCGTTATGACCTAATCAGATAACACGTTCCTGTGCCGTAGTGTGACTGCGTCAGATAACGGTATCTGCATCATGGGGGATTTCTTGCCTCATGGGCTGACTGTTAGTTAACTAGCTAGGTAGTTTAACCAGAATAGGGTCAGGAATAGGGGGATCGATTCAGAACCTATAGAAATACACGACAAAACGGCTGCTTGAAGAGGAAGGTTTTAGGTTGCTTTAAAAAGTCTGAGGTCCTGAGTGTTCCGTAATTCCAGAGGCAGGGAGTTCCATGCCATAACTGCTTTTACAGAAAGGGACTGGCCCCCCAGCCACGTTCTCCGGAATCGTGAAATCGCCATCCGTCGTTGGGTGGCAGAGCGCAGCGATCTGTTGGGGCCATAGAAAGCAAAGCGCTTCCTGATGTACATTGGTCCAAGACCATGTAGGGATCTATGCACCAGGGTGGGGGCTTTAAATTGCACTCTCTGGACCACCGGAAGCCAATACTCGTAAATGCTGTCTTACGCTAGATCTTCCAGGGATGTTAAACAGAAGACTAGCCGCAGCATTCTGTACGGTCCGTAGCTTCTTTTGCAAATATCCAGGAATACCAATATACAAAGCTTTGGAATAATCTATGCGGGAGAGAATGAGAGCATGGGCGACCATTTCCTTGGCAGGCCTCGGAAGCAGGGGGAAGAACCTTCTTAATGACTTAAGAGTGCCAAAGCAAACTCCGGTTAGTTTCTTAATTTGCACAGAGAACCGCAGGTCTTCTCCAAACCAGCCCCCCAAGTTTTTAGCTGGAGCACATTCTGAGTTATATCGAGGGAAGTCTGGAGGCCACAAAGTTTCTCTGAAGGCAAGCGGAAACTGACCATACAGAAGGACCTCCGACTTGTCTTCGTTGCATTTCAGTTGGGCATGGGCCAACCACTTAAACATAGACGAGAGACAGTTCTGGGCAATTTCTGTCGACAGGTCGGAGCCCTTCCAGGTAAATAGGAGCGGGGTGGCATCAGCATAGGTGAATATTTTTGCTCCCAGTTCCTCAGCCAGAAAAATCAGAAGAGTCAGACAGATATTAAAGAGCAAAGGGCTCAGAGTAGAACCCTGAGGGACTCCGGTAAACATTTTCTTGGAAGTTGATGAAAAAGGAGGCATCCAGATCTGCTGGGTCCGCTCTTCCAGAAAGGATTTAATCCAATCCCAGGCGGGGCCAGCAATGCCAATCTTTGAGAGGTGGGCGAGAAGTAAGGATTGGTGCGAGTGGCCTCACTTGGTGCTCCACAGTGCTCTGGAGGCTTTAGATTTACCTAACCCAGCTGTCTTAAGACAGGTGAGTTAGCGATGTCAAAAGTGTGCATGTGTGGCTGACCAAAAAGACATACACACTTTAAACAGTGCCATATCAGCCCACCCTCCTCCCTGCTCAGTGACATGCTTCTGTCACTCAGCAGCAGCCCCGCCCCCGTCCTGACACTCAGCTCCGGGTGGAGGGGATGAAAAATAAAATAGCTATTAATGACCATTTTATTTTTCATCTATAGGGGATTTTTAAGTGGGGCGGCGCTCCTCCGCTCAAACGGAGGATCCACCCCTGTTTCCATTAATTGTCTATCGTCAATCACTCAGCACACCCAGTGATCAGAAGTTATCAGAGAATGAGACCAAATAATGATGTCTCTTACTTTAACAGATTTTCATGGGCTTGTCACTGCTGTCTCGGTAGCTGGCCACAGATCTCAAGTATTAAATCTTGAAAAAGTGACTGAACAGTTTCTAATGCTGTTTTCACATAACATTTAAAAAACTGTACAGCCCTAGAGTACACACAGAAAGGATACTCTCGATCAAAAAAACTATTGCATATTTTAGTGATGCAGAACTTCAGAGCTGTTGTACCTTATTCGCTGCCCTCTACAACATTTTACAGATATTGCTGTCTCTAGATACTAGTAACCAAGGTGGTGATTTAATACATTGGCTGAGCCTGCAGCACCACCCACAAAAAAGGATTTGCCTCACACCCATAACTCTCTGCTCTTCTGCTGAAACCACATGGAGATAGATTGTGGAAGAAAAGCAGATGAATTGAGAAAAAGAAGGGGTTGAGTAAACAGTTGTAGGCATTAATTCCACCAAGACAATAAGATCAACGGATTGCAAAGTCACATTGTTAAGTGTCTCACCTAATTTACTGTAATCTGACTCAGTGTTGCTCACAGATACAAGTACTGACTCATTAGGTGCTGTTATTCACAGTTTCATTTGTTTGCACATTTATTTTCAAAAGGTTGTTAAATGGGTGACTGTAGTACAGCACAGAAAGAGTCATGGGTCGTGCATTTTCTTCCCTGGCATCAAAGTTGAAGTGTTTATGCCACATTTAAAAAACAATCTTATAAACTGGAGAATAATCAGCTAAAAAGGTTAAAGAATAATGCTGCTCATTTTTCGAGACTTAGGAGAACTTATTTCATTCTTCAACTTACGAAAACAGGATGGCGTATTTTAAGCTTTTGCATATATAATAATGGTTTGCACCCCAAGAGGTGAATGCAAATCGTGTAAAAACGGCTCTACATCTAATCAAAAAATCCTACATCAGGTCCTACGCAAGCTCTTTGTTACACCATCATTCATGGCCCCTTGGCCCAGACACGGGATCTGTACTTTGTAGAACCATGACTGTGTTTGATGCAGTCACATCACACTGCAGACAAACTGGGCATAGTCATAGTCATAGTCCTACATTCTTGTATAGCGCACAGTTCACCGCAAGGTCTCAAGGCGCTAGGCATACGATATGAGTCCAGGCCATGCCCTATGCCACATGCCCACTGCACATAGTCATTCATATATAGAGAGAGCTATGGACAGAGAAATCTAGCATAGAACATCGCCTGTGCCACTAGGTGTTTTAGCCGGTCCAGTTAGTGGACCGTGAACGAACGCATATTTAAGGTGATGAATGTGCATTCTTACAGTATCTGCAGGTGATACATTCACAGGAGTCAACCAAATATGCACGAAATGAAAGGCCCACAAAAGAAACCATGTTTAGCAGGCAAAATATAATATTCCACGCTCAAGCACTGAACAATTCTTGACCGTGTACAGTTTATGTCTACTTCTCTTATCACAGTCAACCATTTATTATACCAGTTTCAATGGAAATTAAGGAACAACGAGTGCAGATTAAATAACAATTAAAACAAAGGACACCTCAAAAGTATTGAAAAACATAATTTAAGGTGGTTTAGAATGAAAACCCTTATCTCATCTAGATTACTCAACATCGTCAAATCGAGCATTGGTAAAACCAATAGATCGGACTTTGCATGCACACAAAGTCAAAATATGCATATACTCTCATATACATTACACACACACACATACACTCAAAAGAAACATACACCCACATGGCCATTCAAATTTGCTGCATAACGACTAACAGTTTTCATAAATACGATGGGCCCGATTCACAAAAGTAATCTGAGACAAAATCCTAACTTTACGACTTTCGGTATTCACAAAAGGCATTTAGTAGTTGGACAAAATCCTAACTTTACTACTCCTAAATGCCTTTTGTGAATACCGAAAGTCGCAAAGTTAGGATTTTGTCTCAGATTACTTTTGTGAATCGGGCCCAAACAGCTCAACATAAGATTGTGGAAAAGTCAGCCCATAACACACCTGATGCCCAGCCTGCTGGCGCAGGACGCCTCTTAGTTCCCATCTTGAACAATTACCAAATAAAGAGACGGGTGCTGGAAGAAGGGAAACAAGAAAAGAGTTTTATTTCTCATGAGGAGAGCCTGTCATTTCGGACACTCGCATAGTGTCTTCAGGAGGTGCTCTAACAAGTTTCTCTGAGGCTTCGTCTTTTATACACATGTTTATGATGCACAAACATTCCTTATTGCAATAAAGACGCTTTGAAGTAGGAAAAAGCATGCTTGGAATCCCAGCTTCAGGCCTATTCCCATACCAGTCGATCAGATGTCATTCTCCCCTCCTGAATGTAACAAGAGATTGTGATCTCTCAGCCGGACATTCCTACAGGACACGAGGGCAGGAGGGGATGATCAGATCAAAGGTTGGGCAGGCGATAAGATCGGGGACTTCGGCTGGTGTATCATGGTTTTGTTATGCTGCGCAGGAAAAAGGGGGGGTGTACATCCACGAGGCTTGGTCTTAGGACTTGGGACCGGGTCGAAAGGCCAAGTGCAGCCGGGGGGGGGGTCGTCAGCTGAGGGGAAGGGTGTTCTCGGGAGGAAATGGGGGGTGTGGGTCAAGCAGGAGGGTTACTTCTAGAGCAGGGTCACGCAGAGGGAGAGGGTCTTGTGGCCAATGCAGGAGCAGTGCGCGCGGGGAGGGGTGCCGGGAACAAATGGGCAGAGAGGCCATGGTGCCTAAAATGGCTGTCGTGTACGTGTGTGCATGGGTCTATGCTGGCGGGATAATACAGTCAGGGTTTAGCGATATCCGTTCTGCTTACAACAAGGGGTACAGTGAACACAAATGAACGCCGCTTATGTGCATATACATTGCCATTTTCAACAGTCGCCGCTTTTTTTACATAAGCTAGTTCATTTCTATACAGTCGATACGATTGGCAGAATGCGGTACATATGATTTTACATTTGTTGGGTTATTCATACAAGTCTAGAGATCGGCATAATACTTAGTCGGGGTCAATCAAGAAAAAAGGTTCCGACACATTAGAAGAATCAGGTTCTGACTTTCTCTCCGGTGACATCAACATACAGTAAAAAGTGCTCTGATACCTTCGGGTCTTGTCAGTGCTATAAGAGACTTTTGGAAAACTAAATACATGAGTGACCGATGAAACATTTTTGAAAGCAATACAAAATCATTGAGGGAGGAATTCAGTTCGATACAAGCAATTAGTGAAGGGGTGGGCAGAAAGTTCAGAAAGGGGGGGTCTTTGTCACAGTGTCTTTTTAACAGAGTCCGTTTTCTTTCGTTGGCGCTGTTGAGCACCGGCGGTGGAGCTATAGGTCCAGCTCGGATTCATCCTTACGCGTTGCAGGGTGCGATCAGTCCTCTGCTGTTAGATCACAGTCCTGTTTCCTAACTGATCTTCTTAGGGGTGCCTTATGTTGGGCACCTGCATGTCTTTCTTCTTCCGTGGCAAAACCTTATTCTATCTAAATGTTGCTCTTCTTTTCTGAGTCAAAAAGTTATGCGAAAAGGGTGATGTTGTTGAATAATCGAGGGAAGAGAGGGCGGAGTGGGATCAGATCTTTGAACACACCAAGGGACCAAAGGAGCAAAGGATGACGAGCAGGCAGGCCCATCAGTCGGGGTCAAAAGGGACGGGGACTTCAGGCACGAGTGGGTCAGCAAATCAAGGGCTTCAAGGCAGCCCTTCATTCCTTCATCTGCCGAGATTGAGAGTGGTGCCTCGTCCTGCGTCTCGTTGCTCTGCGACTCCACCTTTGGTTGAGGTCACACGTGCGTCATGATCTGTGGCCAGGCTGTGCGTCACGTCCAGCTCCTCTCCTCCGGTAATTGTATCTTTGAATGGGTACAAAAACAAGTTTTAGAAAAACTGCCAGGAGAAGACATTTATACATCTCAATTCCGTCCCCAATCCTAAGTAGGCGGGGGGATAGGTTCATCGGTCACAGTCAGAAGTTATCACTTATGGAGTATGTAGGAGGGCATTTCCACTGAATTCGTAAGCCTATTTGGCGTTCATTCGTGACGTACGTGGACAGAAATCGGACTCCCATTGACAGTGTATTCTATCAAACTCGAAATCGAGTCCTTAGGTAGAGACTCGCCCTTTTTCCTAACCCAAGTACTGACAATCTTACATTTCCCTTCGGGGTCGGCTAACTCTTGTAAGCAGGGGTTATCATCATGAGGGGGGGGCAGAGGTTAAACATGCTTTTCTTGGGGAGCGACGGCTAACCAAGGTCATCAATTACGCTTCGGGGATAGCTGATATGGAGCTGGGGTCAATCGAGGATGCTTTGGACGCTTTGGACAGGGAGCTGGGGTCAATCGAGGGAAGCGAGGACGCTTTGGACATCCGCACTTAAGTGCAGAGGGGTGAGGCAATTTGGGCATTGGGGATTGTATTTCTAATGAATTGAAAAACAGAAGACCATTGACGTTATAGTCCCCCTATAAAAAGGCCAGATTAGGGGACATCAGTCCTCTTACCTGTCCTTTCTTTCATTACCAACTCGAGTTCTATCGTTTCGCAGAAAGGAGAGGTAGTAATATGGCACTCTAAACGAACCATTCGGTACACGTATGACATGGAGGGAGAGGGAGAGAGAGAGAGAGAGAGAGAGAAACGTGTACAATAATGGGCCATTCAGTGCGCACACAACACAGAACAGCAGGGGTCAAGTAATACGGAAACACAGGCAGAGGGACGACGTAGACCCATACATTACGTGCACACAAACTCAGGCGGGGGAGACAGTACATGTATTATGTACAAAAATCCAAGACAAAACATAGAACAGTGACTGGTATTATATACAAAAATCCAAGACAAAACATAGAACAGTTATTGGCCAAAATGATCTCTGCCTGTATGCTGCGCATCCTTAGCATCCTAAGCTCTTTTTACCTTTTTCTTCTCTTTTATCGTCGGCTGCCTTCACCGGTGGCTTTAGTTATATACACTTATATGCCTTTGGAAATTGGTCAAGAATTAACCTGGTCGGGCTAAGATGTTTCCAGGCTGAGGCAACAGTGGGTGTCAGTTGTGAGAACAATGGGGCAGCTTTGATTTTCATATCTATGAGGGTGCGAAAGGAGGTAGTAGATTTTAAACACTGGCAATACTCCTAGTCCTCCAAGCGGAGGGTACTTGGGTAAACCTCACCTCGGAATATTCCTTAAACTTTCCCTATTTAACTAAACGTAGGAATTTATTCATTAGTGCACGTCATTCTTGGTTGTATTATTCGGGGTGCCAAGCGAAGTCATATTTCGCAGTTTCCGCTTCAGGCTGTCCTCCCAAGCGCTAAGTTCAGGGAGAGAATTAGTCATGGTTCGCTCGTCGTGTGTAGGTACCATAATCGGACCCCTTTTTCCCATCTTTGTCCGCTAGATCACCATTTTCCTTTTCGTACTTTAGTCGACGTTCCGATGTGACCTGCAGAAAGAGGGAAAAAGAAAGGGGGGGCGGGGGCAGCATTTTAAAAACACATCAGCGCGCATAAACTCGAAAAGGCTTTTACTTACTACATACTCGGGCTATCTCCACTGGACGCAGTCCCTGCCAACTCGGCGTTTAAGCCCAGGTGGACAGTTTAGTGTGGGAGATATGATTTATCGGAAGCCTGTGGATAGCATAGGTCGCCCAAGTGTGGTATTACGGATCGTGAGCAGGGGGGTCAGAACAAAGGGCAGTCGGTGCAACGTGGGGGGGGCGAGCTCGTGCTCTCCTTTGAGGAAAAGTGATAACCTACAGTGGCACGGGGTCGTTTGTCGTTCGTACCAGGGGGGGGGTTAGGTGGCACTCCTTCGGGGCGACTTAGGGGCATTTTTTTAAAACAACTTTCCTGACACAGGTAGCATATAAAGTATAGGCTAAATACCAGGATCTTTAGCAGTTGCTTTTAGGCTTGTACAAAAATGCAAAACACATACAACAAAAACCTGGACCATTCATATTGGCAATATTTCTGCGTACTATACTTTTTAACCCTTAACTAGTCGAGCTGAGTCATTTCACCTGTAATTTAGTTATATCGGAAATAGTTGTCATTTATTCGAAACTTACCAATTTACGCGTGACAACTACGTTTGCTTTTTCCAAAAATCTTTAATAAAAATGTCGGTGCATAAATACGGGCCTACAACCCTGTGGGCCGGCCAGAACTGTACATGTGGGGATACTTATTAGTGGAAAACCTAATGGAGTCGGTGGTCGTTGATTTCATAATAAAAATGCGACAAGTGCAATAAAATCATATCGAAACTTCAGTGTGAGCGAGTATCATAAGTGTTGAAATTCGAACTTTCAATAATCATGATGCGCCAAAACTTAACAACAATTCATTGTCCGAATGTTCAATCAGTACCCATCTCACTTCAATTCATTGTCCGAACACATAATCAGTACCCATCCCATATCAATTCATTGTGTTTAAAAACCGCATACATATTTCATGACACCAAGGCTGAGCAATCGGGGTACAACAAGGAGTTGAAAGTTTCATTTCACCAGCGCCATTTTGGGGGCAGCCAGGCAGATCTAGGCATAGTCAAAATCTCCACCAACTCGTGGTTGGCCTAGAGCCTCTTTCGGCAGTCCAAAAGTTCCGTTAAAGGGCAACAGAAAGGATCGGTGGTACGAACCATCAGTCAAAGGGGGAGGGAGGCAACAATTTTTTCTACCGGGTCATACTGGGTTTTCACCGGAACTGATCCGAACTGTAGTCTGCAGGATTTTAGTCATTCAAACTGAGGCTGGCGTCAGCATGAGAGTGCCGACGTCTCGCGTCTACATTTTCATCGTTCCGCGGGCAATCATGGCAGTCATTCCCCATCGGGGGTGTCTGCGGGGTCGGGGGCCCCCGTGGCTCTTATAGAATCTTCAAAGTCGAGGAGAACACTTATGATGGTGGGACTCATTTCTTAATCAACAAGCAACCGGGCCATCTCTCCACGCCGGGCCCGCTCCAGCAGGGTCGACCGCCATTTTACGAGTGGGCGAACCCTCGCCGGGTGAGTGGAGCGTTGGGGGTGCCACTGGGGGCCTCCACCTGGGGAGGTGGGAGAGGCTTGTTCGCGCCGCCTCTCCCTCCCAGCGCACCCCACGCCGTTTTTCTCGGCGCTAATATTCATGATGGCCGGACCAGGTGATGAGAGGGGGGGGTCGGAGGCATAGGCAAGAAATCCCCCCCCGGTGGCCTACAAGGCGCCGCTTCAGGGCCGAACGGGGAGCTCATTCCAAGCCGTGGCTGGACCAGGAGATGCGAGGGGGGGGGTCGGTGGCATGAGCAAGACATCCCCCCCCCCGTGTTGTCGCAGCCATTATTGAAGAAAGAAGAGGGGACGCCCGGATCCCGTCGGCCTCGGCTCCTCTTTTGGCCCACCTTACTCGACGACCTCTGGCCGACGGCTGGCAGCAGGACCCGCCCTACACGTGCCGAAGATCTCGTCTTCCGGATGGGCGTAGCCGCGAACCTGTTGCACTTCGGGAGTTTCCGGAATGGGGGTAGGTATCTGTTGACTTGTATCTGTCTCATGTTACCGTTATTGGGGCGTGGCAGGCGGTGGGACAGACATGTTTGGAGCAGTGAGGGGTGGCGAAGCCTGGTTGCCTTGTGGCTGCCGTGATGTCAAGCTTGGCTTCTCTCACCATTTTCATGTTTCGTATTACGGACTTATTTCTTAACGTTTCTTATTTCTAGCGAAATCATGTGTTTTATCGTCAGCTATTTGTAACGTTTTTTTTTTACTTGTAGCGAAATCAAAAACTCATCAGTGGCCTACTGATTTTGCTTTCTTATTTCTTTCTTCCCTTTTTTTTCCTAGCGTGTGTCATGCTAAAGTTTCTGTTAACAGGATACGGTTATTACTTCGTTATTGTTGCATATGTCCTTTTTATTAGGGGTGCCCTCTGGTCGAGCCAGATGACCTACCTCTAATAAATGGTCCGGGTGGAACTAGTTTACCAATCAGTGGGGAGTAGATAGGCCCGAGAGATTACAACGGGGGACAAAGGTCCGCATTACCTACCCTTCACTTCTTGCAAAGATTAGACAGAATATTTCTTTTCTACGTTATTTGCAAACAGAGAATACCTCAAAAGAACTATTCCTTGAACAATAAATGTCCAGACAATCAATCAATCAGTGGGGAGAAAAACAGGCATGACGGATTACAACGGGGACAAAAATCTGCATTACCTATCCTTCACTATCTGCAAAGGGGGCAGAATATTTCTATTCTTCCCTGTTTGTAGACAGGAAATATCTCAAAGAGCAATAATCGATAAAAATCGATAACAAACAATCAGTGGGGAGAAAAATAGGCATGACGGATTACAATAGGGGACAAACGTCTGCATTACCTATCCTTAACTATTTGCAAAGAGAGAGGAACGTTCCTATTCATCGCTGTTTGCAAATAGAAAATGTCTCAAAGAGAACCAATACTTCAAGTACAATCAATCAATCAATCAGATGGATAAAGCCATCCTACCAATCGGACGTAAAGACGTCCTACTTAACCTTACCCGGACCGGACCGTGTGGGCAATTCTTCGCCTTCCCTTTTCCAGCGCCCAATCGTTCTCTTTCTCCATGTTTTTACCGCAGCATTCCTGTGGGATTCCAGTCAGGACAGTAGGTCACTTGAGAGAGGTCCGTTCGGAATCGGTGAAGTTCATTCAATCGGCAGCCGGACGAGGGCCCTCTCAAGGCAGGTATACTCCAATCGTTTAGATGTTCACCCCATCGTCTGGACCTCTCTTACCGGACCTTATGTCGCTGATGGGCCCCATGTTGGGCGCCAATTGTGGAAAAGTCAGCCCATAACACACCTGATGCCCAGGCTGCTGGCGCAGGACGCCTCTTAGTTCCCATCTTGAACAATTACCAAATAAAGAGACGGGCGCTGGAAGCAGGAAAACAAGAACAGAGTTTTATTTCTCATGAGGAGAGCCTGTCATTTCGGACACTCGCATAGTGTCTTCAGGAGGTGCTCTAACAAGTTTCTCTGAGGCTTCGTCTTTTATACACATGTTTATGATGCACAAACATTCCTTATTGCAATAAAGACGCTTTGAAGTAGGAAAAAGCATGCTTGGAACCCCAGCTTCAGGCCTATTCCCATACCAGTCGATCAGATGTCATTCTCCCCTCCTGAATGTAACAAGAGATTGTGATCTCTCAGCCGGACATTCCTACAGGACACGAGGGCAGGAGGGAATGATCAGATCAAAGGTTGGGCAGGCGATAAGATCGGGGACTTCGGCTGGTGTATCATGGTTTTGTTATGCTGCGCAGGAAAAAGGGGGGGTGTACATCCACGAGGCTTGGTCTTAGGACTTGGGACCGGGTCGAAAGGCCAAGTGCAGCCGGGGGGGGGGTCGTCAGCTGAGGGGAAGGGTGTTCTCGGGAGGAAATGGGGGGTGTGGGTCAAGCAGGAGGGTTACTTCTAGAGCAGGGTCACGCAGAGGGAGAGGGTCTTGGGGCCGATGCAGGAGCAGTGCGTGCGGGGAGGGGTGCCGGGAACAAATGGGCAGAGAGGCCATGGTGCCTAAAATGGCTGTCGTGTACGTGTGTGCATGGGTCTATGCTGGCGGGATAATACAGTCAGGGTTTAGCTATATCCGTTCTGCTTACAACAAGGGGTACAGTGAACACAAATGAACGCCGCTTATGTGCATATACATTGCCATTTTCAACAAGATCTGGTAAAAATGCACAGATTAAAAGATACAGGTAGACACAAACACATATACAGAAACCTAACTTCAAGCACTCGCTTACGCGTTCCTTAAAACATTGACACATCCACTGACAAGAGCACACAAGCACACAAAATAACTACAAGTACCCTGACAAATTCTCGTATACCATAAAAGCAACTTACTTAAAAGGACAAATACAAATAAACACCATCTAAATCAACAAACGTAATGGTTTTGCTGCTCTGCCATAGTGAGTGGAATGATTTTTCAGAACGGAATTTTAAGCTGCGTTTCAGTAGAAATGTTGGAGAAATTATGCATAAAAATCAAACGGTATTGGAAAGTGTGCTGTAATGTATTTCAACATTTACTGCCTTTTTGTGGATGTTAGAAAGTAATGGGAGTCAGACTCCTAACTCGAAATTTCCTCAATTTAAATTTGATGTCGATAAGACAGCTGTTGCACACCAATAATTAAAGAAAGCAGTGACAGTAAAATGTCATTTAAGTGTTATGCCTGGAGCCAAGTATCTGTAGTGAAGGACTTTTCAAGCTGGTGGATCAACATTCATTGAAAACAATTGCACTAATATTGTCAGAACATTGAGACGTACAATTGAATTCCCAGTTTTGCACATTCTGGTCAAGACAGTAACACCAGCTAGTGATGACTAGATGTCATAATGAAGCAATGAAGCTCGGTCTTAGGTGATCTGTTCCTGAGTTGATAAAGAGTAAAATAATCTTTCAAGGTTAAGTTTCACCTAGTCGAGTGTCACCAGGTCACCTGTGTGGGAGACACTCCCAGCCCAAAGACCCCTTATCTATAAAGATAGAACTAGTGTAAACGTTTTAACAAAAATATTTGAAAGCAAAATGTAAACAATTTATGTCTGAATAATATGTTAACTCCTTTATTAACAGCCCCCAGTGTAAATGTGTGAGAGACACTCCCAGCGCACATGCACCTAGCCTAGAGGCATGTAAGAAAGAGTACAGTA
This sequence comes from Lissotriton helveticus, assembly GCF_964261635.1. Lineage (NCBI taxonomy): Eukaryota > Metazoa > Chordata > Amphibia > Caudata > Salamandridae > Lissotriton > Lissotriton helveticus. The sequence continues at coordinate 1,395,614,692 of NC_136063.1, read as the reverse complement.
ATTGACCTGGTATTCCATTCTTAGATAATAAAAAAAAATATTTAAAAGAATGTAGACAATTTATGTGTGAAAAACTGTTACATTTACATTTTTTAGCATCAATTTTATTTTATTTATTTATTTATTTATTGAAAAGTTTTCTATAGCGCAAACAAGACCCTTGGGTGTCAGAGCCCTTAACAATACATGAGGTAGATTAGCAACAAGTCTTGTAAAATATACCAAGATCACAGTAAAGAATTTAGTTAGATATACTTCCACAAAGGGTTAATGAGGGAAAATAAAGTAAGATGAAAATAAATAAAAATACAGTACAAGGTTAAAAACTAATATACAATGTCCTGAGATAGGTTAGGGAATAATTATATATGGTGTACGAGGTCTTCCCGTATATGATTGTTTTTAGTGTCTTTTCCTGTGCCTTCTATATTCTCCAGTCCAAGTGTTAGTATCGTACTGACTGTTGGTATCCTCATAAAGCTAGTAATGTTCTCTTTACTTCCCTTGTTGTTATATCTTGGTCACCTATATGTCAAGGATTTGGTGACGAACTGTCTTGCCTATGGAAGGAACTTACTCATTAGAAAGATCTTAGTTTCCTTCTTGAATGTTGCTGTGTTCAGAATTTTTCTAATATTCGGGGAAAGTGAGTTTCAGATTCTGGGGACCTCTCCTGAGAACGCTCTATCATAGGTTTTTTTCTTCCTGAAGATGGGTGGTCTCAGCACCAGTTCCTTGGCACTCCTGGCTGGTCTATTTCCTCCAGATATTTCAATTTTTGGGAAAGGTATTTAGGTGTATTGTAATGAAGCGCTTTGTGGGTAATACATGCCATTTTTAGCTGAATTCTGGCTTCGTAGGGTAGCCAGTTTAATGCTTTCAGGAGCCGGAAGATATGGATGAATTTCCTCGTCCCTGTGATAAGTCTTGCTGCTGCATTGAGGCATGCTTTTAATGGTGCCGTGGAAATTTTTGGTAGACCTACTAACGTTGTACATCATATTGAATCCTCGAAATAACCAGTGATTGCACTGCGAGTTTTAGATCCGTCTCAGTTAAAAATGGTTTCATTTTTCTTAAGTAGTTCAGATGAAAACGGGCGCTTTTAGCCATTGGTTTGATGTGGGCTTTCATGTCTAGGTTCTCATCCAGTGTGATTCCTAGTGATTTTGCTGAGTCAACTAGAGTGGGGATGCAGTTTAACACCGTGATCATTTTGGACTATTCCTTCACTTCTGAGTGATTCTTTTGTGGTGAGATTAGTAGGAATTCTGTTTTATGTGCATTTAGCTTCAGATGATTGATAGTTAACCATTTTAGCGTAATTTTTCGGGCCTCATTTATTAAGTTGATATCTTCCAGGGACACGATCTTGATGTATCTCTGTGTGTCATCCGCATACATGTGGTAAGATATTTTGGCATTTCGGAGAATTTCTGTAAGGGGTTTGATATACAAATTAAACAGTGATGGAGATAATATAGATCCTTGAGGGAGTCCAATTGCGTTAGGGCATGAAGGTGAGAGTGATTGGCTAACCAGGAATATTTGTGTTCTATTCTGTAGGAAGGATTCAAACCAATTCAGCACCTTACCAGATATTCCCATCCTGCCGGGGAGCCTGTTCAGTAATTTTTCATGATTTACCGTATCAAATGCAGATGACAGGTCAAGGAGAAAAAGCAGACAAGTTTGATTGTGATCTAGTGGCTGAAGTGCATCATCGACAATGTGTAAGATTGCCGTTTCCTTGCTCTGTCATGTTCTGAATCCCAATTGGCAGTCATCCAATAGTGAGAAATTGTCGATGTGTTGGCGCAGCTGATTTTGCACACATTTCTCTATTCAAGAAGAGGGATGTTGGTCACTGGACAATAGTTATTTGGATCTGCTTGGTCCACTGTAAGTTTTTTGATGATCGGGTCACTTGACTTGTTTTTAGGCATTCTGGAAGGCTCCCCTGGGATAGAGAGGCGTTTATAATTTCTGTCCATATTGGAATCACAACATGGCTGATTTCTTTCAGGCATTTTGATGGTAGTGGGTCGTTATAGTGATTGTTAGGTTTGTCTGATAGCGTTTTGGCAATGTTATTCTGGTCCAATAGTTTGAAGGTCTCCCATTGTGCCTTGTTTTTTTTCAAATTATCCACACTTTTCGAAGTGGTATTGTACAATGATGGTGTATGGTAGTCAAGGTTGTCTGCTGCATTCCTGAGTTCTCTTTCCAGTGTGTTGGCTTTGTCGGTGAAAAAAGTTGAGACTTCTTCACAACTTAGTTGCGTTTTTGCGACTTCTTGGGCACATTTGGCCAGCTTATTTGATTGTAGTTTTATGATCTCAATTAGTTTCTGTGGTCTGTTTTTGGCGTTATCCAGTTCTGACCTAATAAATTCCTTTTTGGAGTTGAGGATCTGTTTTCTTTGTATTTGTTTCTGATTTTTCTGAGGGATTTCAGTTCAGGTGATGATGGGTGTTGTCTCCATTTTCTTTCCGCAAGTCTCAGTTTCCGCCTGTCTTCATTCAATGCCCCATTGAACCATGGGTTTTTAACCTTCTCTGTAACTCTTTTCAGTTTTAGCGGTATGGTGGCGGTGACTATATTAGTTACTGAAGTAGTGTAGTGGTTCGTTAGAGCGTTCACATATTGCAAGTTGTAAGGTAGATTTAGGTCTTTCTCGCAGCTTTCAATTAGTAGTTCCATATTTGAGTCTCTGGTATCTCTCATCCATCTTTTGATTTTAATAGGTTGTGTGGTCTTTATCTTCTTCCATGTGGGTATCAGGAAGGTTATGGCATGGTGATCTGATCAGTCGCACGGCTCTATTGAGAGGACTGAGCTATTATCATTTTTTGAAATTATCCAGTCCAACGTGGCTCCTTTCGAGTGTGTTGGCTGTGTGCATGCTTGGGAGAGGTTTAGTTCATATAAAAAGTCTTTAAGAGGGTTGAAAATATGTTTTGTCATCAATTTCCACGGATGAATCATCAGTTCAAGGATGGCAACTACAATTGGAAAATGTGGTCTCTGCGGACTCCAGACTAGCATGTCCATTTTCTATTTCTATGCCCCGTGTCATCTATAAACTGAAAATAGCTTGGATTATGATAGTGATGTGGTCCCTGTGTTGGTGAGCCTGATCTTTTTAACATGAGTGGGCCATTGGAAGTAGTTTCCAACTCAAGTCTGTGTGGATGTCAACCTGCTGAATAAGCAGAGCGGTAATCAAGAATAAATATTCCTGAGGCCTGATCTAAAATGTCAGTGACTCTTCATTAAAGCGGTGCTCCAGATTAGCAGACGTCATCCATGAATGGTAACACTCACCACTAAAACAAAAATAAGTAGCAACCACACACTTACCGGCTTTCTTAGATTATACATCAAGTAAGCATTTGACTATCACGCTAAATGCATTGCTTTGAGTGGAGAACGCCTTCTTCCAAGATGGTTTATGCATTCAACAAATAGTCCCTGCAACATGCTGAAAAAGATAGACACACTGTATAAGATATTAGTGTAGTGCATTGCTGCATTTTTTACATTTTTTTTAAATACAATAACTGGATCATTTAGGGCCATATGTAGGTGGCCAAATACCGGTCGGTAAAACCAAAAACGGGTTGATTTCGGCGTTACCGACCGGTATTTAGCCATGTGAGATGTACGTAATACCAAATTGAATCGATAATAACGAATCTGTAAATAATTACCGATTCCTTATTTACCGATCGGAGAATACCGAAACAATGAATACCGATTCGGAAATAACGAAACTGTAAAAACCCCAAAAATGCGATGTAGCAAACCTCCTTATTACCGAATATGACCAAATTTGGCAATAACGAATCGGTATTTACCACTTTTCCTGAGCAGGTGGTAATCAGGTGCAGTGCATAAAAACAGGCCCAAAATGCATCTGTGTGAACACAATGGCGGGCCTCTTCCTCATAGCAAGGCGGCTACGCTTGAGAGCAGCAGGAGTGAGAATCTGGAGACGGGAAGAGCGGGTGTACAGACTACGCATCACATTGTTCCAATTGACTGAACCTGAAATCCATGAAAGGTACAGACTGCACCCACACACCATCCTTGACCTAATACGGGACCTAAAACCCTATCTGGAGCATCAGACACCAAGGGCGCACGCAATCCCCACCCATGTCCAGGTACTCTGTTGCCTGCACCTCCTTGCATCAGGAAGTTTCCAGGGTGTGATAGCCGCAGTGGGTGGTGTGTCACAGAGCTGTCTATCCCGTTTCTTCAACACCTTCCTGAATGCCATGATGGACAGAATGGAACATTACATCACCTTCCCCAGTACACAGGCGGAGCTGCAGAGGACCAAGCTGGAGTACTACCAACTTGCGCAGTTCCCACACGTAATTGGCTGCGTCGATGGGACCCATATACCCATCTGCCCACCTGCAGCAAGTGAATACATCTACAGAAACCGCAAATCCACCCACTCCATCAATGTGCAGGTGATATGTAATGCCAAGTACATTATAACTGACATCGTGGCCAAATTCCCCGGGAGTAGCCACGACTCGTACATCTTCCGGAACAGTGGCATCCATACACGTCTGCTTGCTGGTGAATTTGGAGACGGATACCTACTAGGTAAGTCAATGTGACACATCCTGATGTACACCCTGGCTCAAGCTGTTGGTCACACAAATTAATGGCACTTTCTTCTGTACATAGGTGACAGCGCATATGCCCTCCGGCCTTATCTACTCACACCATATCTCAACCCAACCACCCCAAGGGAGAGGACATACAATGTGGCACATAGGAGCACACGCAACATGGTGGAGCGCACATTTGGATTGCTTAAAAGCAGATTCCGTTGCCTCTACAAAACTGGAGGTGCAAGTCTGTACAGCCCCATCAAATGTTGCAAGATAATTGCTACATGTGCAATGCTACACAATCGGGTCACAAAAAAGGAACAGCAGTGGTACTAACTGACTCAGAGAACGAGGACAACCCTCAGCCAGAGCCCTGCGCAGCTGGTGTTGCAAATGAACATGATGGGAGACAGAGACGGGCAGAGATTACGTCAAACTATTTCTGAGTGAGTAACGAGACAGAGCCAGTAACAGTTACATGTTAAGGTGTTTATTAAGCACATCTCCAGTATTGTGATCAGTGTCCAATCGGACATGGGTTACATCATCCATCTTATGTATGGCAATAGGCATAGGTCTCTACTTCCTGCGTCCACGCGCTGCACATGCACGTTCCCTAGCAACACTGTCTGTTGTGTCGGACTGTTCCTGTGCAGCCCCGTGGTGTTCACTGCGCCTCCTACACTCGGTGGGTGAGGGCGTAATGCTACCACGGCTGGTAGCCTCCTCACTGTCCCCCCCTTCCATTGTGGCCACCTTTGCATTCTGCAGGAGCTCTAAAGCTGAGGTCATAGACACCATCCCCCTGGCCACACCCCTGCTGCAATGCACCATCTCCTCCTGCATGGCGATGGACCTGCGACACATCAGTGATGTTGCAGTGGCCGGCCGGTTCACGGACTTGGTATAGGCCTGGAGCCTCTGCCTCTCCCTGCGCCTGCCATGGCGGTCCTGCTCCAGCTGGCTGCAGAGGTTGTCCACAGAGGTTGCTACTCTCTCCATTCCCACACACAAGTTGTCTCCCATTGCACTGATGCCCTTTTCCATCCTGTGCATGTGCTTGTTGATGTGGGCCACCTCCCTGTGCATTGATTTCATCTCCCTCCATTACAGGCGCTGGACCTTCAGCATGTTGCCTTCAAGTCCAGCAAACATACTTTCACCCTGCTCGGATGCTTCCGGACTGTCCGGCCTTGCCCTGTGGCATCGGGATGAACTGTGGGCGCCCTCGGATGGAGTACCAGCCCTCTCCCTGTTGGCTCCCTCATGGATTGGACTTTGTTCGCCCACTGTGCCCTCCTCTGATGACTCCTCCATCTGTTGGAGGGTGGCCACGGCATGCCTCCTGCCTGACTGTGGTGGTGGTGGTGTTGGTGATCGTCGAAGTGGGGACTGGGTGAGAGGGGATGGCGGCCTTCCCTGGCGCTGTGGTGATGGCTGTGGTGGAGGATTTGATGGCTGTGATGGCGCGGAGCTTGTGGTCCCTGCAGGCATGCTGTCATACTCATGTTGCCTCCCCTCTGGCCTGGCTGACTTTGCTCTGCTGCCCTCTGCAGCACTGCGAGATGACTCGCATGTAATGACACAAATATAGATATACTCACTGCTCTGTCTGCAATAGAATTACATTAAACATCATGCCTACAGAGCACAGTGATTGTCCTGACGTAGTCAATTACTTTACCATGCTATTGTGTTTGCTAGCCTGACTGTCCTATACATCAGTTCCCTCTGACTGCATCTCCCACAATGCATTGCAGGTAATCAGTAAGACATGGAGTGGAGTGGGAGCCCCTATGCCACTATGGGGATTGGGGTAGCACAGCATGCTGGGCATGCTTCTTACCTTGTTTCTTTGCTGCTCTGAAGGAGCTGTCTGCGTCTCCCACGCCACTCACACTCTCCGGCTGGATGGTTTACTCCACCATCTGTTCCAGTGGTGTTGGTGCTGGGGCTCGGTTCTTTCCTCCACCTGTGTTGGCAGCCTGCCTCTGTCTCTCTGCCATCCTTACTTTTGCTGTCTTCCTGAGGTCGTACCACCTCTTCCTGATGTCCTCTATGGTGTGCTGGGTCACACCTATGGCATTGATTTTGTCCCGAATGCCACTCCAGATTTGCCTCTTCTGTGACTCGGGCACTTGGTGGGACTGCGCACCAAAAAGGTCTTGGCTGACATCCTGGATCAGTACCTCTAGCTCCTTGTCACTGAACTTCAGTTTTCTTTTCCTATCACTTCCCTCCTTCTCCCTGTCCTGGCTTGCCATTTCAATGCTTGTTATCTTGTTTTTTTTTCTTGTTTGTAGCTGTGAGGCTCTGTTGCTGCTGGCTCCTCAGCTCACCTGCCTGCCTGCCTGCCTCACAGTGAGCTCCAGGTCCTGTGCAGCTACCTGGGTGTGGCCACTTCCTGTTTGGGAGGTAATTGGGTGACACAGGATTGGCTAATTCAACAAATTACGAATTTTTGAATTACCAATTCAGTATTTACCGATTCGGTAATGTATTCTGTAACTCCGATTCGGTATTTGTATTTCGGTATTTTAATTTTTTTGCGATTCGTTCACATTCGGTATTTATTTAACGAATCGGTAATGTTTACCGATTTTTTATCTACATCGCGTTTACCGAATTCTTAATACCGATTCGGTAAAATTCGGTATTAAGGATTCGGTATTCTTGATTTACCTACATATGGCCCTTAGATACTTGTGGGGTTTTTTAGGTGTTGTATTCTGCACTCATTATAACCTTAACTTTAATTGGCAGGTTTTTTTCATTAAATTAAATCTATTACAACTTGCGCTAGTTGATGCAGATTTGGAAAGCAAAACCTAAAACCCAATGCATTTTCCAGTTATGGTGAGCCGAGGCAACCCTAGTCAATCAATTCAGTTATCAAGACCTGACTCATGGTATCAAGGATGACATCCCAAAGGGCACTATCAATGATATCAGTGGTGACATCACGTATCACATCTTCCACAGAGTCCACAGTGCATGTCTTTTAGCCGACGCTACTGGTACAAAACATGGCTTTTGGAAAGGACCTGTGTCTGGCCTATGTAACCATTGAACCAGCTATGATTTTAAAATTCGACAATTACTTTTTTGTAGCTCCAAATTGACTTATTTCTGGGTACAGTCCAAACTCATCTTACAGTTAAATAATGGTCATTACTTACCTGATTTTGGGCCCATATTTATCAAGGTTTTGCGCCACCCTTGCACCATGCAAGGGGGCCTAGGGGTGATGCAAAATCTAAGTGACATTTATCAAGCCAAGCAAGGCCACCTTGTATGAAAGTGCCCTCTTTCTTGCATGGTATGCCCCTACTTTTTGTTGAATTGCTGATGTTCTTTGACTGAGTGTGCCATGGGCTCCTGCCAATCAGGTACCCAGGGCCTATGTTCCTTCCCTAAAATAGCATTGAAGCCTAAACTCAATTGGCATCTCTCACATGTCAGCCACTGGTAAATGGTACCACAGGTACCCAGGGCACTGTGACCAGAGAAGGCCTCTAAGGGCTGCAGCACTTATAGTGCCACCCTTAGAGGTCCTGTACTCTGACACACACAGACTGCCTTTGCAGACTGCGTGTCTTGGTGCAGAACAAAGTGAAGTGGCTGCTCTCGGGGGCCTGAAACAATGCACATCCTGGGATGAATTGCCACACCTCCTCCCCAAGGATGGGCAGGGTTCATGAAGGGGAAGCTTCAAAGGCATGCCGCCATTTGAGCCTCTCCAAACCATTTGCTGCTTTCAGCAACTGGTCCCCACTGAGTCTATCCCCCCCTTTGGGTGGGAGAACCGGTGGGAAAACCAAGTAAGGGAAAGAGGTATGACCAACGCCACCCCTCAGGTGGGGGGAGGGCGAGGTGAAGCACAAGTCTTAGTCTCCACCATCTTGAGGATGGGGGACCGAGCCAACCAGGGACAGGCTCCTGCCCCCCTCCCACAGGAGGGGGGCATGATAGGGTATGTACCCACCCCAGGGAAGGGACCCATTGGTCCTTGCCCTTTACCTACATGTAACGCCCCTAAATCTAGTATTTAGAGGGCACCCTGAACCTTGCTTCCTCATATCCAGAAACGAGAAGAAGAAAAGAAGAAGGACCAAACAGCTGTGCAGCCAGCTAACAAGAGGAAGACGCCCATTGACTTGGTCCCAGCCCTACCGGCCTGTCTCCCCTCGAACCTGCTCCTGCGAATCACGGTGTGTCCAGCAGCCAGCAACCTCAAAAACCCCGGAAGACCTGCCTGCCTTCACTTCCAAAGACTGTTTCTAATGAGAACACCAGATTTGTTCAACTGTAACCTCTGGCAGCAGCTGGAGACCGCAAATCCAGCCCACTCGTCACCCGCCGAACCAGGCACGAGCTCAAGTGGAAAAACAACACGAGGAGGTCACCCCGGTGATCCTGACCTGAGATCCGGTGACCCCTGACCTGCCTCAAGCCTGCAGCCTAAATCCAGAGGGCCACCCTGACCGCGACCCGGAGCTGGTAAGAAGATCCGACCCCAAAAGGCACCCCTGCACCCGACGCCCCACAGCTTTGTGTGCCCAAACCAACGGTGCCTAACCAACCCTTAACTTCCCGAATTACCTCTCGAAGTGGTGGTCGCAGCCGGAAGTCCTTCGTCTCCCTGCCTGCAGTGCTTTTGCAAACTGGAGGTTCTCTATTGAAAACAACAGGGCACCCGACCTCGAAACAGCACCCTGCACCCGGCCGCCCCAGTGCCGCTGAGGGTGCACCTTTTGTGCTACTTTGTTTCCCCATTTGCCCTGACCTAAACCCTAGAAGCTTTGCTCCCACAACCCAGTGGCCTGCTTGCCAGCAGCCACCAACCGGAGACCCATATCCCCCATTGGATAATATTGGGCCTCAACACTCTGTACCCAACCACCCTAGTGTTGCTGAGGGTGTAACAAGAGTGCATCACTGACCCTGGGGGACCCCTGAGTCTAACCTCAGAACCTTAACTTCCACAGTTGATAACTTACCTGTGAACCGATAACCTGTTTTTCCTCTGTAGGATAATATTGACAACTTTCTTCCAAAAACCTTCTAAGTGTGAAGTTTTGAAATCTAAAACTATTCTTTAAAAACCGCACGAATAACCAAAACGTATTTACTTACCTGTTTGCAGGAAATGTCCCAGTGCTGAATCTAGTTATCTAGCACTGAGTTGGAAAAGTAACGTAAAAAGTAACTTACTTGTAATTTACTGAAAAAGCCTATTCATTTCAGCGTACTGTATTTGCTAAGTGTTGCAGCCTACTAAATCCTCTGTAAATCAAACAAAGTACAAGTTCTATTGCATTTTCAAACTGTTCTACATTCAGCAACTTATTACAGTAAAGTATTTAATGCTTACCTGTGCCAGGCTTGCTTGGTTCTAAAAATGAAACAACAGTATATTTTTTATACAAAAACAATTGACCTAGAGTTCAGTTCTTGAGGGTGTGAATTCATTTCCTGACTGAGTGTATACATCAAATGCTTAACACTGTCCTCTGATACTGTCTTACTGCTCAACCACTCTACCACAAATAGAGAGTAAGGTTCAATCTAACTTTAACCTCTGCCTACCTCTGGGGTCAACTGGACTCTATACCTCATTTTGGTGTAGTATATATAGGGCCAGTTTCCTACACACCTTGAGTGGCTCCGCTTGGCTTGATAAATCTAGTGTGTTGCTCTGAATTACTTGATAAATCTAGAGTAATGCAAGGCAGCTTAAATCACTGCCTTGCATTACTCTGTGATAGGGAGGCGTTCCATGCGTGGAGAGTGGGTGTTACCACGCAACCACCTATGGATTTTGCTGCATTCCCAGTTTTTCCATTAGTGGTAGACCTGGGAATGTGTGAAAATGCTAGGCCCCCCTCATTTTTTCTTTTCTACATGTGCTGCGTTCTGCAGCACGCGCAAAAAGACGAAACTGCCTCGCTGGATTGTTTTTGTGCAGGAAGGTATTCCTTCCTAAAAAGAAAAAAACAATCCTGCCTACAATGCAGGCACCTTTGCAACATGCAAAAATGGTGCCTGTGTTGGCGCTTAGCATCCAAAAGTGCATCAACTCTTGGAAAGGACATCAATGCACCACATACTGGTAAATATGGGGCACCCCTGCCCATTCGCCTATCGCGGCAAGGTGGCTTGCTGTTTTGCGCGGCGTGAAAGAACCATAAATCTGCCCCTTCGTATCTGTAATGTGAAGTCATGATTCACGCTGAAATTGTCTTGTAAAAACTTCTTCTAATAAAATGTTTTGAAATAAAAAAAAAAGAAAAATGGGGGAGAATTAAATTAAAGACTTTCCTCCAACAATCACTTTTCTCAAAAATTCTAAAATGTCATTGATACGAACTTAGATTTGAAATTAGTGATGTTAAGTTTTTGAAATATGTATACAGTTTTTACTTATCATACCTCTATTTTTTTACAAAAACCATTAGAGTGGCTTTCACAAAACCAAAAACGTATTTTAAGCAGGCCAGGAATCTTCACCTCATCCAAGTGTTGTGCAAATCTATCCAGTGGTTTTTGAACTTCATATAACACTATTTATAATATACAACTTAACATGGGGAAAATCACTTCTGAGATGTCCTATTATATTTGCTCCCATGACAGAGCTTCGTCAAACTTTTGGAAAGATTCATACTGTTTCGCTAAAAGATGCCAAAGTCGTTAAATAGTCCTAAATCTTGTTTCCTGCTGAGAGACTAGCTTATCTAGAGATTCTCTAAAGCCAACTTTGTAATATGCATTATATAGGCATATGTGCCGAGTGTAAATGTGCTGTACCATTAAACACGTTTTGAATGAAATGTGTTATTTACAGTGCTAAGAAAGAGCAACAGTGTGGTATAAAGCACTATATACAATTATTATTTTATTGCATGTTCCAATCCCATGCTCACTCTCCCATATCACGGTTTTAGAGGCCCTGGTTGCGCCAGACTACACAGCACGCTTTTGATGAGCGGGGGAGCTGCATAAAAAGGGACACGGTTACAAATGGTGCAGCAGGTGCAGTGGCACCAGGGCCCATTGAACCCTGATAATTTTTATACTTTACCTTTCCAACAGCTGTCAAAATGGCCATTTTCCTTGCTTGCACCAGCGTCCATTATTGACACGCACCTGTGCGTAAAGCGCTCCACTGCTGCGTGAAGTGAGATCTTGGCTCTAAATATATTCTTGAAACTGTAATGTACACATTTTGCTTTCTGTAAGCTATCCCACAAAACCTTTAGAACAATGGAATGACTTCGAATGTCGTAAGAGGAAAGTAATTTAAAACGCTAATACAGTAACATTGTCTAGCCGTTTAAAAGGTTTCACGCGACCTGCCGTCCTCGTGCCGCCCAATTTTAATTATTTGGCATTCATTGCTTACATAATGGAATAACGAGCGGTAGGTGTATGACGCTTCCCTGGATTACACAATGTTTCTCCGGGAAGTTTCCCAGGCCTCTTGCAGGCTTCTGGTAACAGATGAGGCTTGCGGGGCCCTGGAATGCACGGCCATCTGGAGGGCTTTTGATGCAGCGCTGCCGCCAGATTTCAGCGCTCAATGGCGTTGGGTAGGCCTGGACAATACCCACAGCCTGTCCGAAGGCTTGGGACGCACAGCTGTGCGCGCACCAAACCCCGCTCAAAGCAGGCGTCCCCTCTCCCTCGGCGGGTCTCACACACAGCAACAAAGGCCGCTGGCGGTAAAAAGGGAAGAAAGAGTGTAAGACGGAGTGCTTCCTCAAAAGGAAATCTATGCACCAGAAATTCCAGAGGTGCGACAGAATAACAGCCCAAGGAACAAGTTCACACGGACTTTTTTATTTCTTTTGTGCCCGCTCCACTTCTATCTAGAAGAACGGAGCAGATGTCAGGCGGCAGCGTCATGTCACTGGTCATGTAAAGTGGCCTGATGTATTTTATTTATTATATAAAGTGTTAAAGCTAGACTGATTATGCTTGCATTAACAGGGACTACTTCATCAATAAATAATATAATATAGTCAGAGTGCAATGGAAGCTACGACCTCTTAGTTTGTGTCTGTTTGCTACTTTAAGAGCAAAACCCCTTGTTTGTTGATTAAATAGTTTCTTTAACATACTCGCAGTCTGTTCTTTGTCATTTATAGATGGATTAGGCAGTTTGCTCCAGGCGTAGTGAAATTTTAGACATTCGCAAATTTTATTTCACTGGCGCCGGATAATTTGCATTGAGAAAACTTGAACTGACCCCCCCCCTAGTTAGTACTACTATATATATATATATATATATATATATATATATATATATATATATATATATATATATATATATATATATATATATATATATATATATATATATATATATATATACATATATATATATATATATATATATACATATATATATATATATATATATTTATATATATATATATATATATACTGTAATATGGTATTACCATTGTTGAGTGTGGGGAGGGGCTGGGACTAATGTTATTGAGGGAGGGGACTCCCTCCCTCAATTACATGAGTCACTGCGACTCATGTTATTGATGATATATATTATAGAGGCAGGGGACAGGCATCATGAGGATCATGATGCCTGTCCCCTCCCTTAATAATATATATAAATATTCTTATTAAACATCATTCACAGCTTTTGGTTCAATGGTGCTCAGAAGCTACCTTGCCCTGTCCTTTGCTAGTTGCATCAGGACAAATAGTCCGATTTCATAGATGACACACAGGTCAATATTTGCAGTTCGTGTAAGTAAAAAGAATAATAATTTGGAGCAGTTGGATGGTCCACAGCTGGATGGCTCAGTGAGTTAATTGCCTGAGTTTTGCACATGCGGTGATCAGCAGGTCCCCAATTTGAAGCTCAGCGAGGGTTTCTATCTTGCCAAGGTCCATAAATTGAGAAGCTTTAAACTGAGTAAAAGTAGCATCTCCTATTTACAGTCCCTACAAACGTTAGAAGTGAGTTATGGGACGCCACGTAAAAAAGGACTTTATTATTATTTCTGTAGTACCACAGTGATCAACAAACAGGGATGGGGTCAGTTCAAATTCGCAAATGTCCAAAATTTCACTAGGCCTGGCGCAAACTGCCTAAACCATCTATAAATGGCAAAGAACAGACTGTGAGTATGTTAAAAATGAATCAACAAACAAGTGGTTTTAATCTTAAAGTAGCAAACAGACACAAACTAAGAGGTTGTAGCTTCCATTGTACTCTGATTATATTATATTATTTATGGATGAAGTAGTCCCTGTTAATGCAAGCATAATCACTCTAGCTTTAACACTGTATATAATAAATAAAATACATCAGGACACCTAACATGACTAGTGGCATGACGCTGCCGGCCCAACATCTGCTCCGTTCTAGATAGAAGTGGCGCGAATATATAGGTATGCAAATGGGTCGACTGTAATATTCTTTGTATTACTATTGTTAAGTGAGGGGAGGGCCTTGTAGTGTCCTGCAGGGCTCGTCATGCAGCAGCTCCTCCCTAGGGGCAGTCTTACCACTTCCCTCACACCCATCCAACACAGGCCTCACTGGTTAGGTGACCTTGTTAATAAAAGGGCCTGGGTGTACGTGCTTGTGGCCATGTATCACCCATCATACCAGCGTCAGTGTTGTCCTTTATTCTAATTTGTGTGGGGCTAAGCCCCACCACGTTACACTGGCCATGAGGACGAGCCAAGGATCGCTCTGAGGGCTCAAATCATGGATTAGAGGACAGTGCCTTGATTAGGAGGTGAGTGCAGGAGACACGCCCTCCGGAGAGGCCCTCAGGTGGGTAGAATGGGCTAGCGATGCTGCCCATAGTGAGGCAGGGCACCAGATACGCCGGAGAGACTGAGAGAGGCCCCGCTGTGCCAGTACATACACCTAGAGAGAGAGGCCTGTGCCGGAGTGATCGAGCCGAAGGAAGCCTCCGGGCCTCAACCAACTCACAAAGTGGCATTAGGACAAAGCTGCACTGTTCTCCTCACCCATCCCAAGTACCTGCAGCACCGGGAGCAGCTTCCCACAGGATGAATAGAACGCCGTGACGGGCGTGTCACACTACCCCTTGTGGCCACCTGCCAGCACCACCTGTGAAAGGAGACCCTCCAACTCACAAGGCGGCCCTACTTGCTGAATCATTCGCCCAGAAAAATAGGAGAGTTCTGCCAAGCCTGCTTGCCTATAGTGATGCCCCAGAAAGGAGCCAGTTTGCATACAGTTACCATGAAAAGAACAGTAGGCAGCACCATGTGAAGCCCTGGAGGAACGTGACTGTAACATATACAGAGGTAACAACCAAGGTAGAGGAGAGAGTGACAGCGCAAGTTGGCCTGCCACACATAGAGAAACAATCCCTGGCCAATCAATGTAGTTTTGAGAAGCAATTGACACACAAATGGTGGACGGAATGTGGAACAAACCAAACATTCCCCCAGTCAAGAGATCTGTGTTAAATCCATCATTTTTTTGCTCACCATGCCACCGTAGTTCAGTCCCAGCCATGTGCAAATCAATCTTGACCCTGCTCCGCATAGGAACATTCCAGCCTGAACTGCCATGTCAGGTCCTGCCTGGACCAGAAACAAATCTCCTGGGACAGGTTTCGAGTATCGCCACTCATCAGCCAGGCTAGCTTGAATCCAGTGGCACAGTGAGCCCAGGACCCATGTCTGGGCATACATGGAGCACTTAGGGTGAGAAATCAAAAGATACACAAATGATAAATGGAAAGCGGAACAAATCTAACATTCACCGCAGGTCAGGTGTTCTGAGTTAAATGAAATCCATTGTTCTTTTGGTCACCATAACTGCCCAGTTCAGTACCAGCCATATTCAAATCAGTCTTGACCCTGCTCTTCATGGGAACATTGCAGCCTGAACTGCCCAGTCAGGTCCTACGTGGACCAGAAACAGGCATCCTGGGACCAATTACGGGGTATCACCCCATATCAGTCAGGCTATCTTGAATCCAGTGGCACAGTTAGCCCGGGACCCATGTTGGGTATACCCGGTGCAATTAGGGCGAGAAAGCAAAAGACACACAAATGATGGATGGAATGCAGAACACATTAAACATTCACTCCCAGTCAAAAGATCTGGGTTAAATCCATCATTCTTTTGCTCACCATGCCACCCTAGTTCAGACCCAGCAAAATGCAAATCAGTCTTCACCTTGCTCCTCATGGGAACATTCCAGCCCGAAATGCCAAGCCAGTTCCACCTTGGACCAGAAACAAGCATCATGGGACTGGTTTCGGGGTATTAACCCTCATCAGCCAGGGTAGCTTGAATCCAGTGGCACAGTGAGCCCGGCACCCACGTCTGGGTATACCCGGCGCACTTATTATTATTTGTTTTGCAGTTTCATATAACACAAACTCGACCGAAAGCTATCAGAGTGCTTTACATGAGCACCAGTTGCATTGCAGATGGACACATTCATTTTTTTGGCCTTTTTTTCAAGAAAGCAAAAGACACATAAATGATGGACGAAATGTAGAACAAATCAAACATTCACCCACAGTCAAGAAATCTGGGTTAAACTTAAATCCATTGTCCTTTTGCTCACCATCCCATCCCTGTTCAGTCCTAGCCAAATGCAAATCAGTCATGACCTTGCTCCTCATGGAAACATTCCAGCCTGAACTGCCAAGCCAGGTCTTCCCTGGACCAGAAAAAGGCATCCTGAGACCGGTTTCGGGGTATCACCCTTCATCAGCCAGACTAGCTTGAATCGAGTGGCACAGTGAGCCCAGGATCCACGTATGGGCATACATGAAGCACTTAGGGTGAGAAAGCAAAAGACACACACATGATAGACAGAAAGCGGAACAAATCAAACATTCATCGCAGATCAGGAGGTCTGAGTTAAATCCATTGTTCTTTTGCTCACCATACCTCCGCAGTTCAGTCCCAGCCATATTCAAATCAGTCTTGACCCTGCTCTTCATGGGAACATTCCAGCCTGAACTGCCCAGTCAAGTCCTCCGTGAACCAGAAACAAGCATCCCGGGACTGGTTTTGGGATATCACCCCTCATCAGTCAGGTTATCTTCAATCCAGTGGCACAGTTAGCCCGGGACCCATGTCTGGGTATACCCGGTGCAATTAGGGCGAAAAGGCAAAAGACACACAAATGATGGATGAAATGAAGAACAAATTAAACATTCACTCTCAGTCAAGAGATCTGGGTTAAATCCATTGTTCTTTTACTCACCATGCCACCCTAGTTCAGTCCCAGCAAAATGCAAATCATTCTTGACCTTGCTCCTCATGGGAACATTCTAGCCT
This sequence comes from Lissotriton helveticus, assembly GCF_964261635.1. Lineage (NCBI taxonomy): Eukaryota > Metazoa > Chordata > Amphibia > Caudata > Salamandridae > Lissotriton > Lissotriton helveticus. Next base: position 1,395,597,742 of record NC_136063.1, on the reverse strand, counting down.
GAACTGCCAAGTCAGGTTCACGTTGGACCAGTAACAAGCATCCTGGGACTGGTTTCGGGGTATTAACCCTCATCAGCCAGGGTAGCTTGAACCCAGTGGCACAGTGAGCCCGGCACCCACGTCTGGGTATACCCGGCGCACTTATTATTATTTTATTTGCAGTTTTATATAACACAAACTCAACCCAAAGCTATCAGAGTGCTTTACATGAGCACCAGTTGCATTGCAGATTGACACATTCACTTCTTTATCTTTTTTTCAAGAAAGCAAACGACACACAAACGATGGACGAAATGTAGAACAAATCAAACATTCACCCACAGTCAAGAAATCTGGGTTAAACTTAAATCCATTGTTCTTTTGCTCACCATGCCATCCCTGTTCAGTCCCAGCCAAATGCAAATCAGTCATGACCCTGCTCCTCATGGGAACATTCCAGCCTGAACAGCCAATCCAGGTCCACCCTGGACCAGAAACAAGCAACCTGGACCAGTTTTGGGGTATCACCCCTCATCAGCCAGTCTAAATTAAATCCAGTGGTCCAGTGAGCCCAGGACGCTTGTCTGGGCATACCGAGCACACTTAAGGCAAGAAACCTAAAGACACACAAATGATGCATTGAATGCGGAATATATCAAACATACAGGCTGACAGAAGGTGCCTGCTACATGGCGCTGTAATAAAAAAATAGATACCAGCAAAAGATCAGCAGACAGCTTTTATACATGGGACCATGGTGGTATACCAAGTAGAGAGAGGCTGCCACCATAATTTACCAAGGCACAAAAAGAAAAATTAAAGTGTTGGTGGGCACCAGCATATTTGGAAACCTGCAGCATACCCAAGAGAGGTACTGTCAGCACTAACTCACTGGGGCACATAGAGGTACAATAAATAGAAAGGCTCTTGGCACCTGCAACATGCTAGAAACATAGAAAAGAGGTGAGCACTACCCGCCACAAGACGTGGAAGTCTAAACTAAAGACCGTGGGACACCAGAAGAGAGGAGCACAATCCGAATGAAAAACATAGGATGGTGGACACAGACTCCCCGGGTCACAAACACATGAGGGCACTACATTCCCACGGCCACCAGGCAGTTATGGAAGCAAAGGGTGAGCTGCTCTTCTCCTCAGTCCACAAACTGACTATATTACACCTCCATCAAGGCATGCAGCTACGGGGGCGGGGTTTTGCCAAACAGCACGATGGCCGCTCTTTGAGTGCGCTCTGCTGGCCGAGATATTATTAGGGTGACCAACCGTGCGTACATTTCACGGACAGTCCGCAAATTGGACCTCACGTCCGTTGTCCGTGAAGATCCCTCTTACGGAGGCCTTTTGTCTGTAATTTGGGGTTTTCCGGTGGCCTGCACTGCTCACCTTTGTGGCGCCTCAGTGTTCTGAGAGAGCTCCCTGCTGGAGGCCCCTCACACTTCTCTGTGCTGAAAAGCAGGCCCACATCAGCCTCTCACAGACTGTGATGGGCCCATTGTCAATCTGTATGCCGGCTGATTGTCGCATACAGAATGACAATGGGCAAGTCTGGACAGTTTATTTTTTTTTTATTGCCACAAACTTCAAATACACAGCTTCAGGCCTACAACCTCATGGGCCGGCCGCGTTACATATATGTCAGGTAAACAGTAAGCACATTCGTACACAGCCCATCAGCCGACAACCCAGGGGTCCGGCGGCGTGTTCCTCGTAGCGGCTTAGTAATTAGCAATTATCACCGCCAACTGAGCAGGGTGCAGTTGTCATGTGCATTTTCATCATTTTATCCACCAGTTCGTCGCCACCCCCCCCCCCCCATTACTCCGCAGCCAGAATTCAAGACAAGTGCGTTCGTGGCCTAACTATACCAATACTAACTCCCAACTCGGTCAATGGCCCTGTCCCCCCCCACCCCTCCCTTCTTGAGATCACCATGTGCAACAAAGGCATGTTCGTCAAGGTGATGCCTAGGTCTGTTTCACAGCAACACCTACCCTCAGTATGTCCCTGAGCAGTGTCTGCGCCCCATCTGAGCTAGTCTATCCGAAATGTCTGTCCCGAGTGTAGTGTCCCAGCTAGACTGGGTGTAAACTGTGTGTTTACGTTGCCACCCCGCCCATCTAATCGTTGCCTACATCGCTCCATGCCTCCATCCCGCTCCATGTCGCACTCTCTGAATCATGTGCACAGCTCTCCTCTCTCACTAGCCGAGGTTCAGGTTCCGAGTCATTGGTTGCTTGCCGACTTGGGGACTCCCTCTCCGGGCTGTCAGATTCCTCTCGTTCCCTCCCATTGAGGTAAGTTTGGTACAGTGCCCAAAAATTTTTGGGCCGGCTTTTTGGGGGCAGCAGTTCACTATAGTTGTCCGCTTGTGTGCTACAGTACAGCATGTCTCGCGCCCATCTAGTCTGAACAGTTAAGGTATGTTGTGACCCATGTGCAGTTTAGGTAAGTAAGAATAAAGCTGAACACGATGTTTGGTCTAATTTGCAAGGGTGTTTCCAGATTACATGCTGTTTTTATTCACCACCATAAAGTGATTTAGTTTATCACCTTTAAGCAAAGTGTAGGCACGTTATTTCACACTGCTCATGGGCACTGTGCCAGATGTATCGTTAGTGTCCTTTATAAAATGCAACTATTTTCAAAAAACATATTTAGAACATTTTGTTGCAGAATAAAAAGTTGGCCCCGTTTAAAAAAAATATCTTGGTGTTGTGGGTTCCACCTTCCGTCCCAAGCCCTTGCATGGAGGGCCATTCTTGCTCATAAACTCTGTGCAGTATGGGTCTGGTTCCAGCGCTGCCTTTTCATACTTTGATGAGGTGCTCGGAAGCACAAAAACTGCCGAAGGACTACACTATCTATTCCTCATTTGTTGCTAATTCGAGTCCAGAGTATGGAACGGTGTAAGGATTTTTAGCGTTCCGAGCAAAATAGGAGTTTGTTTTGGTGTGCTCCCTCTACAGAAAAAATAAGGCTGTTTTCAGACCTCTATTGTTTTTGGTGTAACACAGTGGCAGTTCTTAAAGGGTCCTGTCTAACCTAGCTTTATGAAGTGCCGGCCCAGCCTCCTGGCTCCATGTTTCCATTCCTGATCTTTTCATTTGCAAACCATTGCTATCTGTTGTGTTAGTCTAAATAGGTCAATGTAAATAATAGTTATTAGTAAAAGCAATCCAAACCAACATGTTAGGTTTTAACTCCTGAGTTTCTATAGTAACCCAGGCCACCCACTCTTAAGATAGAATACCTACCAATATAGATGACTATTACACCTTGTAGCCCTCATTGTCTTATGTAACTATTCCTATACATTGACTTACACATTTGTATGAGTCATTGTCTCAATATAATTTGTGTGTGATTTAACACACTCTGACACCCTACCCTACATACTTGGCATGACAAGCACTATGTATGGGTTCCAGATTAACATGCTACTCTCTGAAAGAAAACACTACAACCCCCATCAGGGGTAGCAAGCACTATATAAATGCAAACCTTTTTTCCCTTCTCTATCCCTCCACTATTCTTCTCAATCCAAATAATCTGACTGACATATCCACCACTCAAATTACTTTCATATTTTCAGTATACAAATTCACCACTAACCCTTTATGGTTTCCGAAGTAGCATGCTACTCACCGAAAAAGCGCTTTAACACCCCATTAGGGATAGCAAGCGCTATATTAAGCAAACCTTTTTACCTTCTCTATCCCTCCACTATCTTTCTCAATCCAAATAACTGACTAACATATCCAACACTCAAATTACTTTAATATTTTACACTATACTAGTCCACCACTAATCCTTTATGGGTTCCAGAGTAGCGTGCTACTCGCCAAAAAAGCGCTTTGACAGGGTGGTAAGCGCTATAAAATGCAAATACAATAAAATAAAAGAAATGAAATATCCATGAGAGAGAGTCTAGGTGAAGGCGAAGGGCATCATTGGCGGATGGGCCGTACCAGGCATCAGGATTTTCACAGGAGGCTGGAAGGGTAGGAGGCTGGTTTTGTTACTGGGGGCTGGTTTTGTAGCAGTGCAGTAGTTTTGAAAGCATCGCTAAGTTCCTTGTATATCCAGCAGTTTTCAGGCAACAATAAAAGTGTCACAATAACTCTGGTGATTAATGTACCTGCTGGAGAGAGATGGGAGTTTTGTCCAGTGGCAGTTTTGATAAGGTAGTGCAGAGGGTTAATACGCCTGCTGCAAAAAATGTGTACTGTGCAAATCAAAATACAGTATTTTATGTACGCAGCTCACTGGGTTACTGCTTTTGTTACAGAGATTCCTTAGTTATTGTGTAGTTCATAAATGACAATCATAATCTAGCACAGTGAACTATGAACTGCCGTCAAAGAGCTGCTTTGTATAGGTTAGAAAGTTATGGCTGTTTCCCAGTCTTTCATTAGCCCCATGTTGCTAAAAAATGCATGATTGGGTTGAAATAAATTCATATAATTAAAGTCAACCCTAACCACAATGTTATGTTCTGAATCTTGAGTTTGTGCTTCTTCAGACCAAACACACTTAAAAAATGCCTGCTGGTATGGGTGACATGTGCATCCTACACCTTGTAGTCTCCTTTGCCCTACGTAACATTTTGTATACCCTGATCTACACACGTATGATTAATTGTCTCTGTATGTGTGTGTGATGTAAATTGCTCCGACACATTATACTGGTATGAGACACGCCATACAACACATGAAATGCATGTGAGAGAGGGACTAAGAAGAGTTAGGAGGAACTGTTGGTGATAGTGAGGGAATCGTTGAAGAGCCACCAACAAAGATTGGCCTATCCTGGTGCACAGTAACGTCATCATTTACTATGCTTTAGAAGCTAATACAGTTTAATATCTAATGACAAATGTGTTGTAGAATGCACCATGCATTCCCAAATTTTCTTGGTGGTGTGAAAACAAATGCTGTAAGCTGTCAGTATGTTGTGACACTCAACATCCTTTGAATACCTGTAAATCAAATCATACAAATCAAACAGCATTTGTAAAGTGCAACACTGTCACCCCTAGGGGTATATGGGTGCTGTGTCTTAGTCGAAGAGCCAGGTCTTGAGTCTCATTCTGAAGCGTGCCAGCGAAGGGGCTGTATGGAGCAGGAGGAGAAGGTTGCTCCAGGTCTTGGGAGCGATGTAGGAGGAGAGGCTACTGCTGAGGCTGCAACATATTTGAGGTGTGTGTATGAGGACGAGTGAAGAGTAGCGCAGGTGACTAGCGGGTTGGTGGGAGTTCAGTTGAAGGTTGAGGTAGGCAGGTCCTCAGTCATGGAGAGCTTTGCAGCCATGCGTGAGAACTTGAACTGGCATCTTTTCTGGATGGGGAGCCAGTGGAGGTCGTATGTGAGGCAAGTCAACTTGTGGAGGTCCAGGATGACTCTGGCTGCAGCGTTCTATATGGTCTGGAGCTTTGTGAGGAGATGGTTGGTGATGCCGGCGTATAGGGCATTGCCATAGTTGAGGTGGCTGGTGACTAGATCCTGAGTGATGGTCTCTCTGGTGTTGATTGGGATCTATCTAAAGATTCTGCTTGTCACACGAAGTGTGTGGAAGCAGGAAGAGGCGACTGCATTGACTTGTCATTTCATGGTGAATTGGCTGTCGTGGATAATGGTGAGGTTGCGTACATGGTCGGTTGGTCGGTGTGGGCATGGGTCAGAGTTCTGCAGGCCACCAGCTGTGGTCCAATGTGAAGGTGTTCTTCCTGAAGATCAGTACTTCATTTGTGTCAGAGTTAAGTTGAAGGCTGTTGCCTCTCATTCATTTGGTTACGTTGGTCATGGGGTTGCAGAAGTTGGTTTTGCCATTGGAGGGGTGCTTGGTGATTGAGAGGATCAGTTGAGTGCCATCTGCGTAGGAGATTATGCTGAGTCCGTGGGATCTGAGGACATCTGTAATGGGGGCCATGTAGGTGTTGAACAGGGTGGGGCTGAGGGAACATTCTTGTGGCACACCGCATATGATGTCTTTAGGTGCGGAGGTGAAGGGAGGCAGTGGGATGCTCTGTTTGTGTCCTGTAAGGAAGGAGGTGATCCACTTGAGGGCACCTTAGAGTATGCTTGCTTTGTAGAGTCTGTTGATGAGGGTGTTGCGGGAGACTGTGTCAAAAGCTGCGGAGAGGTTGAGGAGGATCAGTGCCATGGTTGCTCCATGGTTGAGGAGTGCTCTGACGTCTGTGACGGCAATCAGTGAGGTCTCAGTGCTGTGGTTGGCACGGTATCCTGATTGCGAGGCGTCCAGTAAATGGTTTTGTCCCAGGAATTCGGTGAACTGCTGGTTAATGGCTTTCTCAAGAACTGTGGCCAGGTAGGGAGCAGGAAGATTGGATGATAATTTTAGAGATTGTTGGGGTCAGCGGAGGGTTTTTATAGGAGGGGTTTGAGGTCTCTCTGTTTTTATCGGTCTGGGAAGATGGAAGAGTTAAGGATGCTGGTGAGTTGCGTGTTGATTGGGTTTGTTGCGAGGTTGTAGAGGTGGTGGGGCAGCAGTTGGTGGGCGTCCCTGAGTGGATGAAAGCCAAGATGGCTGAGGTGGTCAGGGTGGTGAGTGGTGACCAGGTGGTGATGGTTTGGCTGGTTGGTTGAGGGTGGTAGGTTGGATGTTGAAATTGTGGTAGATGGTGGTCTTGCTGTGGAAGTAGTCTGAGTGGGGTGGATGGTCTCCATGGCTGTCAGTTTGGAGAATTCTTTGACTATTTTGAAGAGTTGCTTTGTGTGGTTGGCTGTGGAGTCGATGAACTGTGCAAATGTCTCAAAACATGTCAGCAGTTAGGAAACCATAAATGGACCACTTGTTTGTAATTCAAAAGTGTGCTCAAAACAAAGTTTTAATAGGATAAAAACAATCAAGGCACTTTACATTATGATGTTCAAATGATGAATATTTGCCGGATCCACATTTCCAAACATTATTATTTGTGCGCTATATGGTTTTATCAGTAAAACTGCATGTTGGCATTGTTCTTCTATTTCAAAAGAAAATGTTCTGTATGTAAAAGACAGTCTCCCCTTCTGACCTACAATAATGCCACAACAACGTATACAGTTTCTAGTCTATAGCACACTTCTGTGCATTAGTGAGAATCTGCAGTTTAAACCTTACAGAAATTAAACAGCTCAATCCTATATAGGTAAAAATAGGAGGGCTGATATATGGCTAGCCATGACATTATATAGTAATGTCAGCTACTATCTAATTGTTCTGGTTCACAATAATGACATACCACCCAGCAGTGTGCAGCCAAGCATAGCTCATACAGGGTGGGTTTTCCTGCTTCATGCTCTTAGCCTCGCATAAGACCTGTGCGCTACAGGTCTTATCCATCACTCAGTACTGTACCAGCCGCTATGCAAGTCACCACCAGCTGAACAGAAATGGAATACCTGACGCGATCTGACACATAATGCTGGCCACTCTGAGGACTGTATTCTAGTCCAGCACTGCAGGCCCCAGTAAGTTACATTCGATGCGTGCTGCTTTACATCTCACAATGGAACTTAGATATGAGATGCTGGTAACTAAGTCCATCCATCCAACCAGTTCTCTCAACTAAACCCAGATCAGTTGACTGGGGGTGAGTGTTTGATTTGCTCAAACGCTCCGTCCATCATCCCCTTTTGTATTGCTTTGTTCGCCCTAAGTGTGGCAGGGTATGCTCAGACGTGAGTCCCTTGCTCACTTGGCCACTGGATTCAAGATAGCTTGGCTGATGAGGATTATGAATCCGAAACCGGTCCCAGGATGCTTGTTTCCGGTCCAGGGAAGACATGGCTTGGCAGTTCGGGCCGGACTGTTCCCATGAGGCACAGGGTCAGACTGATTTGCATATGGCCATGTCTGAACTGGGGTGGCTGAGTGAGCTACAGAATGGTGATGGATTAAACCCAGATCAGTTGACTGGGGGTGAGTGTTTGATTTGCTCAAACGCTCCGTCCATCATCCCCTTTTGTATTGCTTTGTTCGCCCTAAATGTGGCAGGGTATGCTTAGACGTGAGTCCCTTGCTCACTTGGCCATTGGATTCAAGATAGCCTGGCTGATGAGGATTATGAATCCGAAACCGGTCCCAGGATGCTTGTTTCCGGTCCAGGGAAGACATGGCTTGGCAGTTTGGGCTGGACTGTTCCCATGAGGCACAGGGTCAGACTGATTTGCATATGGCCATGTCTGAACTGGGGTGGCTGAGTGAGCTAAAGAATGGTGATGGATTAAACCCAGATCAGTTGACTGGGGGTGAGTGTTTGATTTGCTCAAACGCTCCGTCCATCATCCCCTTTTGTATTGCTTTGTTCGCCCTAAGTGTGGCAGGGTATGCTCAGACGTGAGTCCCTTGCTCACTTGGCCACTGGATTCAAGATAGCCTGGCTGATGAGGATTGTGAATCCGAAACCGGTCCCAGGATGCTTGTTTCCGGTTCAGGGAAGACATGGCTTGGCAGTTCGGGCTGGACTGTTCCCATGAGGCACAGGGTCAGACTGATTTGCATATGGCCATGTCTGAACTGGGGTGGCTGAGTGAGCTAAAGAATGGTGATGGATTAAACCCAGATCAGTTGACTGGGGTGAGTGTTTGATTTGCTCAAACGCTCTGTCCATCATCCCCTTTTGTATTGCTTTGTTCGCCCTAAGTGTGGCAGGGTATGATCAGACGTGAGTCCCTTGCTCACTTGGCCACTGGATTCAAGATAGCCTGGCTGATGAGGATTATGAATCCGAAACCGGTCCCAGGATGCTTGTTTCCGGTCCAGGGAAGACATGCCTTGGCAGTTCGGGCTGGACTGTTCCCATGAGGCACAGGGTCAGACTGATTTGCATATGGCCATGTCTGAACTGGGGTGGCTGAGTGAGCTAAAGAATGGTGATGGATTAAACCCAGATCAGTTGACTGGGCGTGAGTGTTTGATTTGCTCAAACGCTCCGTCCATCATCCCCTTTTGTATTGCTTTGTTCGCCCCAAGTGTGGCAGGGTATGCTTAGACGTGAGTCCCTTGCTCACTTGGCCACTGGATTCAAGATAGCCTGGCTGATGAGGATTATGAATCCGAAACCGTCCCAGGATGCTTGTTTCCGGTCCAGGGAAGACATGGCTTGGCAGTTCGGGCTGGACTGTTCCCATGAGGCACAGGGTCAGACGGATTTGCATATGGCCATGTCTGAACTGGGGTGGCTGAGTGAGCTAAAGAATGGTGATGGATTAAACCCAGATCAGTTGACTGGGGGTGAGTGTTTGATTTGCTCAAACACTCCGTCCATCATCCTCTTTTGTATTGCTTTGTTCGCCCTAAGTGTGGCAGGGTATGCTCAGACGTGAGTCCCTTGCTCACTTGGCCACTGGATTCAAGATAGCCTGGCTGATGAGGATTATGAATCCGAAACCGGTCCCAGGATGCTTGTTTCCGGTCCAGGGAAGACATGCTTGGCAGTTCGGGCTGGACTGTTCCCATGAGGCACAGGGTCAGACTGATTTGCATATGGCCATGTCTGAACTGGGGTGGCTGAGTGAGCTAAAGAATGGTGATGGATTAAACCCAGATCAGTTGACTGGGGGTGAGCGTTTGATTTGCTCAAACGCTCCGTCCATCATCCCCTTTTGTATTGCTTTGTTCGCCCTAAGTGTGGCAGGGTATGCTCAGACGTGAGTCCCTTGCTCAATTGGCCACTGGATTCAAGATAGCCTGGCTGATGAGGATTATGAATCCGAAACTGTCCCAGGATGCTTGTTTCCGGTCCGGGGAAGACATGGCTTGGCAGTTCGGGCTGGACTGTTCCCATGAGGCACTGGGTCAGACTGATTTGCATATGGCCATGTCTGAACTGGGGTGGCTAAGTGAGCTAAAGAATGGTGATGGATTAAACCCAGATTAGTTGACTGGGGGTGAGTGTTTGATTTGCTCAAACGCTCCGTCCATCATCCCCTTTTGTATTGCTCTCACCAAACATGCCTTCTCAGGACCATAAATTGTAAACGAAATATCGGACTGGACAACCCAGCGCAGTAACCATATAAATAGATCATGATCATATGAAATACCACAAAAACACCTACCAAGTTGCTCAAAGCTGCACGAAAACTGTGACATGCACAATTGTCTCAACCTAATATAAAAATATTTTGACTTGTACTTATGTTGGTTGTCTATTACCTTATATATTATTGCGTGACCTCCTCTGATGTGTCTGTAAAACGTACCTTTTGTCCCAAAGTTTTGTCCTGAATTTTGACCTTCTGTCCTTAATTTTTTCCTGAATTTTGACCCTTTGTCCTGAATTTTTACACTCCCCGTTCTGAATTTGCACCCATGCCAGTTGGTCACCCTAGATATTATCCTTTCAAGGTCCATGCATGCAACTAACCAGTGATGCTTTAAACTGCGCAAAACTTCTTCCTGAAGTGGTGGTGATAATAACGGTATCTCTTTGGTGGGATATCGACTCCTGGCTGCCGTGATAAACACGCACTGCGTCAGGCCTGGTGTGGCGCTTGGAAGGCCCGTGAAGCCGCCGCGACACTGGTGCTGAGCCAAGCTGCAGCTGAATCCTGGGGGCGGAGACCTGCGACATGCACTTGTGGATGAGGTAGAGCCCCCTGTGGATCCTCTTAGCCGTGTTGAGTAGCCCGACAGGGGGCTGCTGCGGCGAAACGTGTGCTGCCACGAGAGAGGCAACGCAGCGAATGTTGGGGCTGGCCAGCAGCGAAACTGTTGCTGCCTCGGTGGTTGTGCTGCCCGCGACGGTCTATGCGTCCCCGCTCGGGATTGTAGCTTCAAGCTGTGAGAAGGTACGGGGACGGCTGGGGGCCGAAGTGCACCTGCCGTGAACTCCAGAGGCAGCGCTGGCCTCTCCCCCGAGCTGGCTCAGGCAGCGTTATTTGTTAAAGCTGCCGGAGGGACATTTGCAATGCGTGTCTGACCACGTGCGCCCAGCACCCTTTGGGCCTCCAAAAAGCAGGGAGATTGCAGAACTCCCGGGCTGGGGGTCGCGCGGAGTGCAAGACAGTGGAGATTGCTGCCCTCCTGGGAGGCCTGTGTGCTTGTCTGTCTGCTCTGTAGGGACTGTCCCGGGCCCTCCCAGTCACTTGGGAAGTCTACCTGTTTATGCTGGCTGCCTGAAGACTCTGCGACCTGTTCCAGTGCAGGGGGTAATAGCTACCAGCACAATTGGCCACATCTGCTGACAAAGAAAGGGACCCCTGGGTATCTGCCTGGTGGCTGCATCCCTATTAACCATATCAACCTCACTCGATATTAGCTGCCAGCCCTATCCGGGAGCCTGGTGCCACTTCCTGGTAGGAGTGTCTTCCCACTCCGAGGGGAGGCCTACTGCCACTGCTTTAATACCTGCTACAGTAGGGCTGTTGACAGGTTGTGCACTATGCCTCAGACTGTACAATTTTGAGGTGTGTAAAGCACCACAGACATCCGCAGCTATGGGAAAACCGATGCTAAACAATCTAAATTATCATTTGAGAATAAACGACTTTCAAGGCATATGGACTCTGGAACCGAGGGAGAAGGTGACAATCCCTCCAGGGCGCCCCTGGATGATGGTGGAGAGGATCTTTGCACCCTCCTGCTGAAAATGAGATCCAGCCTCAAGACCATCAATAGCAAGCCAGACGTGCTTACTTCTCAGCTCAATCAGGTCAGGAAACAGGTGGATACACATGAAACAAGGCTGAACCAGCTTGAAAATTGTTCCTCGGATGCGCACGACTTCCAAGTCGAGGTCAAAGAGCAGCTATTGCAAATAGACAAAGACCTAACTCTGATAATGGCCAAAAATGATGATTTAAAAGCCAGGTTGTGGCGCAATAATATTCGCATACTGGGCATTCCAGAAACGACAGCCATTCCTAAAATGGAAACTTATGCGGAGGACCTCTTGAGAGACCTGTTTGGGTCCGACCTATCAGCGACTTTCATTGTCGAGCGGGCACATCGTACCTAGGCCGCCAGTAGGATCCACTCCTTGCCTGATCCTGGCGCGGCTGCTGAATTATCGGGACCGGGACGCTGTCCTGCGCCTTGCCAGGGAACGTGGATCTATTCAACATAAAGGTAACACTATCTAGTTTTTTCCAGAATTCATGCCTGCTGTTCAAGGTGCGTTGCAGTAATTTGTGCCAGTCAAGCGCCTGCTCGTATCTGTGGAGGTGCCATAGGCTCTATTGTATCCCACCAAATTGAAAGTCACGCATGACGGCACAGCTAATTTTTTACCAATGTAAAGTCAACGATGAAATTTGCTAAACATGTGGGCGGAAGACGACGAACTGCAGATAACCGAAGTTCAGACGAACACCTTAGTGACAATGACTGAGTGCCTGGAGCCATTACCGGTATTTGTGTTCTCTACAGCTGACCGCCACCGAATTTATGTTGTTTCAGAGACATACTGTGCTTAGAAATCTGTTAAAGGTTGAGTTTTATCTATCTTAAGCATTTCATGGGAGCTGTATATCTAATGTTATCTTCTCTTAGCTGGTCCTCTGCATCCTTCTCGGCCATCCCGCCTCGGGGCAGAGCTGTACGCCGAGGACCCCATGCATCCAGGGAGAGCTCCTACATTTTACTACCAGGCTCTAGCCTGGGGCATGTTGTTGAGTTTGTTTTGTGTGGGGGTAGTTTTGCACAACCTAATTGTGGGGTTGGTGTGGGTGGGGTGTGGGGAGGGGAGAGGATATCCCAATTTGGGAGTTAGACAGGAGATCAAGTATATCCATTTATGCATTACTGCATGCCAATCAACCTTCACTGGGGAATACGAGGGAGGGTTCAGCCCCATGGGGAACCAAGCGCACCACTTGCCATATTCCCGCCTTTATTTGAGTCACTCACATTCACCATGGACATAACATTCGGGTGGGAATGACTAACTTTGGATTCTTAACCTGAAACATTCGTGGCCTGAATGACTGTAGGGAATCCAGACTGGTTCATTCATATCTCAGCAGGCTCCATATAGATCTATATCTACTTCCGGAGACACACTTAAATAGCACATCTCACCTGTGACTACACCACAAACGCAAGGCGCACAACTTTTCCTCAATTTACTCCAACTATGCGAGTGGAGTGACCATCCTGATTCGACAGGGTGTAGATTGGAAAACGTTCGACTCGCAGTTAGACCTGGAGGGCAGATTTGTCATAATTTTTGGTTTACTGGGGGAGTGAAGTTGATGATTGCAGTAGTCTACGAGCTGAATACTGGTTGCCTCAAATTTTTTCAAAATGTATGGGCCAAGATCCAACTGCTAAGCTGTGACACAATATTATGGGAAGGCAACTTTAATGCGGTGCTTAACGATTCCTTGGACAGGAGGGGCTCCTTGCGCACTATGCACCCCAATTCTTGTGATGCATTAAACGAAATATCCCAGGATGGGAGGGTGATAGACATTTGGCGGTTAAGGAACCCAGGGGTCATGGAGGGTACATGTATTTCAACGTACCATGCAGCTTGGTCCCATTTAGATTATTGGCTTGTATCTCAGGACATTGCAACATGGACCACATTTCCCCAAGGCACTTTCAGATCATGCCCCCTGCATGTTGCAACTGACGAACCCTAACACTCCCCCGAAAATGTTTGCTTGGAGACTGGCCCGAACGCTCTTCTAGATTCTGCTTTTAGGGAAGAGATACATAGGGATATAGAAGAGTACTTCAACACTAATACTGGTTCGGTTTCCACTTATGCCTCACTTTGGGAAGCGTTCAAGGTGGTTATATGGGGAAAGTTGAAGAACCGGTTTATTTAATACCCAGCGGCGCCAGGGGCACGCCCAAAGTCTTCGGGTTCCACCTGTCTTAGAATACAGAGACACGGAAACTTCTTGGTGGCGTCAAAGATCACATTTATTGGCTTCAGCCAGTAAAAGAAGACCTAGAAGTCATCACGGTATGAGTTCTCAGGAGACTGCTCAATTTTACAAAGCAAGTCATCCCTTTTTATGCCAAAAATCACATTCCAGACAAATACCTTACATTTACGAACTGTCCAATCACATGTATCCACACCAGAGGTATCGCATGACGGTAAAACCCACTTTTCAGTTGCCCCGCCCATGATCAATCATCGGTCAAACCCAACATTCTTCTTCAGACAGATCGAACGAACCCATAATAAAAAAGGGCACATCCCCATCGTAAATAGACCATAAAGAAAGGAGCAGAAACAGGTGAGAGTAGGATAAGGCATATTTGTGTTCAATAAAGTTTTACGATGTCCTGTGCTTTGATCCTCAATCTTGATCAGCTACTGGGAAAGGAACTGGCCTAACAAGGCTGGCTTCAGGCAAGAGGGTCAGTTCGCTCAGGTCATTCAAAAGTCATCTAAAGTGTACGTGTGCTAAAGACTCGTTCGGCCGTAGTCATCGGCCTATGTGAGGGCAACCACAAAATGGCTGCCATACACAAAATGGAACCCAAGGGTTCAGAACGAAATCCCTAAATACGTAGTGAATCCATCGGTCTAACGTGATGAAAACACTCATATTTGTCGTACTAACTAGTTACGGTTCGCTAATATCAAATTCGTAACAAAACCATGACCTTTATGAAACGGGTTCAGAATTCACGGAACCTCAGATCCTCCTTTTGCCCTTACATAGGCAATACCCTACACTCACTTCAATCTGAGTCCAGGTCTATATTCATCAGATCATCAAGATGTTGCTGGAGCATAATCCTATTACTTAGTACCTCTCTTGGGACAGGTCTCCTTGCACACGTAGTAGCACAGAGGCCACATATAGCAGGAGCGCACTGCACACAAAGACAGAACAGGAAAAGAATCGCTAAAGCCATCCCAATGATCGTCAGAATCTTCCATCCCCAGGTCGATAACAGTTCCCAGAACCATCCAATCAACGACCAATCTCCTTTACCCACATTTATAGACTCAGAGATCTTATGTAACTTGGAAATGGCCTGGTATACCGTAGGAGCATTGTCTGGTATGAAAATGCAGCAACTTGATTGGATCACTTTACATACCCCACCTCGATCTGCAAGTATGACGTCTAAAACCATACGATTTTGTAACGTCATAAGGCAATCCGCTTGAAGCTCAGCTGTCAGATTACTAAGGGCACTGGCAGTTTCATTTATGGTGGATTCAACCAATCTCGTCAATTGCCGTAAGCCTCTACTGTTAGCCATAGGTCCCCAAAACGGTAGGAAACCCTTGAAAAAGTCTCCCACTTCTTGTCCCGTGGTATCTTCCTTACTGAAGACACCCCTAACAACTCTCGTTCTGTGGTAATCTACGGCAGCAGTATATGTAGGAGGCAACAAATATGCAACATAACATGTTCCCGAAAACCATGTATATGCTCTATCATAGCAGACAAAATGTATTTATTTATTTATTTTTGAGATTTATACAGCGCGTACAATTGCCCGTAGGGGTCTCGGCGCTAGAAACTTTGAATGTGTTCCCGAGGTTAGGCCGGTAACTATTCTTGATCAAACAGCCAGGTCTTTATCTTTCTCGGGAAATGCATCAGGGATGGGCTGTCTTTGATGGAAGCTGGCAGGGAATTCCATAACCTGGGAGCTGCCACAAGGAAGCGTCTATCGCCCCAGTTAACTGTTTTTGTTCGTGGTATTTGTAGGATTTTAAGGTTGTTAGATCGGAGCGATCTTGTGGAGGACTGGTATCTGAGATGGGATTTCAGGAAATGTGGACCACAGTTGTGCAATGCTTTATAAAGTACGCACAGCGCTTTAAACTTGATCCTGTTTCGAATCTTGAGCCAATGCAGGTCCCTTATAGTCTCAGAGATTGGTGAGAACTTTGGGATTCCAGACAGGAGACGGGCTGCAGCATTCGGGATGGTCTGCATTTTGTTGGTCACTCTTGCTTGGGCGTTGATGAATAAGCCGTTACAGTAGTCAAGAGATGACAGCACGAGGGCGCTTACCAGCGTCTTACCTGCTGAGGTTGGTAGAAACGGCATGATTTTCTTGATCAGCCTGAGTTTGTGATGGGCTGTTGCTGCTATTTTATTTGAGTGGGCCATGAAATTTAATTTATCATCAAAAATCACCCCCAGATTTCTGACGGTGATGGCTGGTGTAGGTGGTGTTCCGTGCGTAGGGGGCCACCAGGTGTTTGACCATCCGGGAGAGAGATGTCCAAATATGACGACCTCCGTTTTTCCAGCATTTAACTTTAGGCAGTTAGAGACCATCCACTCACCGATCGCCCGCATGCCCTCTTGGAAGTTTTCAGCTACCTTGTCTCCATTCCCGTTGATGGCCAACACAAGCTGGGTGTCATCCGCGTATGAGGTAAGGCTCATCCCATAGGCCTTGATGACAGAGGCCAGGTCCGACACGTAGATATTGAATAGTGTCGGACTGAGGGATGAGCCTTGGGGAACCCTACACGGTAGTGACAGCTTGTGCGATTGGAAAGGCCCCAGTGTGACCACCTGTGATCTACCGGCCAGGAAGGAGGAAAGCAGATTTCTAGCCATGTGGCGGATGCCCAGGATTTCGGCACGGTCGACCAGGATCTTGTGGTCGACCGCGTCGAAGGCCGCCGACAGATCGAGCAGTACGAGTATTGCTGTACCTCCCTGGTCCCGGATCACTCTTATGTCCTCAGTAGCTTTTATTAAGGCAGTTTCGGTTCCGTGGAACTTGCGGAAACCAAATTGGGTGTTGTCCAGTAGTTGATGTTTTTCTATGAACTCTGAGAGTTGTGAGTTCATAGCCTTTTCCACTACCTTGGCTAAAAAGGGGAGACTGGCTATGGGGCGGTAGTTTATTGGTTGGTCCTTGTCCAGATTAGCTTTCTTAAGTAGGGGTTTGACCAAGGTGTTTTTAAGGGAGTCTGGGTATATCCCAGTTCTGAACATTGTGTTGCAAATTGATACAATGTCAGGGGAGAGATAGTCCATGATCGGACGAATGACTTTTAGAGGACAGGGATCTAATGCTGAGCCTGATTTAATTGTGGCCGTTATTTCCTTGATTTGTGTTTCTCCAAGGTCTAGGAACTGAGAAAGTTCGATATTGTTGGTCCCGTTGTTAGATGTGGGGGGGCTGATTACTGTTTTTGTGGAGAATGCTTGATATATATCATTCACCTTTGTGAAAAAGAAATCAGCCAGAGAATCACAAAAGACTTGGGATTGTGGAGGATTCAGGTCCGGTGCGTTTCCCGCTAAGACCTTAGTTATCTCAAAAAGTTTTTTACTTGGGTTTTTAGCAGAATTGATTTGTTCAGTGAAATAGGATTTTTTTGTCTCGACAATAAGGGCTTTGTATTGTCCGAGTGCTTCCTTATAGCTGGTCTTGCTTTCAGCGCTGTAGGATCTGCGCCAGTGTCTCTCCCTGTTTCTACAGAATTGCCTCTTAATACGGAGCTCCTCTGTAAACCATGGGGCTGATGGCGTTGCTCTATTTCTAGAGAGTTTTTTAGTTGGGGCTAAGGAGTGGCTGGCGGTACCTATCCACTCCTGAAATTGTCGTGTGGCCAAGTTTGGATCAGATGTTGAATCAGGACGGGTTTTTTCAAGTAAGCTCGTTAGCTCAGCGTGATCGATGTCCTTCCAAACTTTGATGGTTTGTGGTTTCAGTACAGTGTGGGGTCTGAGTCTATTTAATGTGACTGATATTTTTATTAAAATGGCGAAGTGGTCGGTACATGGCATTGGTAAGGTATCTATTATATTAACGCCTTGCATATTAGTAAAGATGCCGTCTAACGTGTGACCGGCTATATGGGTAGGGGTGGTTACCAGTTGCCGAAGACTCATGGTGTGCATGTCTGATATCAAGGAATGGGTGTCTTTGTCAGATGCATTCTCAAGATGGAAGTTCAAGTTGCCCAATAATGTAAATGAGTCTTCCAGCGATGGGGCTTCTAGTATTGCACCCAGATTTGCTAGAAAGTTGGTGCGAGAGCCTGGTGGTCGATATAGGAGGATGCCTTTAAAATGAGACGATGGGGTGAGTTTAAGATCGAAAAGAAGGGCTTCGCAGGAGGTGGAGTGGATGTGAGATATTCTGACCGTTATGTGGTCGCGGGCGATGATGGCTAGTCCTCCTCCGCGCTGCCCCACTCTATCTAGGCGATAGGCGTTATAGGCTGGGGGGGGTCGCAACTGCCATGTCAGGATCGGATGCTCCATCCGTCCATGTCTCCGTGAGAAAGAGACAATCAAGGTTGTTGTTGATAATAAGATCGTGTATTTCTTGCCGGTGCTTGACAAGGGATCGTGCATTGATTAGTGCAGCGGTGATGTCGGAAGACATAGATGCAGTGACAGCATGCGTTTTGATTTTTTCATTCGTTATCTGTAGCTTAACGTTGCAGTGATAACATGTAAATTTTGTGGTATCCGACCATAGGTGTGGATTATATTGCGCGCAGTCGGTGTTAGGCGTGCGCAGTGCCATCAATGTGGATTTGGGGTAGATGTGGGGAGCCAGTCGCGGGGATTGATCAGGGGTTCTGGCCCTTGGCCCGGTCTCGGCACGGACGAGCACAGACGAGCTTGCCTTATGCGCGCCTTTGGCGCGCAATCGTCGCGCCCGCTGCGCTCGTCCGCTGCGCTTCCGGAACATGCACATATTTGTAGGGAGGGAGCAATGCAAGAGGCGTGGCCTCGAAGTGGGCGTGTCCCAGTCAGGGAGAGGGGAATGAAGTTGGCGGGAAAACGTTGATTTTGCCCTTACCAGTGCTCGTTTTTCAGCAGGAAAGGGTGCCTGCACACTGTAGTGATGTGACAGGGAAGGTGAGTGATTTTAAAAACAAAGTGAAATTTTACAGTTTTAAAACAAAGTTATGCTCCGTTTTCCTTGCTACTCCCGGCTGTGCCTCAGGAGGGTTCAAAAGTTATCTAAAGCACTAGTAGTCAGCGCGTCTTTTATAACTTTGAAGGGGGGGGCGTGGCCTCGAAGTGGGCGTGTCCCAGTCAGGGAGAGGGGAAGTAAGTTGGCGGGAAAACGGCGATTTTGCCCTTACCAGTGCTCGTTTTTCAGCAGGAAAGGGTGCCTGCACACTGTAGTGATGTGACAGGGAAGGTGAGTGAATTTAAAAACAAAGTGAAATTTTACAGTTTTAAAACAAAGTTATGCTCAGTTTTCCTTGCTACTCCCGGCTGTGCCTCAGGAGGGTTCAAAAGTTATCTAAAGCACTAGTAGTCAGCGCGTCTTTTATAACTTTGAAGGGGGGGTGTGGCCTCGAAGTGGGCGTGTCCCAGTCAGGGAGAGGGGATTGAAGTTGGCGGGAAAACGGCGATTTTGCCCTTACCAGTGCTCGTTTTTCAGCAGGAAAGGGTGCCTGCACACTGTAGTGATGTGACAGGGAAGGTGAGTGATTTTAAAAACAAAGTGAAATTTTACAGTTTTAAAACAAAGTTATGCTCAGTTTTCCTTGCTACTCCCGGCTGTGCCTCAGGAGGGTTCAAAAGTTATCTAAAGCACTAGTAGTCAGCGCGTCTTTTATAACTTTGAAGGGGGCGTGGCCTCGAAGTGGGTGTGTCCCAGTCAGGGAGAGGGGATTGAAGTTGGCGGGAAAACGGCGATTTTGCCCTTACCAGTGCTCGTTTTTCAGCAGGAAAGGGTGCCTGCACACTGTAGTGATGTGACAGGGAAGGTGAGTGATTTTAAAAACAAAGTGAAATTTTACAGTTTTAAAACAAAGTTATGCTCAGTTTTCCTTGCTACTCCCGTCTGTGCCTCAGGAGGGTTCAAAAGTTATCTAAAGCACTAGTAGTCAGCGCGTCTTTTATAACTTTGAAGGGGGGGCGTGGCCTCGAAGTGGGCGTGTCCCAGTCAGGGAGAGGGGAATGAAGTTGGCGGGAAAACGGCGATTTTGCCCTTACCAGTGCTCGTTTTTCAGCAGGAAAGGGTGCCTGCACACTGTAGTGATGTGACAGGGAAGGTGAGTGATTTTAAAAACAAAGTGAAATTTTACAGTTTTAAAACAAAGTTATGCTCAGTTTTCCTTGCTACTCCCGGCTGTGCCTCAGGAGGGTTCAAAAGTTATCTAAAGCACTAGTAGTCAGCGCGTCTTTTATAACTTTGAAGGGGGGGCGTGGCCTCGAAGTGGGCGTGTCCCAGTCAGGGAGAGGGGAATGAAGTTGGCGGGAAAACGGCGATTTTGCCCTTACCAGTGCTCGTTTTTCAGCAGGAAAGGGTGCCTGCACACTGTAGTGATGTGACAGGGAAGGTGAGTGATTTTAAAAACAAAGTGAAATTTTACAGTTTTAAAACAAAGTTATGCTCAGTTTTCCTTGCTACTCCCGGCTGTGCCTCAGGAGGGTTCAAAAGTTATCTAAAGCACTAGTAGTCAGCGCGTCTTTTATAACTTTGAAGGGGGGCGTGGCCTCGAAGTGGGCGTGTCCCAGTCAGGGAGAGGGGAATGAAGTTGGCGGGAAAACGGCGATTTTGCCCTTACCAGTGCTCGTTTTTCAGCAGGAAAGGGTGCCTGCACACTGTAGTGATGTGACAGGGAAGGTGAGTGATTTTAAAAACAAAGTGAAATTTTACGGGTTTAAAACAAAGTTATGCTCCGTTTTCCTTGCTTCTCCCGGCTGTGCCTCAGGAGGGTTCAAAATACGCGCCCTTAGCTGCTAAAAACGGTGGGGAAGTTTGGGACGCAAAGACATACGTCTGAGTACAAACACTCTTCCCTAACTGAGCTCTCGGATTCTTGCCCTTCCCTTGCAGACAAAAATGACTACGATGGGGTACAATCCAAATCGGAGGTGACCTTTCCCGTCTCTGCTTCTCACCCAGACTAATACTATATCCGGTTGCGTTCCAAACAACATATGCTAGTAACTCATCCTTGGGAATGGTCTTATACGTTTCGATATCTCTACTCATATCTGTGATTCCTTTCACCAAAGCTTGGTTACTCGTGTTCTCTCTTCCAAAACGCGGAGGATAAACCTCAAGGGTATAAAGGATCATAGTCTGAAAAGCCCACAAAGACCCGTTCTGACTAAACGGTAAAATCAGATAAGGAATACCTCTATCTATAGTATGTGGCATAAGACCACACACCCAACAATTAGTGGTGTTCACTACTAACTGGTGTTGATGGAGGAGTTGCACAAAGGAATTATTCGCAAATTCGGACCTTCTAATTTGCTCGTGTTCAGGTAGGACATGGAAGGAATGCAAAGAAGTGGTAGTATTTAAAGTCGTAGGTTGGAAAATGGGTGCAGAAATCAGTTGAAGAGAAAATACAAACCAACCCACCAAAGCTAACGTCATGCTAAAAAACATCAAAAGACATGTGATCAGAAAACATTTGCTATGTACAATTTCACAGAGTTTCTTCTTAAAGTTAATTTTCTCAACGGCTCTCTCAATCTCAAAAAACTCCATCCTCTAACCGATGCTGTTCACGGCGGTTGGTTTTCTTCTGCTAAAGAATGCTTCTGTCAGCCCAGGGAACTCCCTTAGACCAACCAGAACCGTCGACCTTGCGTCTTCGGCTTGCACTCTCTAGTCTTTGCACCGCGACCCTACAGCTGAACCCGGATGGTGGTTCACAAAAAATATACAAAAAAAAAAATTCTTGGCTGAGAGTGTTCAATTCCTGAGACAGTTCAGTTCCAAAAAATCAGGAATTCATTTATTTTATTAGTTCATTGTTTCTAGGACGTAGATTATAACGCTCTTTTCCAGGCCTCGTTTGAGGCTGAAACAACAGTTCAGGTTCAGTAGTGTCTAATCTTTGAGACACAGGCACAGCTTCTTGAAGGACATCGTGGTTTTCTTTCTCGGAGCCTCTCCACACCAACTCAGCGTCGCTAAACGGTGCAAACTTCGCCACCCTTTCAGTCTCTGAATCTGCAATACCTTCACGGACCCACTGGTCGTACGGCAGAGGCAACGGCGCCCTCTTACAATGTACGCCGTGGATCCAGTTCTTTTTCCCGAAAACTTTCACTGAGGTCCTCGTAGACAACAAGACTTGGTGTGGACCGGTCCGGCGGGGCTGATCATTCTTGGTTCGCTGAAAGTTCTTTACCAAAATCCAGTCACCAGGATTGAGGGTGTGACCTGGATCCACAGAAGCTGGCGGCAATTTATCATGAACCTGTTGATGTAAGACACGCAATTTAGTCGTCAAGTCATACAAGTAGTCCACTAGCATAGGGCATTCGATGTCACTAAACTTCGTTGGCCTCGGCACTCCCCAAATATTTGCCGGATGGCCAAATACTATCTCATAGGGACTAAGGCCTATCCGGGAATGTACTGTAGTTCTAGTTGACAAAAGTGCCAACGGTAAAGCATCAGGCCATTGAAGACCAGTGCTCGCTTGAATCTTAGCCAGCTTTAACTTTAACCTGCCATTATAGCACTCAACTAAACCCGCTGATTGGGGATTATTCGCAGCCTGGAATTTCTGGTGAATTCCCAACCCTTCACACACTCTCTTCATCACCTTCCCCACGAACTCACTTCCATTATCACTCCACACCATCCTTGGCAACCCAAAACTAGGGAAATATTCTTTGACCAGGACTTTAGCAGTGGACGAGGCAGTATTGTCTTTTAGGGGGTATGCTTCTACCCACCTAGAAAAGGCGCAAACAACTACAAGGACATACTTTAAATTATTGCACCTTTCCCTGTGGATGAAATCCAATTGCAAAACCTCGAACGGATACGTCGGAGGAGCAAAGTGACCAGCTGGAGTTGGGGTTCCCTTGCCAGGATTATACATTAAACACACCATGCAATTCTTGACCACATTTTCCGCACACTTGGGAATTCCAGCATTCTGCAATACTGGAGCCAACAACTTACAAATCCCTTTCACACTGATGTGAGACAAACCCTGTGCCATAGTAACCACTGCAAGCACGTACGCATCTGGCAACATCCATCTTTGGTGTTCTGACAATTCAACCCAACAACCAGTCGAATCCAATCTACCCGTAGTTTCTCTCCAAACATTCTTCTCACTTTCAGTAGCTTCAGCCTGTATTGATTTCACACTCTCAATCGTATCTTCGCACATTCCAACATCACCAATCCATCTCGCAGGGCCTGCAACATACATACGGCTCATCATATCCTTCGCTGTTTCCTTCGCAACTTCATCCGCAAATGCATTACCACGGCCAACATCATCCGTAACCTTCCGATGAGCACTACACTTCACAATCGCAACTTGCTTCGGCAAAGTAAGTGACTCGAGAAGCTCATTCACCAACTGCCCATGCTGGATTTTAGTTCCATGAGAAGTAAGGAACCCACGCTCTCTCCACAAACGTCCAAAACTGTGAGCAACACCAAACGCATATTGACTATCGGTATAAATATTCACTCGTCTTCCTTCCGACAACACACACGCTCTAGTCAATGCAATCAACTCTGCTGCTTGCGCAGAATTCTGTGGTATACGTGCTGTCTCGACAACTGTATTTAAAGTTGTGATAGCATACGCTGCAGTCGTCTCGCCATTCGGAAGCTTAAAACACGAACCATCAACCCAGAGCGTACCATCCACATTCTCAAAAGGAGTGTCTTTAAGATCCACTCTAGCTCTTGTTTCTTCCTCTGTGCGAAGAAAACAATCATGCTGTTCTTGGACATCCGTCTCTGTAGAGATCGGCAATAACGTAGCTGGATTCAACACGTTACATCTTCTGATATGAACGTGGCTAGCCAACAGTGTCAACTCGTAACCTGAAAGACGTGCACTAGTAAGGTGCTGTGTCTTAGTCCTGTTTAATAAGGTATCCACTGCATGTGGAACCATCACAATCAGCGTATTATCCAACACCAAACCAGCAGACTGTCGAATAGAAACGGCAGCTGCGGCTGTAGCTCTCAAACAACTCGGCAATGCTTTAGCAACTGGATCTAACGTTGATGAGAAATACGCACATGGACGCTGCTTGTCCCCAAAAGATTGTGTCAACACTGACAACGCACATCCCTCTCTCTCGTGTACATACAACGTGAAAGGCTTGCTATAGTCTGGAGTACCCAACACAGGAGCCGAACACAATGCATCACGTAATTCCCAAAAACTTTTCTTACAATCGTCAGACCACGGGAGAGGATTCGGTGTATCTTTACAAGTCAATGCCAACAGAGGTTTGGCCAGCAGAGAAAAATTCGGTATCCACTGTCTACAATATGACGTGATACCCAAGAAAGTGCGCACTTCTCTCTGTGTGCTTGGTACAGTCATTTGCGCAATCGCTTGAATTCGTTATGGGGTCAACCTTCTTCCCTCCTTTGACAAGAGATGACCTAAGTAGGTCACTTCTTGTCGCCAATACTGCAACTTAGAAGGTGACACTTTATGATGCAAGTCCGACAAATGTCGCAACAAAGAAAGAGTAGCCTCTTTACAAATTTTCTCATCATCAGCGGCCACTAACAGATCATCCACATACTGAATAAGAGCAGCACCAGCAGGCAACACAAGAGTATCAAGTTGGGTTTTCAAAGCCTGGCTATAAATAGAAGGACTTTCGCAATAGCCTTGAGGAGCTCTCTTAAACCGGAAGCTTCGGCCTCCTAAAGAGAAGCCAAAAATATCTCTACTCTCCTTGGCAATTGTAATGCTGAAGAAAGCATTCTTCAGATCTATAACCGAAAACCAGGCAGCTGAAGCAGGAATCAAAGTCAACAAAGCAGTAATATCCGGAACAACTGGAAACTGTGGCACGACAATCTTGTTAACCTCTCTAAGATCCATCACAAACCTGTAAACAGGTGGCTGAGAAGAGTCAGTGCGTTTCAAGACAGGCAAAACAGGACTGTTACACACATTACCTCTCGTTTCTTCAATCACATCTTTCTCAATCAAATCATAGATGATTGCTAAAAGCGCTCTTTCACCATCGCTAGAAATCCGATATTGGGGAATACGCGGCAATTTAACATTTGCTTTAAGCGTTACAACGTAAGGTGGAATCTCCAAAAGACCCACATCATTAGGACCAGTAGCCCAAAGAGTATCAGGGAGAGAACACAATTCCGGTGAAAGCCGATCTTTAGACAAATACATCGGAGGGATCACTTTCTTACCTAATGTAAGCTGTACTCCCGCAGGAGAACAACGTAATGTTGCATGCAACCTTTTCAACAAATCCAAGCCTAACAAATTCTCACCACAACCTGTTGTTAAAATGAGAGGTGCTTCCAATTCACAAGGCCCTATAGAAAGAGACACAGGACTAGAAACTGGATTACGAACTGGGGCGCCGGAGAATCCTACCGAAACATTCGTTAAGCCAGACAAAGGTGCGCCAGGGAGTTTAGAGTGCATGATAGAACTCTTCGCTGCACCAGTATCCAAAAGAAAAGGCTCTACCACACCCGATGTGGCTACTGCAACATAAGGCCCACTCTGATCTACTGGAACCGACACTACTCTCTCTCTTTGTCTATGGCTGTCCTAGCAATCATTATAGTCAGCATTCTCACTTTCGACATAATAGTCATCAGCATAGTACTGAGTCGACCGACCAGATGCGATTTTCTGTTGATCAAAGCAATTCATAGAATTTTGTGGGGGAAAGGAACGTTCGTTCTGAGGAAATGCACCACGTCCTCTACCCCTAGACACTTGCTGAAAACCACCACGGCCTCTCGGGCCGGCATACCACTCGCACGCTGTCGTAAAACAGGGCACTCATTTTTATAATGGCCTTCCTCCCTACAATACGCACACTGATTCAAACCCAAGGGGGGTCTTGGAGGAAAATACCCAGCGTTCTGTTGCAGTCTCTGAAACTGTGGAGGTTGCTGAAACTGGGGGCGTTGCTGTGACTCTTGCTGATTCGAGCGAGGCAGATATGCCTGCTGCAAAAGAACCTTTGTCTTTAAGTCTTTGGTCTTTTTCTCGGATCACTGAAAGAATATCGACTACCAAAATATCGACTACCCAAAATATCGAGGAAAAAATATCTACAGCAAAAATATCGAGTTTGTATGTACAAACAGGTAAGTACAAAAATATCGAGTACAAAATATCGTTTACAAAAATATAGTTGTAAAAAATATCGTATTTACTAAAAACAGTGTTAAATTAAATTAATATTAATAATTAATTACTAAAATATACTTAAAATTACTTAAATTAACTTATAATAATTAAATAATTAATGAAAGTTAAATAAATATTTTTTTATTTCATATTTATTAAACATATATATATAGTAATAAAATATAATAAAATAATACCCAAAAACTGAAAACTGACCCTGAACCCTAAAAATACCCCTTTACCCAAAAACTGAAAACTGACTCTGAACCCTAAAAATACCCCTTTACCCAAAAACTGAAAACTGACCCTGAACCCTAAAAATACCCCTTTACCCAAAAACTGAAAACTGACCCTGAACCCTAAAAATACCCCTTTACCCAAAAACTGAAAACTGACGCTGAACCCTAAAAATACCCCTTTACCCAAAAACTGAAAACTGACCCTGAACCCTAAAAATACCCCTTTACCCAAAAACTGAAAACTGACCCTGAACCCTAAAAATACCCCTTTACCCAAAAACTGAAAACTGACCCTGAACCCTAAAAATACCCCTTTACCCAAAAACCCAAAACTGACTCTGAACCCTAAAAATACCCCTTTACCCAAAAACCCAAAACTGACCCTGAACCCTAAAAATAAAAACAATTTATTTTACTATCTATAGTATATACTTACATATTTTCACTTTCTATATTATTTACAGTCGATATTACTGCACTTACCTTAAAAACGATATTTTGGCTGTCGATATTCTGTCCAGTCGATATTTTGTCCAAACGATATTTTTTCCTCGATATTCTGTCCAAACGATATTTTGGAGTCGATATTATGTCTGTGCACCCTTTTTCTCTACTCTATCTTTCTCGTCCTTATCCCTATTCTCATAGTACTGTGCAGTCGCTAATATCTGGGCCGGCGAAGAAACAGCCCAAGAACTTTCAGAATCTTTCAACTTATTACATAGTTCAGGGAGCAAATTAAAGACAAATTTGTCCACAAATAATCTTTGCCCACCCTCCATACTCATGTCCTGACCACTATGATCTATAAATGTTTCTTCAAACCTAGTGAAGAAATCAGATACACTTTCGTCCTTCTTTTGCTTACAAGCTGCTAGCTTGTCCCAATTTACTCGTAACGCTGGCATCATCGTTTCCATAAGATCTATAATTCTGCCAGGTAGATCTGCCACTAGAGCCTCAGGTTTAGCACCACCAACCTGTCTAGCGTCTGCAGCAGCAATATTGACCCATGAGTCACCTAATTCAACTGCATGGTCCTCATGACGAATCTTTGCCCATAGAGGTTGGGGTACTACATTACCCAACAGCATATCTATATCAGCCAAATTCATGATGCATGCTTCAACTGTCTGGGACAATTCTTTGTAATAGCCAGCTGGATTCTTACGGGGATCTGGTAAAGACTGTTTCAGGGCCAAAACTTCTACTCTCTTCCATGGCACATGTACCCATACTCTTTGAAAATGTGCTGGTATAGCTGGGGGAACATTATTCGGACCAGCAGCTACCGCATCACGCCATACTGGAGGAACTTCTCTCATCGGATACTGTCTCACTTTCCTCCTAACTGCGGAATCAGGCTCAAACAGTAGCTGAGAAGGGAAATCGTTTCTAAACGCAAGTACCATCGCAACTGCTTTCTCAATTCCGGGACCCACTATCGTCCCTTTTGCAAACTCAGACTGGACATTTAGTAATTCTACAGGGACTGAACCCAAATCATTATCTTCCCATTCCTCACGAAGGAAAGTACACATAACATCAAAAACGTACCTTTGTTTCGGTGCCTCCCACTGTTGGAAGACATCCATAACTGATTCTAAGTTATACCTCCAAACATTCGAAACCCATCTGTGAGCCAAGAGATCTAACACTGCCCGTTCTTCGGGACCAGGAAGCTGACTACGCATTTGTTTACGTGCAGAAACAGGGGTCATACTCAATGACCCAAAGAAAGGAGACAAAAGACCAGTAACAGTATCAGTCATTCGTTGTCGAGCAGAAGGAGAAGCTGTCATAAGGACAGGAGACAAAGTATTTTTAGGTGATAGAAGCGTAGGGTTAGTAGCAAGAGAAGTTGAAGGTACAGGAGAATAAGGCAAAGTAGTTCCAGACAAAACCGATAGCAAAGTCGGTGGCCCCAGAGGAGGCTGCGCCGTAGGAGGAAGAACCAGCTGAGGAGGAGCCGGTGGCTGAACAGCAACAAGAGGTTGTGCAACTGGAGGTTGCGGAGGTGCCGTAGCACTCTGTGCATAAGGGGGTGGCAATCTCAACAAATGTGACATCAAAGGATCCTTCTCAGGGTCCTTCGTTGCATTCTCAAGAATAGGTGGCAAAGCTGGATAACATTTATCAATAGCCATATTATGTTGTCTATCTGACACCTCAATTGCTTTATCTTCTTCGTCTTCTTTAAACTGCCATGCAGCTTGCATTATCGACAACCCCTTTTCTCTCTTATCTTTTTTTAGCTTGTTTGATTTCTCGTTGTCTGGCTTCTTTACGCCAAAGGCGAAAGGAGTCAAACATTGCCGGACGGGCTTTCTTCTTAAATAGTTTAACTTCCAAATTATCTAGAATCTCTGTGTCATAGCTACCATGATGTGGCCATTTTAAAACACCGTCTTTCCTAGTGTATCGGACCCATACTTCATTAAACCTAATGGGGCCCACGCCGTGTTTAGAATAGAGCTCATAAGTCGGAGTTCCAACTGGAGATATCGGACATGAATCCTCCAATCGGGAATCCCTGTTACAACCAAAACAGAATATTCTCCCAAGTTTGCTAAGACCAGGCATCTTCGCTCACTAATCTAGCTTCAAACTTCAAGGGATTATCTACAACAATAGTCTCGCAAATATACGAGTCCCTCGGCTTTGGAAATTGCAATTTTCAAATCAAAACTAAGGACCAAACAAACTAAGAACCAAGAACCAAAAACTAAGGACTGGGAGCGCGCCACTTATACTTAACTGAGGTATCAGTCACGCCACCAGAAGACCCGTCTATCGTCTCGCCGTACAAAGCATCACAAATGGGTCCAAGACAGGGCGACAGTCAGGGCAGCAGTCCTTCGTAGCCGTCAGGAAAGCGGGAAGCCTCGCAGAAAAGACCTTGAGTCCACATTCGACATGCCGGGGTCGATGAAATGGTGGCCGTCCTCCAGAATTTCCTCACGAAGCTCCTCACGATCTTCAGGCTTGGACCGGTACCGCTGAAGTCGCCCCACGTTGGAAGCGCCAACTGAAGAACCGGGTTATTTAATACCCAGCGGCGCCAGGGGCACGCCCAAAGTCTTCGGGTTCCACCTGTCTTAGAATACAGAGACACGGAAACTTCTTGGTGGCGTCAAAGATCAAATTTATTGGCTGCAGCCAGTAACAGAAGTCTTAGAAGTCATCACGGTATGAGTTCTCAGGAGACTGCTCAATTTTACAAAGCAAGTCATCACATTCCAGACAAATACCTTACATTTACGAACTGTCCAATCACATGTATCCACACCAGAGGTATCGCATGACGGTAAAACCCACTTTCAGTTGCCCAGCCCATGATCAATCATCGGTCAAACCCAACATTCTTCTTCAGACAGATCGAACGAACCCATAATAAAAAAGGGCACATCCCCATCGTAAATAGACCATAAAGAAAGGAGCAGAAACAGGTGAGAGTAGGATAAGGCATATTTGTGTGCAATAAAGTTTTACGATGTCCTGTGCTTTGATCCTCAATCTTGATCAGCTACTGGGAAAGGAACTGGCCTAACAAGGTTGGCTGAAGAGGGTCAGTTCGCTCAGGTCATTCAGAAGTCAGCTAAAGTGTACGTGTGCTAAAGACTCGTTCGGCCGTAGTCATCAGCCTATGTGAGGGCAACCTCAAAATGGCTGCCATACACAAAATGGAACCCAAGGGTTCAGAACGAAATCCCTAAATACGTAGTGAATCCATCGGTCTAACGTGATGAAAACACTCATACTTGTCGTACTAACTAGTTACGGTTCGCTAATATCAAATTCGTAACGAAACCATGACCTTTATGAAACGGGTTCAGAATTCACGGAACCTCAAAGTGCATATCCCGTCATGTAGGGGTGCTTAAAACCATCAGAGGCTTGCTGGCTTCTTTGGAAACCCGCATCTGAAAAATGGAAACTGATTATTATACATCTGCGGATGCTACATACCTGTCTTCCATCAAAGAACTCATTTCTGAATTCAAGGATGAGGCAAAGAGAGAGGTGCTGTATCTGGGCAAGCATTCTCAAGTTAGATGGTATGGGGTGGGAGATATACCTGGAAAGACACTAGCTAATCTACTCAAGACACCTCACATTGTCACCTATATATCTAAAATCATGGGCAAAGATTCTGCTCTCATTAAAGGTCCTGCGAAGTCTTGGACAGATTTTCCACTTTTTACTCTAAACTCTACACGGCTACTCATGGAGTAGAGCCCAGAGGAACTCCAAACCTTTTTGGATTCTATTGAACTGCTATGGCTGGGGAGGGTGCATAGAGAATACCTGGATGTGCTCTTCACATCCCATGATGTCCTGCAAGTCATAAATTGTCTGCCGGCAGATAAATTGCCAGGCTTGGATGGGCTTACAATTGTTTTTTCAAGGTATATGCAGATTTTCTAGTGCCCTGCTTACTCGCAGTTTTCGAGGAGGCCCAGACTATCGGCATACTTCCCCCTTCTATGCATGAGGCGATTGTTCATGCCCTTTTAAAACCTGGCAAACCTAGCCAGGCGGTGGATTTGTATCGGCTACTATCTTGAATGAACATAGGTGCAAAAATCTATGCCAAATTGCTAGCCAACAGACTGCAGCCTCTTCTCCCCCTGATAGTGAGGCCCGATCAGTCTGGATTTATCCCCGGAAGATCCACTACTCATAACCTTCGCACCTTTTTCACAGTGCTGCATTATGTGAACCCAGAGGCGTTGGCACTTGTGGCATTCCTTGATGCTACCAAGGCCTTTGATGCCCTGGAATGGCCATATTTGTTTGCCATACTGGGAGGCTTGGCTTTAGCAACGCATTTAATTGCACAAATCACATTACTGTACACAGCTCCCTCAGTGCGATTGCGCTTGAACGGCATGACCTCGGACCCATTAACGATATCCTGCGGAACCAGGCAGGGCTGACCCCTCTCCCCACTCTTGATTGCCATAGCGATGGAACCAATAGCAGCTAGAATTAGCTAGCAGCAAGATGGCTGGGTTTTAACACCAGGGGGCTCCTAATCTCGCTGTATGCTTATGATATGACGTTATATATCACTGATCCAGAGGTTAACTTAGACTCCTTACTCAGAGAGCTCACAAGATGTGGCGGATTGTAAGGCATTTTTATAAATTTGTCCAAGTCCACCTTATTCCCCCTCACTGCTGCCACCAAGCCCTTTGACGTAGAACACCTGCTGAAGTGGGCAGAAGGCCCGGTAAAATACTTGGGCATTTGGTTGAGTAGGGACGAACAAGAGATATGTATTTTAAACTAAGGTCGTGCCATCTCCTGGCTGAAAGGGAAGATTAAGATCTGGGTTAAATTGCTGATCTCTCTCGCTGGCAGAATTGTGGAAATATACCTTTTGAGGGGTACACTGGTGCAGGGTCACCTTTTGCGCACGGGTTCAAAGACCAACAAAATAGAGATCAGCACTGGAGTTGGAAATAAATAACAAGTTTATTAATCATTCATGAGTGGGACCACATCCACACAGCCCTTTCAAGTGCCGCTTGAGGTAGTACACTGGCTTTACAAACCAGTGACCTTTTCATTCAGGTTTTGTGCAGTGTAAGTTTGTGAACAGAAATAGGAAGAACACGTTTTTTAGAAATAGTTATCAGCAAACAAGGGCAGATGAATAACTACATGGTCAGCAAAGTGGGAGGGGGAGCAGAAATGCTTATAGCAGCAGTAAATGATTGACAGTTAACAGGTGCACTGGTAGCTACAAACTCTCAGCACGTACATTGCTTTTAGCTGAGTCAGGAAGTCAACTAAAATAGATAGCACAAGCAGAGTGAAAAGACGAAAGAATTATGAAGGAAACTTTAAAGGACACCACAGCTGAAATGGCTGTCGCTTATGCAAAGTAAAATATTACATGTTTTCCACAGAATCGCAGTTTCTAAAATGATCGTACTGCTTAAATTTTTGTATTTATTTGTTAATATTCCGCTTCCTCTCACCCAAGCTTTCTTTAAAACTCTCTGTTCTCTCATGATATCCCTAGTCTGGGCAGGGCAGCAAGCACAAGTGGCTTGGGAATTTCTCACACTTCCTCTCGCTCAAGGCAGACTGGGGGCTCTGGACATGTCCTTATATGCGTATTGTGCCAAAGCTCAGTTTTTGCATTTTTGGGTGAATCCCACCCTGTTCCAGCCCCATGAGGCTGGACTGACATAGCAGCTCCAGTCCTGCTCTAGGTGGCCCAATACCAAAAATACCGTAAGCCAAGAGACGGGCTAGACACAGTGGAGATCCTTAGATGGGCTTGAGACAGACTACGCACCAGGGCTCACTTGGAAATCTTATATGCCCCCTCTAGTCCTCTACCACGGAACCCACAGATCCCATCATTGGCTGAGGGCGGGAACATGAGCCTAGCTGTGACAATGGGTCTGGAAACCTTCGCAGACCTCTACCAGGTGGGTTCCCTTCTGTGCCCCACCGGCACCCGTGGCCGGGGGTTCGAGATATTTTTCAGAGCTTTTTCTATAGTTCAAAGTTAGAGCCATATGCAGACAACTACACTCTACTTTCCCTGGCCCCCCTCCTCAGCTACCAGCACTTGAGCAGATGGTAGTCACTGCCAGCCCCGTAGGTTAATTACACAACTATATTGTTCCATGCAAAATGCAGCAACATTGACCACTCCGAAGGCACAACATGGCTGGAATGCAGACCGTGACAGACGGGTGACTGACAAAGTATGGACCTTCTGTTGTGGCCAACTACAGCTGCTCTCACCTAATTACAGACTTAGGCTAATCAATTTCAAGTACCTACATAGGTTCTACAGAACCCCCTCTCAACCTCATCGCATGGGAGTACAGCCAGACGAGAAATGCTGGAGGTGAGGGTGGTCTCCTGACGCGTTCCTACACATGCCCTGGCTTTGTCCACCTATAGCTGCCTTCTGGGCGGGTATCTTCAACAAAATTCATTTAATACTAAGGGTTTCGCACGTACCGCAGCCACTCATAGGATTGTTGGGATAGGTCAAGGACACAAAGGCCGAAATCCGTAAGCTACATGCATTACTCCTCTTGCTTGCCAAGTGAAGAGTGTCATTGGAGTGCTCAAACGACGCCCACAGCCAGGGCCTGGATCCAGGACGTCACCTTTAGCCACAAACAACTGTCAACCCTTTTGGGAGTTAATGCCCGCAGCCTCAAGACCTATGGTTATATGGGCCCCCTTTTTTGATTGGCTGCAAACACTTCAGGGAGTTAACTGCACTCCCCCTAACCAAGCTGCTGTTCTGTATTCGCAGTCATCGAACACATAGCTACACACATTCCTTCCTTGCTCTGCCTCTTCTGGGTGGCTGGTTTAATATGGCATTGGCTGACCTCCCAAGGCGGACCCGCAATTATTTAATCCTGCAAATGTTATTGTTATGCTATAGATCTCTGGTGAACATACCTGTGTGCCATGCCTGCAACCCACTGCCTATGGAATAGGTAAGACACCCCTCTAGCTGGGGTGCACTATACCACTGGTGAGGGTATAGTTGCATGAGCACTGTACCAGTGTCTAAGTCTATTCTTAGACATTGTAAGTGTAGTAAAGCCATAAAGAGTATATGATCTGGGAGATTGTCATTACAAACTCCACACGACCATAATTGCTTTATTGAATTCTGAGAAGTTTGGTATTCAACTTCTCAGCCCTTTAAACCCACACTGATTCCAGTGTGGATTTAGTGCCAAATGCACTCCTGAAAAATGACTTAACTCTAGTGTCCTGGCTGAGTGGCTGATCTCCAGCTGCCACCCCCAGACATGTTCCTGGACCCCTGGGTTGGGAGCCTCCCTCTCTTGGGGTCCTTAAACAAAGCACATCCTGGGAAGAGTTGCCAACCCTCTTCCCAGGATGGCAAGGTCCAACAAAGGGGAAACTTCTAAGGCTTGCCACCTTTGTCAATCAATCAATCAGTCATTTGTAAAGCGCATTACATACCCGCAAGGGTTTCAAGGCGCTGGGGGGGGGGGGCGCTACAGATCGAACAGCCAGGTCTTGAGCATCCTCCTGAAGGTCAGCAGGTCTTGGGCCTGTCGTAGGCTCAGTTGGAGGGTGTTCCTTGTCTTGGTGGCGAGGTGGGAGAAGGATCTCCTGCCGGTGGTTGTTCTTCGGATGCACGGGACGGTGGCGAGTGAGAGGTCGGCGGATCGTAGCTGGCAGTTGGGGATGTAGAAGGAGAGTCGTCTGTTGAGGTAGGCTTGGCCGGTCTTGTTAAGTGCCTTGTGTGCATGGATAAGGAGCTTGAAGGATATCCTCTTGCTTGGCTAACGGGGAGCCTTTGCAGGTCCCTCAGGTGGGGGGTGATGTGGCCGGGGCATGGTACGTCGAGGATCAGTCGTGCCATTTTGGATGCGCTGTAGTCGTTAGATGAGCTTGGTTGGGGCTCCCGCGTAGAGGCGTTTCCGTAGTTGAGTCTGCTGCTGACGAGGACCTGGGTGACTGTCTTTCTTATATCTATCGGGATCCATCTGTAGAACTTGCGGAGCATGCGGAGGGTGTTGAAGCAGGAGGAGGAGACGGCGTTGCTGTAGAACCCTGACTGGGAAGGGTCCAGGATTCTGTTTTCTTTGAGGTATCGGGTTAGCTGTCTGTTGACGATTTTCTCGATGACCTTGGCCGGGAAGGGGAGAAGAGAGATGGGCCGGAAGTTCTTGAGGTCTCTAGGGTCAGTCTTGGTTTTTTCAGTAAGGCGTTGATCTCGGCATGTTTCCAGCTCTCTGGGAAGGTCGCCGTCTCGAGGGAGAGATTGATGACGTTGCGCAGGTGGGGTGCGATGGAGCAGCTTGCTTTGTTGAAGACGTGGTGAGGGAAGGGATCTGACGGAGAGCCGGAGTGGATTGTGCTCATGGTCTTGATGGTGTCATCGGTGCTCATGCTGGCCCAGGCTAGCAGGGGGTCGTGGTCGATGGTGTGCGGAGGGTCTGTTGTGTTGCTGTCTGTTGGGTCTGTCTGGGTGTTGAAGCTGTCGTGGATGTCTGCTATCTTGCGGTGGAAGAAGGTGGCGAGGAAGTCACACAGGGCTTGTGACGACGGGATTTCGTTGGTGTTGGAGTTGGGGTTGGAGAGTACCTTCACGATGTTGAAGAGCTCCTTGCAATTGTGTACGTTGTTGTCGAGGCGGTCTTTGAATGGCGGCCCTGATGAGGTGGTGGTGGTTGCGGATAGCGTCCTTGTGAGCTGCGCGGTTGTCCGGAGTTTGTTTGCTGTGCCATTTCTTCTCTAGTTTCCGGCAGGCTTGCTTGGAGGCTAGGACTTCTGGGGTGAACTAGCTGGCCCTCTTGCTGGTGTCTCTGTGGGGGTGTTTCTTCAGCAGGGTGAGGGTGTTGGCGTAGTCTTCGATCCAGCGTCTGAGGATGTGGGCAGCATCGTTGGTGTCGGAGGGTTCGGTGGGTGGGCTGAGTGCGAGGTTTGCATGTAGTTGGTCTTCGGTGATTTTGCTCCAGCAGCGTCGGGGGATCTGTTGGGTGTGGTGGTGTGTGGTGGGATTCTGGAAGGTGAAGTGGATGCAGCGGTGGTCGGTCAAGAGGAGTTCGGTAGTGTGGCTGACGGAGACGTGCGGGCTTGAGGAGGAGAAGGGGTCGAGCGTGTGGGCGTTGTGACGAGTTGCTTTAGTCCGAGGTTGGTGAGGTTATCGATCAGGGTTGTGGAGGTGTTGTTGTTCTCAAGGTGAAAGTTCAGGTCTCCGAGGAGAATGTAGTCGGTGGAGGTCAGGGCGTGTGTGCTGATGAAGTCGGCAATGGAGTCGCTGAACTGGGGGTGGGGTCCGAGGGGCCGGTAGACAAGGGTGCCTCTGAGGGTGGAGTTGGGGTCTGTGTGGATCCGGAAGTGCATGTGTTCTGCGGTGCTGGGCGCATCGTCAGTGCTAGTCGAGACCCTGATGCTTTTCTTGTGGACAATGGCGATTCCTAGCTCCGACTACCTTGGTGCAGTCTCTGCGCCGTCTGGGATGGCTATGGCGATGTTGGGTGCGGAGGAGTCATTCAACCAGGTATCTGTCAGGAAGGCGACGTCCGGGGATATTGTGTCGAGTTGGTCCCTGAGCTCGACGGCTTGTTTGCGCGGGAAGCGGGTGTTCAGTAGTATGCATCGCAGGTGGGTGCAGTCATTCTTGGCGGGTGGTTTGTCGGTTCTGAGGCTGGTATAGCTGCAGTTCCGGCAGGTGAAGGGACAGTGTGTGCATTTGGGCAGCCTTGAAGCAGGTTTGGGTCCGCCCAGGGTTGAGGGCTTGGAGTGTGCTGGCATCGTAGCGGCGGTGGTTGTCGTGGCAGGGGCGGGAGCCAGGGGTTCTGGCGCTGGGCGCGGTCCAGCCACGTACGGGCGCAGACGAACTTGCCTTAGGCTCGCATTCGGCGCGGCCACGCAGCAGCCGGCATATACGGGGAGGTGGGAGGGAGGAGCAGCTGGAAGGCGGGAGGCGGGGGCAGCGAATGGGCAGTGGGCAGTCAGGGGGGCAGGGCCGCAGGGGACACAGCGGCGGGGGCGGTGAGGGACGACAGACGGAACAGAAGGAAAAAGGGCACAGAAAAGGGCAAAAGGGCACAAAAATCAATGAAAAACAAGTGGAATAGAAGGCAAAAGGGGCACAAAAATGAGGGGGAAACGAGTGGCACAGATAGCAAAGGGCACAGAAGTCAGTGAAAAATGAGTGACACAGAAGGCAAAAGGGGCACAAAAATGAGGGGGAAATGAGTGGCATAAAAATCAAAGGGCACAGAAGTCAGTGAAAAACGAGTGGCACAGAAGGCAAAAAGGACACAGAAATATGGGGCAGCTGGGAAACAGAAGGGAAAAACCGGGCAGAGGGACACGGGCAGCGAGGGGTACAGAAAGGAAAACTGGGCAGAGACATGGGGGCAGCGAGGGGTACAGAAAGGAAAACCGGGCAGAGACACAGGGGCAGCGAGGGGTACAGAAGGAAAGAAAATGGGCAAGGACCACGTACAGGCAGCAGGGGAAGACAGACAACAGCAGTCACAGACACAACAAGGAAAATACAGGCAATACAGTAAAACAGTAAGGCGGAAGATGAACAAACTTACGATTCCTCAGCAGCGGCAGCTGGGGCAGGGGCAAACAGGTGGAGCTGGGCGAAGGGGGAACGACCTACCTGGTGGGTCAAGGGTCGCTCTCCTCACCGCCCAATGGCCGGCATATATGGGGAGGTGGGAGGGAGGAGAAGCTGGGAGGCGGAGGCAGCGAATGGGCAGTGGGCAGTCAGGGGGGCAGGGCCGCAAGGGACACAGCAGCGGGGGCGGTGAGGGACGACGGAGGGAACAGAAGGAAAAAGGGTACAGAATAGGGCAAAAGGGAAGAAAAATCAATAAAAAACGAGTGGCATAGAAGGCAAAAGGGGCAAAAAAACGAGGGGGAAACGAGTGGCAGAGAAAGCAAAGGGCACAGAAAACAGTGAAAAACGACTGGCACAGAAGGCAAATAGGACACAGAAATACGGGGCAGCTGGGAAACAGAAGGCAAAAGCGGGCAGAGAGGCACGGGGGTAGTGAGGGGAACAGAAGGGAAGAACCGGGAAGAGGGAAACGGGGCAACGAGGGGTACAGAAAGGAAGACCGGGCAGAGACACGGGGAAGAAGGAAAGAAAACGGGCAAGGACCATGTACAGGCAGCGGGGGAAGACAGACAACAGCAGTCACAGACACAACAAGGAAAATACAGGCAATACAGTAAAAAAGTAAGGTGGAAGATGAACAAACTTACGATTCCTCAGCAGCGGCAGCTGGGGCAGGGGCACACAGGCGGAGCTGTGCGGAGGGGGAGCGACCTACCTGGTCGGTCAAGGGTCGCTCTTCTCACCGCGCAGCAGCCAGCATATATGGGGAGGTGGGAGGTAGGAGCAGCTGGGAGGCGGGGGCAGCGAATGGGCAGTGGGCAGTCAGGGGGTGGGGCCGCAGGGGACACAGCGGCGGGGGCGGTGAGGGACAACGGAGGGAAAAGAAGGAAAAAGGGCACAGAATAGGGCAGAAGGGCACACAAATCAATAAAAAATGAGTGGCACAGAGGGCAAAAGGGGCACATAAATGAGGGCGAAACGAGTGGAACAGAAAGCAAAGGGCACAGAAGTCAGTAAAAAATGAGTGGCATAAAAGGCAAAAGGGGCACAAAAATGAGGGGGAAACGAGTGGCACAGAAAGCAAAGGGCACAGAAATCAGTGAAAAACGAGTGGCACAGAAGGCAAAAAGGACACAGAAATACGGGGCAGCCGGGAAATAGAATCCAAAAGCGGGCAGCGAGGCACGGGGGCAACAAGGGGAACAGAAGGTAAGAACCAGGCAGAGGGACATGGATCAGCGAGGGGTACAGAAAGGAAAACCGAGCAGAGACACGGGGGCAGCGAGGAGTACAGAAGGAAAGAAAACGGGCAAGGACCACGTACAGGCAGTGGGGAAGACAGACAACAGCAGTCACAGACACAACAAGGAAAATACAGGCAATACAGTAAAACAGTAAGGTGGAAGATGAACAAACTTACGATTCCTCAGCAGCGGCAGCCGGGGCAGGGGCACACAGGTGGAGCTATGCGGAGGGAGAGCAACCTACCTGGTGTGCCAAGGGTCGCCTTAACCCACCAGGTAGGTCCACCTTCGTGAGATGCCCCAGCCATTTGCGGCTCCCAGCAACTGGCCCCCACTGGATCTAACCTCCACTATGGGAGGAAGAATCAGCAGGAAAACCAAGATAGAAGGAGAGGTGTGGACACCTTTGCCAACCCCATCCCTCAGGTGAGGAAGGCTAGGCGAAGCACAACTATCAATCCCTGCTATCTTGAAGATGGGGGACCCAGCCAACCGGAGTGAGGCTTATACCCCCTCCCTCTGGAGGGTGGCATAATAGGGTGTGTACCCACCCCAAGGAAGAGGTCCATTGGTCCTGGCCTGTACTGACCTGACACGCTCATAAATTTAGGTTTTAGGGGCAGCCCCGAACCTTGCCTCCTCAGACAAACAACAAGAAAAAGAAGAAGGCCCGAAGAGCTGGGCTGAAGGAAGAAGAGGAGGACACCATCTGCCTTGGCCCCAGCCCTACCGGCGGGTACCGACATCGACCTGCTCCAGTACAATCCTGGCATGTCCTACAGCCAGCAGCCTCCCAGAACCCGGAGGACCTAACCTGCCTTCCCTACCAAGACTCAGACTTTGGCTCCGGCCAAATCCGCAAGTCTATACCACTCTGCACCCGACGCCCTTGGCCTGAGTTCGAGTGGGCCAACACCAAGAGGAGGACCCCCTGGCGAATCCAACCTGGGATTTGGTGATCCCTGACCTACCTCAATCCTCCCGCCGACGCCTGCAGCCTCTATTTGGAGGGTCCTTCCGACTGGAGCTGGTAAGGAAATCCATCCCATAAAGACACCCCTGCACTCAATGCCCCATGGCCTTAGGTGGCCAAACTGATGGTGTCCAGACATTCCCCTGCATCCCAACTTACCTCTCCAACCGGTGGTCACCTCCAGAAAGTCTCCATGCCCAAGCCTGCAGCCTTTGTTACAGCCGGAGATCTCTTATTGGAAGCAACAGGGCACCCAATGCCAAACCAGCACCCTGGACCTGGCCACCCCTGGGCCGCTGTGGGTGCACCCTGTGTGCTAACTTGTATCCCCCTTTGCCCTGAGCTTAACCCTTGGTGCTTTGTTCCCTCAACACTGTGGCTTGCCCGAGAGCAGCCACCACCCGACAGCCCCCTAGCCCCATAGGCTAAGATCGGTCTCAGTACTCTGCAGCTGGCCGGCCTAGTGCCACTGGGGGTGCTCTTTGAGTGCATCATTGGCCCTAACG
Organism: Lissotriton helveticus; assembly: GCF_964261635.1. Classification (NCBI taxonomy): domain Eukaryota; kingdom Metazoa; phylum Chordata; class Amphibia; order Caudata; family Salamandridae; genus Lissotriton; species Lissotriton helveticus. The sequence continues at coordinate 1,395,557,651 of NC_136063.1, read as the reverse complement.
GAAACCCTGTTCTAACCCTAGAAACTCAACCCTCAATACCATTTACTTACCTGCAAACCGATAACCACATTTTCCTCCATAGGATTGCATTGACTGTTTTCATCTTAAAAACCTTGGGCCTTATTTATGAAGGCCTTACGCCACCGGTGCGTCACTTTTAAAATGGGAAAAAGTGACGCACCGGCGGCGCAAGGCCTTCATAAATAAGGCCCCTTGTGTTGAGTTGTAATTGTATGGAAACCTAAGTAACTGTGTTTTATTGCAAAAGTGTTTTAACTACCTTTGTCTAGGAAATGTTCCAGTGTGATATCTAGGCATATCACACTGAGAAGAAAAATTAATCCAAAACATAATCTCAAAGTAATCCAAAAGTAATTACAAAGTTTTTAAACATTGTACCAACCTGTATCAAAGTCAAATTCATTCAGCTTGCATATTCTTTTCAACCTGTCTGTTAAAATACAATTTTATTTACCTGTACCAAGTTCTAAAAATAATATACAACCAAAGAAGCATTTTTATACAATTGGTCTGAGTTCGGTCTTTGAGTGTGTGCTATCTTTTTTGTGCCTGAGTGTGTACAATAAATGCTTAACACTACCCTCTGATAAAGCCTACCACACTACCACAAATAGAGAGTAGGCATTATCTACTTTTACCTCGGTTAGGGGCAAATTAGCAAGAACCTTGTTAAAATTATCGCTGTTTTAGCGGCAGGAAACTGCAGCTAAAACGGCGATAATGGGCTTGCTAATATGCGTTATATAATTCCAATAGAACCCCATGTTAGATGTGCAGTATATTGAACCTGGGCTTCTATTGGAATTCTATAACGCATATTAGCGAGCCCATTATCGCCGTTTTAGCGGCATTTTCCTGCCTCTAAAACGGCGATAATTTTAACGAGGTTCTTGCTAATATGCCCCTAAGTCTTTTGGGATCCACTGGACTCTGTGTACACTATTCCTTACTTTGCTATGGTATATACAGAGACAGCATCCTACAGACACCACAAGCAAATTAGGGTGGCAAAGCCTACCAAGCCACCCCAATCAACAGCTGGCAGCAGCGATAAGCCCCGGTGACACCCAAGTGCGGTCTGAAGAGCCAGAAGAAGAGACTACTACTGCCCTGTGGCATCAGCAAAGAGGTGGCTCCATAGAGGAAGCAAACAGAAGCCTGTTGCCCCAACGAGGATTGTAGGAGCTGAGCAGTGACAAGATAACAAATGTTCTGACCCATTCCTGGCCCAACGAAGGAGGGGGGGGCATCAAAGGAAGATACCCAGATCACAAGGGCAACCCACCCAGTGTCACAAATAAACTGTCTACATGCCCCAGAAACACCACCATAACCATCCATGCCTGCCAGATAAACATGACCCTAAGGCAAGGGGAAGCCCAAGGAAAGCAGAGCATGACCTGAAGGTGCCCAGAAGCACACCATGACGTGACTCTGGTCCATATACCATGACTATGGGACAGAGGTGGTGAGATGCACTCCCAATTTATCCAATTCAACTTTTCATTTTAATTTTAACGTATCTTCATTTCATCTTGTGAAGGCGTGCATGCTTGTTTAGCGCTCCGCCCAATCGCGCTGCAATCATAAAGCCGAACACGAAGGAACCACGTGGTTTCACTTGTGCACGAGCACAACTACAGAGACTTAACTACTCATTCACAGATGTTGTGGACACTATTTTTATGGGCATATTTTACTTGTTTGTTATCACATCATTTTACCCCTATTACGTTTAATGAATCGTTGAACAGCTGAGGCGCTATCTATTTAACCGAGTGTTATGCATGTTGAAGGGTTTGAGGATAAGCAAAGCGCAATGGATGAAAGTAAATGCATTTTAGACATTCCCAAAGGATTCTGGGACATGGAGTGTGTTAGTACAAAATAATGAGTGCATCAGTTGAAAATTCGGTCCACATTTTAGAAAGCATTCCATGACACGTGACAGATCACTTGAGGGGAAGGAGGGATTTAAAAGGGAAGAAAAGAAACAGCAAAACTTTTACAAGATATGACACCGCATTAGGTTTTGACGAGCTTGTGAAATACATGTCACGGTAAGCATTGTGGAGTTTGTATGAAACTCGTGCAATAACAGCAGTTATTAGTATTAAGTAAAGAGGGAGGCACGAATGCGTTTCTATCTGATGTTATTCCGGCACAGAGATAAAATGAAGCTTTTGGAGGTTAACACAGGGTCATGAGGGATCAAGCAATTGGGAATGCTTTGACTGGAGACTTATATAGCGCGGGCGCAACGTGTTGATCAGACTGTGGTTAATATTTCGGTGGGAGAATGTAATAGCATTGTAACGTTATACTCATTCAAGTGCTTAAACTAGTGTAATTTAAAATGAGTGCTTTACAGTTTTTTGCATTGTATTAGTTGTGACAACTGACTGATGGTTTTTAAATGATTTTTTTCTAGATACCCCTGATGAAGGGTTGTCCCGAAATGCATTGGGTTTTTTAATAAAGCGTGGCATGTGGAACATCAAATACTCCTGCGTATTTTGTGAAAAACTGCAAATGTTTAAGAAAAACGAGTAAAATGGATTGAATAAACTTAGGATACAAAAATGAAGTAAAGGAAGTGAAAAGTGGAGTAAATAAGGAGCTAAATATGAATTTGGTTCATTGGATCCATATACCATGACCACATCATCCTGCACCCTCAATGCACACCATGCCACACCCCACCAACCATGCCTGATGGCAACAACACCAGAAGATGCAAGTCTTGTGCTACCCAGAGAAAGTGAGTCAGAACTATAGCTTGCCCATGGAAGAAGGTCCCAGAAGAGGAAACACCCCGGAGTAGGAGCTCCAAAAAGGTCCCTGGGGTAGCATGTGGCATGATTTCACCTTGACCCAGAGAAGATAAGGGTCAAGCAGAGGGACAGCCACACATATCCATCTATGGAGTAGGAGCTCCAAGAATTTCTCTGATGAGGGAACACTAAACATTTTGCCAGATGCCACACCGCACTCAAGAAGAAAAGGAGAACCAGATCAGTGACTGCCCTAATCATTTCTAGCTGGAGGACAACAGCTGAGGCCAGTGGCCGGACTACAGAGATTGTTGATCAATGAGAGGCACTGTTGGCCAGCCCTAAAGAAAGTGCATGCCGCTGCACCCAAAATGAGAAGAGACTCAAGCAACTAAAAGTCTCACCGCATAGTCCTGAAGATGGTGCACTCACCAGCATAAGTGACAAGAAGGTGCATGCTGAAGCCACATAGGAGAAAGAGGAGAAGGAAGTGTGACCTGCCAGGTCACAGTGGGAAACCTGATGACTGACCAAACCCAGACGGAGGGAAGATCAAGAGTGACCAGGCCTGGAAGATGCTCTTGAGAGGACTTGAGCCAGATGGAAGGCATCTATCCACACAATAAAGCCAGTGAGGTGAAACAAGGAAGGCCTGGTGACAGCACGGCATCAGACCCAGGAGTAAGCCACAATCCATGTGTGAACCAAGGGCCAGATGTACAACGCTTTTTAGCGTGCGCAAACGGGTCTTAGACCCATTTGCGCATGCTAAAAAGCTTGGCCCATGTAAAAACAGTATTTTGAGATTCGCAAATAAATTGTGACCTGCAAAATACAATTTTGCGACTCGCTATTAGGATAAGGCGTTCCCTTCCTAATGGCGACCGCAAAGCTATGTACCAATGTTTTGCGACCCCAATTGCAGCGCAAAAAAACCTTCGAGTAGGTGGTAATGCATTCGCACATCGGAAGAGGTCCCCAGGGACCTCTTCCCTTTTGCAAATGCATGCAATATTATTTTTTAAGGGCAGGCAGTGGTACCAGGGACCACTGCCTGCCCTTAAAAAATGAAACGAAAATGTTTCATTTTTTCTTTTTAAATGCATCCCGTTTTCCTTTAAGGAAAACGGGCTGCATTTAAAAAAAAAGCTGCTTTATTTAAAAGCAAAACAAACAAGATGATGGACGGAATGTTGCACAATGGCAAAACATTCACCCCCAGTCACAGATCTGGGTTTAATCCATCGTTATTTTGCTCACCAAGCCACCCCAGTTTAGACATGGCCGTATGCAAATCAGTCTGATCCTGTGCCTCATGGGAACAGTCCAGCCCGAACTGCCAAGCCATGTCTTCCCTGGACCGGAATCAAGCATTCTAGGACCGGTTTCTGGCTATCCGCCTTCATCAGCCAGGATAGCTTGACTCGAGTGGCCTAATGAGCACGTCTGGGCATACCCTTCCCACATAGGGTGAACAGCAAAACAGCAGTTCGGGCTGGACTGTTCCCATTAGACACAGGGTCAGACTGATTTGCATATGGCCATGTCTGAACTGGGGTGGCGGAGTGAGCTAAAGAATGGTGATGGATTAAACCCAGATCAGTTGACTGGGGGTGAGTGTTTGATTTGCTCAAACGCTCCGTCCATCATCCCCTTTTGTATTGCTTTGTTCGCCCTAAGTGTGGCAGGGTATGCTCAGACGTGAGTCCCTTGCTCACTTGGCCACTGGATTCAAGATAGCCTGGCTGATGAGGATTGTGAATCCGAAACCGGTCCCAGGATGCTTGTTTCCGGTCCAGGGAAGACATGGCTTGGCAGTTCGGGCTGGACTGTTCCCATGAGGCACAGGGTCAGACTGATTTGCATATGGCCATGTCTGAACTGGGGTGGCTGAGTGAGCTAAAGAATGGTGATGGATTAAACCCAGATCAGTTGACTGGGGGTGAGTGTTTGATTTGCTCAAACGCTCCGTCCATCATCCCCTTTTGTATTGCTTTGTTCGCCCTAAGTGTGGCAGGGTATGCTCAGACGTGAGTCCCTTGCTCACTCACCCACTGGAGTCAAACAAGCCCGGCTGAAGACGGCAGTAATGCCAGAAACCGGTCCTGGGAAGCTTGATTCCGGTCCAGGGAAGACATGGCTTAGCAGTTCGGGCTGGACTGTTACCATGAGGCACAGGGTCAGACTGATTTGCATATGGCCATGTCTGAACTGGGGTGGCGGAGTGAGCTAAAGCCCGATGATGGATTAAACCCAGATCAGTTGACTGGGGGTGAGTGTTTGTATTGTCAACGCTCCGTCTATCACCACCTTTGGTTTTTCTTGGTTCGCCCTAAGTTGGCAGGGTATGCTCAGACGTGAGTCGCTTGCTCACTTTGCCACTGGAGTCAAACAAGCCCGGCTGAAGACGGCAGTAATGCCAGAAACCGGTCCTGGGAAGCTTGATTCCGGTCCAGGGAAGACATGGCTTAGCGGTTCGGGCTGGACTGTTCCCATGAGGCACAGGGTCAGATTGATTTGCATATGGCCATGTCTGAACTGGGGTGGCGAAGTGAGCTAAAGAACGGTGATGGATTAAACCCAGATCAGTTGACTGGGGGTGAGTGTTTGTATTGTCAATGCTCCGTCCATCACCACCTTTGGTTTTTCTTGGTTTGCCCTAAGTTGGCAGGGTATGTTCAGACGTGAGTCCCTTGCTCACTTTGCCACTGGAGTCAAACAAGCCCAGCTGAAGACGGCAGTAATGCCAGAAACCGGTCCTGGGAAGCTTGATTCCAGTCTAGGGAAGACATGGCTTAGCGGTTCGGGCTGGACTGTTCCCATGAGGCACAGGGTCAGACTGAATTGCATATGGCCATGTCTGAACTGGGGTGGCGGAGTGAGCTAAAGAACGGTGATGGATTAAACCCAGATCAGTTGACTGGGGGTGAGTGTTTGTATTGTCAACGCTCCGTCCATCACCACCTTTGGTTTTTCTTGGTTTGCCCTAAGTTGGCAGGGTATGTTCAGACGTGAGTCCCTTGCTCACTTTGCCACTGGAGTCAAACAAGCCCAGCTGAAGACGGCAGTAATGCCAGAAACCGGTCCTGGGAAACTTGATTTCAGTCCAGGGAAGACATGGCTTAGCAGTTCGGGCTGGACTGTTCCCATGAGGCACAGGGTCAGACTGAATTGCATATGGCCATGTCTGAACTGGGGTGGCGGAGTGAGCTAAAGAACGGTGATGGATTAAACCCAGATCAGTTGACTGGGGGTGAGTGTTTGTATTGTCAACGCTCCGTCCATCACCACCTTTGGTTTTTCTTGATTCGCCCTAAGTTGGCAGGGTATGCTCAGACGTGAGTCCCTTGCTCACTTTGCCACTGGAGTCAAACAAGCCCGGCTGAAGACGGCAGTAATGCCAGAAACCGGTCCTGGGAAGCTTGATTCCGGTCCAGGGAAGACATGGCTTAGCAGTTCGGGCTGGACTGTTCCCATGAGGCACAGGGTCAGACTGATTTGCATATGGCCATGTCTGAACTGGGGTGGCGGAGTGAGCTAATGAACGGTGATGGATTAAACCCACATCAGTTGACTGGGGGTGAGTGTTTGTATTGTCAACGCTCCGTCCATCACCACCTTTGGTTTTTCTTGGTTCGCCCTAAGTTGGCAGGGTATGCTCAGACGTGAGTCCCTTGCTCACTTTGCCACTGGAGTCAAACAAGCCCGGCTGAAGACGACAGTAATGCCAGAAACCGGTCCTGGGAAGCTTGATTCCGGTCCAGGGAAGACATGGCTTAGCAGTTCGGGCTGGACTGTTCCCATGAGGCACAGGGTCAGACTGATTTGCATATGGCCATGTCTGAACTGGGGTGGCGGAGTGAGCTAAAGAACGGTGATGGATTAAACCTAGATCAGTTGACTGGGGGTGAGTGTTTGTATTGTCCACGCTCCGTCCATCACCACCTTTGGTTTTTCTTATTTAAAAGCAGTCCCGACAGAGTGGTCTGCTAAGCCCAGCAGCCCACCATCCCTGGGAGGGCCTGTCATTCCCAATGGCTTCACAAATTGAAAGAGGCTCATTAATATTCATGAGCCTTGAAATTTGCGACCCCATTGGGAATCGCAAACAGTTGTACGTGCCAAATAGCTCCTCACAAATTGCAAGCCGCAAATGTGATGCAATTTGCGAAGTGCTATTTTGCAGTTCGTACATCTGGCCCCAAGTCTCTGCCCCAAGCCGAGTCGGAGACTAGAGAGTAAGCTGCAATCATGCACAAACCGAGTCACTGCCCCACTTTCCCAGCATAACCATCCCACCATTGTAACCAGTGGCTCATCTCCACAGAGTATCCAGGCTGAAAGATACAGGTACCTCCACAAAGAAAGAATGTAAACTCCATCACTCCAAGTTGTTGACCACCAGAGAAGGAAAGCTGCGGCCATCAAGGCCAGTGTTCTGGCACCACGCTGGTTATACCCAACACTGCAGGAGCGAAGAGAGTCCCAATCCTTTACCCTTGCCTAGTCAGCCACTACCTAAATGTTTACAAGGAGATGGTGAACAAAGGCACCGGCAGAAGGTGGGGGTAAACAAGGAAACCAAGAGGGAACGTCACTCTGGCAAGGCCTCCCTCTCTGTCTGCTACTGAAGGGAAAGGGATTTGTTTAACCTTTAAGAAAAAGAAAGGCAGAAAGATAGATTCGCAACAATTGCCAATATATCATTCACATACACACATGATCAGGTATACATTATCGCAGGCATGAACTGGCTCTTACCTCGTCTTATAGCAGAAGGTAATCACTTGTAATGGGCTCAATGTCAGCACAATTCCTGAATCCGGGAAATTATAATGATCCTTCACAACGTAGCACCAATGGCGTTAAGGCTTGTTTTATCCTTATTCCCCCAAATACGGTACCTTCAGTATAAAAAATAACCCAAGATAAAAAAAAATCTGGCATAGACAAAAACCCAAAAAACTATTTAGCGAAAGAGAAAAAGAACAAAGTGAGTCTGTAGTCACAGCTTGCGACTACTCGTGAATACACCCAAATGTGCCCATAATAGTTCAAGTTCAAGTTCAGACATTTGTATAGCGCACTACTCACCCAGGGGGTCTCAAGGCGCTTGAGGGCGGAGGTACTTTACTTATCGAATATCCAAGTTTTTAGTTGCTTTCTGAAGGAGAGGTGGTTCTGTGTAAGGGGGAGATGGGTGGGGAGAGAATTCCAGGTTTTGGCCGCTAAGTAGGAGAAGGATCTTCCCCCCATGGTGGATCTATGGATGCGCGGGATTGCGGCGAGGGCTTGATTGGACGATCGTAGTTGGCGGGTGGGGGTGTAAAAGGACAGGCGCGTGTTGAGGCATTCGGGTCCTAGGTCGTAGAGGGCTTTGTGTGCGTGGGTGAGGAGACGGAACGTTATTCTCTTGTTGACGGGGAGCCAGTGGAGGTCTTTTAGGTGACCGGAAATGTGAGCTTGGCGGGGGATGTCTAGTATTAGTCTGGCTGAGGCGTTTTGGATGCGTTGGAGTTTTTTCTGTAGTTTGGCTGTGGTTCCGGCGTAGAGGGTGTTTCCATAATCCAGTCGGCTTGTGACCAGTGCGTGGGTGACCGTTTTTCTTGTTTCGGTGGGGATCCAACTGAAGATTTTTTTGAGCATGCGTAGGATGTTGAAGCATGATGATGAGACGGCGTTGACTTGTCTGGTCATCGATAGGGAGGAGTCTAGGATGAAGCCCAGGTTACGTGCGTGGTCCGTAGGTATGGGTGCGGTTCCCAGGGCCGGTGGCCACCAAGAATCGTCCCAAGCAGAGGGGGATGAACCTAAGATGAGGACTTCCGTTTTGTCTGAGTTCAGTTTTAAACGGCTGTTCTTCATCCATTCGGCTACTGCTTTCATCCCTTCGTGTAAGTTGGTTTTGGCGGTGTTTGGGTCTTTGGTGAGGGAGAGGATCAACTGGGTGTCGTCTGCGTAGGAGATGATGTTGAGGTTGTGTTGGCGCGCGATGGATGCGAGGGGACTCATGTATACGTTGAGGAGGGTGGGACTGAGTGATGATCCTTGTGGCACTCCGCAGATGACTTCAGTGGCCTCTGATCTAAAAGGGGGGAGGCGGACTCTCTGGGTTCTTCCGGCGAGGAATGAGATGATTCAGTCCAATGCTTTTCCTTGTATTCCGACGTCGCTAAGGCGTTGTATGAGGGTGCTGTGACAAACTGTGTCGAAGGCTGCGGAGAGGTCAAGTAGAATGAGGGCAACTGTTTCTCCGTTGTCCAGTAGTGTTCGAATGTCGTTGGTTGCTGCGATGAGGGCGGTTTCGGTGCTGTGTTTGGCTCGGAAGCCGGACTGTGAGGGGTCGAGGGATTTGTTGGATTCGAGGAAGGCGGCGAGCTGACTGTTGACGGCTTTCTCAATGACTTTGGCAGGGAATGGGAGGAGCGAGATGGGGCGGTAGTTCTTAAGTTCAGTGGGGTCTGCTGTGGGTTTCTTCAGAAGGGCGCTGAATTCGGCATGTTTCCAGCTTTCCGGGAAGGTAGCGGAGTTGAGGGAGCAGTTGATGATGTCTCGGAGATGGGGTGCGATAATGGAGTCTGCTTTGTTGAAGATGTGATGGGGACATGGGTCGGTTGGCGATCCTGAGTGGATGGAGTTCATCAGGCGGATGGAGTCTTCAGTGGTGATTGGGTTCCAGGCGCAAAGGTTGTTAGAGGGGGGTTTTGGTTTGGAGGTGGGTGGGGTGGACTGGTCTCCGGACTGGTTTTCAAAGCTGTTATGTATGTCGGCGATTTTGTTGTGGAAGAATGAGGCTAGGGAGTCGCAGAGGTCTTGGGAGGGAGTGATGTCGTTGGTGCCGGCGGTGGGGTTGGTAAAATCTTTGACGATGTTGAATAGTTCCTTGCTGTTGTGGGCGTTGTTGTCAAGTCGATCCTTGAATGCTGATTTCTTGGTGGATCGGATCAGTTGGTGGTGTTTGCGGGTAGCGTTCTTGAAGGTGGCCAGGTTGTCAGTGGTTGGGTTTTTTCTCCAGGCTTTCTCGAGGGTGCGACAGAACTTTTTGGATTTCTTAAGGTCATCGTTGAACCAGGGGGCTTTTTTGCTACCTTGCTTGATTTGATGGTTTTTCAAGGGTGCTAGTTCATCGGCGCTGTGGGTGATCCAATGTGTGAGGTTGGTGGCTGCTTGGTTTGGGTCCGATGATTTGGCAGGAGGGTTTTGGTGAAGCGATGTGACAAGCTGGTCGGTGGTAATTTTGTTCCAGTTTCTTCGGGGAATAGGTTGTGGGAGGTTGTGGGTCGTGGTCTTTTTGTAGTTGAAGTGAACGCAGCTGTGGTCCGTCCAATGGAGAACTGTGGTGTGGTTGAAGGAGATGTGCTTGCTGGAGGTGAAGATTGGACCTAGATAGGTTATTACACTTCAGGAAATAAAGGGAAAGGAAGACGTGAATGCAGCCTTGTATATTTACTTGCAATCCCTTTTCAAGGCACGTAAGCATTCTTAAATATGCCTGATTTAAGGAAGGAGACAAAGGGATTATCACAACAAGAATCCCAAGGCACCTAAGTCCTGCAATCGGGAAGCTTGAATCCCACAAAGAAGAACAACGGTCAGGACGACTTCACGTTGCTGGAGACCGCCGGCAAAGTCCTTCCGGATACCAGAACTGGAAAAGAAACCAAGCAATGAGTTCATGCAGGCGGTGACTTAAATACTGGCCGCCTTGGAGCAAAAACACTTGGAGTAAAATGCAATGGGGTGCATAAGACCTGTATAGACATCCCTTTGTGACAGAACACCACCTACTGCATACAGGGAAGCATCAGCCTCCACAAAAAAGGCAAAGCTGAATCTGGATGCACAAGAACAGGGGCAGAAGTAAATTTAGCACTCAACAGCTCTAAAGCAGATTGTGCCGTGGGAGACCAAAAAAAAGGCACGCCTTTTCACAATAAAGTAGTCATTGGTGTCACAATATCTGAGAAATGGGAAATAAACCGCCTATAGAAATTGGCAAACCCTTGAGGACCTGAACATCCTTTACACAGGTAGAAGAAGTCCAGGTAACAATAGCCTCTATCTTACGAGGATCCATCTTTCTACCATCAGCGGAGACAAGAAATCCCAAAAATTCCCCACAAGATGTATTAAACTCACATGTCTTCATTGTCATGAACAGATGATGCTCTCGTAATTTCTTTAATACCTGGTATACATGAACGTCATGACCCACAGTTGTCTTAGAAAAAATCAAAACATTGTCATTGTAGACAATCACACTCACATCCAAGTTCTCCTGCAAGACCTCATTCATGAAAAACTGAAAAGCCACAGGGGCGTTACATAACCCAAAAGGCATAACGCAATACTCAAATAAACCAAATTTTGTACAGATCAATGCGACAATCAAAAGACCTATGTGGGGGTAATACACCAGCTTGTGCTTTGTCAGAAAATCACTGAATTCTACATAAGGAGATGGGATATTACTAGGTTCTCCACAAACGAACACTGCACATATTAATGGCATGACCCAATCTGTTGCAACCTGATAACAACTTTGCAAGCAGTGTACAGAGTCTAACGTCACCGTTCGCCATACCTAATCAATCCTAGGGTTATGTATCTGCAACCAGATCACTCAGAGTATAACCCCAAAAGAAGGAGCATCTATAAGATCAATACTAAGTTTCAGAGTGCCCATTGTCACAAAGCAGCAACAGAGGTTCAGTTTGACGAATAATGGAACCAGAAGATAGTTCGGTCCCATCAATTGCTCTCACAGGTTCCGCTGTTCTTTATACACACATGGAAGGTTTAGTCTATCAGCGTCACGGTGTATGTGCAGTACTCCCATGAATCCGCAATTGTTGGCAGACATTACATCGAAGTACGTGTGCGGCGAGCTTGAATTCTTTGCAAACATATTCTCAAAGCAATGGTTGGGCTGAGTCTTAAAAAATGCCACCAACCCCGATACCAGAAGCAGAACAGAATGGATATGATTGAAAAAACTGGAAAAATTAGTAGGTGACCAAAGATACACTACAATGAGTTTAACGATGAAATACATAGACGTGGCAAAGTCAGAGGAGCTGGCTGATTGTGCAGTTCAGCCCATGTGGTCTAAGGACTGTCCTTCATCAGGACCAGTAAAAACTGCTTAGAAACCAATAGCCTTTGTGAGGCCGAGCTCTCATGGACATATAATTGAGATACATGTAAACCTGAAACTGCCTTTACCATCAAGTGCGAGTGGCAACCTTCCATCTCTACTTATATGGCCACCAACCCTGATAATACTCTTTCAGAGCATGCCACACTCCAGAGGACCGAGAAGGGAGCACTTTATGTCCAGGCATGCAGTTTTGACATTCAATACCAATACTTGTTCCAGCATCCTATGACAACATCAGAATACAAGACAAGTAATGGCTTTGAAAATCATGTACATCGGATCAAATTAGGATTGGTCACTGAGTTAAAACAAAAATGCCACAAAAGAGGATGAATGTCTGAAAAGCAATGAAAATGGAGTAACATCCTAACGGTATGTTGTTGTTGTGATGCCCTGGTGAAACCATGCTTAGATCCCTGTGGATAGTCAGGCATGAACTAAGCATATTCCTTTAAGGTAACCACTTTGTTATATCCTCTGCACTGGTATTCAGCACACCACAGCTAGTACATCAAAGCCACCAAGGAACAATGGCAGCCTCCATGGCTCGCGGGTGGTGAGGCAGACACGGGGGGGGGGGACGGGTGCTGGGGGTTGTGGGCAATGTGGAAAAAAAAATAACCACTTACCTTCCACCGGGTCCCGCATCTCTGCTCTGAAGAACCGGGTTATTTAAGACCCAGCGGCGCCAGGGGCACGCCCAAAGTCTTTGGGTTCACCTGTCTTAGAGTACAGAGACACGGGACTCTTCGTGGTGACGTCAAAGATCGAATTTATTGACTGCAGCCAGAAACAGAAGTCCTAGAAATCATCACGGTATGAGTTCTCAGGAGACTGCTCAATTTTACAAAGCAAGTCTTCCCTTTTTATGCCAAAAATCACATTCCAGACAAATACCTAACATTTACAAACTGTCCAATCACATGTATCCACACCAGAAGTACCGCATGACAGAAAAACCCACTTTTCAATTACCCGGCCCATGATCAATCATCGGTCGAACCCAACATTCTTCTTTAGACAGGTTGAACGAACCCATAGAAAAAAAGGCCACAACCCATATCATAAATAAGCCATAAAAGAAGAAACAGAAACAGGTGGGAAAAAGATAAGACATATTTGTGTGTAGTAAATTTTACGATGTCATGTGCTTTGATCCTCAATCTTGATCAGCTACTGGGCAAGAACTAGCTCAGCAAGGTCGGCTTCAGGCAACGAGGTCAATTCACTCAGGTCATTAAGAAGTCAGCTAAAGTGTACGTGTACTAAAGACTCGTTCGGCCGTAGTCATCGGCCTATGTGAGGGCAACCACAAAATGGCTGCCATATACAAAATGGAACCCAAGGTTCAGAACGAAATCTTCAAATACAGTATGAACCCTTGTGCATAACGTAGCAAAATCACTCGTACTTGCCGAACTCATCGGTTACGGTTCCTCGTTACCCAAATCGTAACGGAACCATGACATTTGAAACATGGGTTCAGAATTCACGGAACCTCAGGCCCTCCTTTTGCCCTTACATAGGCAATCACTCAGTCTATATCGGAGTCGATGTCAATTCTCATCAGATCATCAAGGTGCTGTTGAAGCATTATCTTGTTCCTCTGTGTATCTCTCGAGGCAGGCGATCCCCTGACACACATAGTAGCACAAAAGGCCACATATGGCAGGACCCCACTGTATACAAAGACAACACGAGAAAAGAACTGCTAAAGCCACACCAATGATCATCAGAATCTTCCATCCCCAAACGGATAATAGTCCCCAAAACCATTCAGTTAACGACCAATCTCCTTTGTCCACATGTATAGACTCGGAGATCTTATGTAACTTAGAAATGGCCTGGTATACTGTAGGAGCATTGTCTGGTATGAAAACGCAGCAACTCGATTGGATCACTTTAGATACCCCACCTCGGTCCGCAAGTATGACGTCCAAAACCATTCGATTCTGTAATATCATAAGGCGATCCGCTTGAAGCTCAGCGGTCAGATTACTAAGGGCACCGGCAGTTTCGTTTATGGTGGATTCAACCACTCTCGTCAATTGCCTTAAGCCTCTACTGTTAGCCATAGGTCCCCAAAACGGTAAGAAACCCTTAAAGAAGTCTCCCACTTCCTGTCCAGCAGTATCTTCCCGATCGAAGACACCTCTAGCAACTCTCGTCTTGTGGTAATCTGCAGCAACAGTATACGTAGGAGGCAACAAGTATCCAACATAACACGTTCCTGAAAAATCAGGGGGCATCCATGTATATGCTCTGTTGTAACAAACAAAATACGCGCCCTTAGCTGCCAAAAACGGCGGAGAAGATTGAGACGTAAAAACGTACGTCTGAGTACAAACACTCTTCCCCAGCTGAGCTTTCGGATTTTTGCCATTTCCTTGCAGACACAATTGACCTCGGTGGGGTACGACCCAAATCGGAGGTGACCTCTTTCGTTTCTGCTTTTCACTCAGACTAACACTGTAACCAGTCGTGTTCCATCCAACATAAGCGGCTAACTCTTCCTTAGGAATAGTCCTATACGTGTCAATATATCTGCTCATATTCATAACTCCCTTCACAAAGGCTTGGTTACTTAAGTTATCTCTCATGGAATGCAGAGGATAAACTTCCAGGGCGTAAATGAACATAGTCTGAAAAGCCCATATCGACCCATTCTGACTAAACGGCAAGATCAGATAAGGAACAACTCTACCTGTAATATGTGGCATAAGACCACACACCCAACAATTAGTAATGTTTACTACCAACTGATGCTGGTGTAGTAGCTGTATGAATGTGTTATGTACAAATTCTGACCTTCTAATCTGCTCGTGTTCAGGTAGGACATGAAAGGAATGCACAGAAGTAGCAGTAGAAAAAGACATAGGTTGGGAGGTGGGTGCAGAAGTCAATTGGGTAGTGAAAACAATCCCACCCACCAATGCTAACGTCATGCTTAAAAACATCAGGACACATGTTATCAGAAAACGTTTGCTGTATGTTGGACCTGGCCCTTTTGGCAGGTTCACCCCGAAACTTTTTGCTTTTTCCTAGCCTGTTTCTGTGACCTGGTGTTGGTGATTTTAGGCCTCTGCGCACTTTTTCACTGTGGTACAGTGTAAAGTGCGTGAGCTCTCTGTGTATGTGTGGTGAGTGACCTGCCCTCCCATAGGAATGAATGGGGAATATGTATGCCCATGGTAGTTCATGATGTGTGGGGAGTGCAGGGTCGAGTTTGGTATGTGCAAACTCGTGAGATTGAATGCTGCGTAATGATGTATGCGGCATGATTGTGTCTAGTGTAGAAGTGCCACTTTTAGAAGTTGGCATATTTGTGTAATTTGTGTCTGGCGTGTGATTGGCTGAGGCTGGCTGGTGAGCCTGGCTCCAAGAGTCTGGGAGGGTCTGCCCCGGTGGTGAATGGAGTGTTTAGCATGCTGATGTGAGGGGAGGAGTGAGCCTGGGCCTGCTTGTGGATTGACCGTCTGGTTTGAAGGTCCTGAGTGAGGCTGGGCTTTCCCCACACAATGCTGGCTCCACCCCCTGGGGTGCGTCTGATGTCCCTAGCCTGGCCAGTGAAAGGAATTCCCTATAACCAGTTTTAGCTGGTTCTCACACTGCCTGCACCCTGCTAAACAAAGGATTTCTCTGTATAAAAAAGGGGCTGTGTCCCCTTCCAAAATGTTCTTGTTTCTGACTTGAATCCTACCAGGGGCGTGCTGCTGCTTGGGCCCAGGGGAATCCCTGGGCCCTGCCCAGCCCCTGGATACCTAATGGATTGCTGGAGGACTCTGCCTTAGTCCTGGGACCCTTTTGCCTTTCTTTGCAGCTCCCAGGACCTGTTGTAGCTGGAAGCGCTGTATGGTACTTATAGCGCTGGGGAGTGCTGATTTGGCCCCTAAGTGCTTGGTAGCGCTTCATTTCTCCCCTAAAGCGCCTGGGAGCGTTTTATCTGTCCTGCTAGCGCTTTGGAGCGATGTTTTCTTGTCCTAGCACTGGGAGCGCTGTAATTGCCTTTATAGGGCGGGGTAGCGCTTTGGTTGTTGGAGGCCGGTGCCCACCCGGCATTCGTCCAGGATTGATGAGCCCAGTGAGTGCCCGCCTCCCTTTAATTTGATTTACAAGTGCCCACCTCGATCTCTTTATTTTCAAGGAAAGCCGGTGCCCACCCGGCATGTGCTGCTGTGTCGCCGGGCCGCCGCTCTGCCTGCGATGACCCGGAAGTGGTTGGCCGGCCGGCCAATCCCAGTGCGGCCTGGCCGGAAGTCCCGCCCCCACCAGAGCCGCGAGACGAGGGAAGGAAGCTGCCTGCCGGGTCCCCCGGGGCTCCCGAGTGTAGGGAGAGCCCCGGAGGTTTTGCTGAAAGGAGACCCCCGTGTTGGTAGGGGTCAGCTGCAACGAGGGCCTGATTGCTTTGGGGAGCAAGAGTGCTCCAAGGGGCACATTGTTCTAGAGCCCCGAAGGCTCCACCGAGGGCCCGTATTTGTTTCAAAAGTCCCTGTGAGGGGCTTGGGGACCATGTTTGTCTAGAGCCCCGAGAAGGCTCCGGGGGCCATATTAATTAGAGGGGGCGTCGGGGCACATTGCCGGTGTCCGCCCCCTCCTGCCTGCGAGGTATTTGTTCAGCCTGTGTGGCTCCAACGTTTGGGACATGTGTGATATCCAGAGCCTGTGTGGCTCCAACGTGCGCAGTTCAGAGCCTAGAAGGCTCCCAGTTGGCGCAGTTTTGGGTCCCTGAGGGCTAGTGAGAGCCCTGCCACAGTTCTGCTTCACAGCTGCCCAGCAATTAGTGGGCAGCTGTACCGTTTAGGTCTTGTGATTGTTCCCAGGTGCCCAGCAAGTAGTGGGCACCTGCAACGTTAAGGTTTTGCGCCAGTGGCGCACCCCTGACTGGCGCTGCAAGGCAGCGCGCCCTGACATTCTGGACACAGGGCTCCTTAGTCCCTTTATTAGAAGGGGGCTGGTATGTGATTTTGTTTAGGCGCAATGTGATTATCTATGTGATGGTAATTGCCTGATGTGAGTTTTGCGCAATGTGATATGGTGCTAGGAAATGTAATGCATTTAATATGATTACGCACCTTGATCTTACACCTCTGAATGTTTTTAGGCATCATGTGTTTTTGCGCTATTGAGTTATGTTCTGGCACCTCTGAATGTTATTATGCGTCATGTGTCTTCCTTGATTTTACACCTCTGAATGTGTTTTTGATGCATCATGTGCCTTATTATTACACCGCTGAATGTGTTTTTATACATCATGTGTTTACCTTTTTCCTACACCTCTGAATGTTGTGATGCATCATGTGTAATGTGTTCTTGCTGATACCCCTAAATGTATTTTATTCTTAGGTGGTTGTTCTTTCCAGTATAGGTGGTCCTAGTGAGGTCCTGGTCCCCTGCGTGACATTCTCCTAAGGTGGTTAGGGTTGCGTAGGAGGTACTTACCTGTTACCAGTAGTTACTGGTTGTGTGCTATTCTTGCTAATTTGTGTTACAGTGATTTTATACCCTTTTATTCCTATTTCTGACAGTATTTCTATTTCTAAAAGTGTTGATTCTGACAGTGGCCCATGTGGCCCTGTCTTGTGAATAATCCCTTGTGAATATTGCCCGTGCCAGTTGGCACAATGTACATGTGTGATTTCTATCTGATGTGATTTTGACAATACAGAAGTTATTTTTATATAAACCTTGTGTGGAGTTCCTTTTGTGGTGTGCCTAGGATGTTGTTGCTGTTGTGTGCTGGCGCAAATGCTTTACACATTGCCTCCGAGTTTAGCCTTACTGCTCGTGCCAAGCTACCAAGGGGGTGAGCAGGGGTTATCTTGGTGTGTGACTCCTTTGCCCTGACTAGAATGGTGGTTCCTGCCTGGCTTTGGCGTCAGCCTTAGCCTACCAGAAATAGCCAGTTCTAACACTGTACATTAATTTACACCGTTTCATTTTAAAGTTCCTTTCCTCAGCAGCTATCTCTGTCCCAGAAAACTCCATCCTCTAATGTTCGCGGCAGTTGGTTTTCTTCTGCTAAGGAGTGCGTCTGTCAGTCCAGGGAACGCCCTGAAACCAACCAGAACCGTCGACCTTATGTCTACACGACTTGCAATCCCAAGTCTTTATACCGCGACCCTACAGCTGAGCTCGGATGGCAGCTCGAAAAAGAAAAAATAGGCCAAAACAGTTTCTTGGATGAGAGAGTGCAGTTCTCCAAAAGCAAAAGAAAAAAAATTATACTTTTGTTTGTCCATTGTTTCTAGGTCGTAAATTATACCAGCCTTTACCAGGCACTGTGTGATCTGTAAATAAGAGTTCAGGCTCAGTGGTGTCCAATCTCAAATGTGGAGGTACAGCTGCTTGTAAAATGTTGTTGTCCTCTCGCTCAGAATTTGTTCATACTAGATGTGCATCGCTAAATGGCATGAACTTCGGCACTCGTTCTGTCTCTGAATCACCAATACCATCACGGACCCACTGGTCGTACGGCAGAGGTAAAGGCACCCTCTTACAATGTACGCCGTGGATCCAATTTTTTCTTCCTGAAGACCTTCACCGAAGTTCTTGTTGACAGAAGCACTTGGTGGGGGCCGGTCCAGCGGGGCTGCTCGTTTTTGGTCCACTGAAAATTCTTCACCAGGACCCAGTCACCGGGATTAATGGTGTGACCTGGATCCACAGATGCTGGTGGCAAGTTATCATGAACCTGTTGATGCAAGACACGCAATTTAGCCGTCAAATCATACAAATAGTCCACCAACACGGGATATTCGATGTCACTAAACTTCACTGGCCTTGGCACTCCCCACACATTCGCCGGACGGCCAAAAACGATTTCATATGGACTAAGGCCAATCCGGGAATGCACTGTAGTTCTAGTTGACAAAAGTGCCAACGGCAAAACATCTGGCCATTGAAGACCAGAACTCGCCTGAATTTTGGCTAACTTTGACTTCAAAGTGCCATTGTAACATTCCACTAGTCCATCTGATTGGGAGTGATTTGCAGCATGGAACTTCCGTCGTATTCCCAAACCCTCACACACTCTCTTCATTATCTTCCCCACAAACTCACTTCCGTTATCACTCTACACCATCCTTGGCAATCCTAACCTAGGGAAATATTCTTTGAGCAAGACTCTAGCTGTGGACAAGGCCGTATTGTCTTTTAGGGGGTATGCCCCTACCCATCTAGAAAAGGCACAAACAACTACAAGGACATATTTCAAGTTGTTACACCGTTCCATGTGGATAAAATCCAATTGCAGAACCTCGAACGTATACACGGAGGCGCAAAGTGACCAGCTGGAGTTGGAGTTCCCTTGCCAGGATTATACATCAGACACACCATACAATTCTTGACCACATTCTCAGCACATTTGGGAATTCCAGCATTCTGCCACACTGGAGCCAACAACTTACAAATTCCTTTCACACTAATGTGAGACAAACCATGTGCCATCGTAACTACCGCAAGCACATACACATCTGGCAACATCCATCTTTGGTGTTCTGACAATTCAACCCAACAGCCAGTCGAATCCAATCTATCCGTAGTTTCTCTCCAAACATTCTTCTCACTTTCAGTAGCTTCAGCAGATTTCACACTTTCAATCGTATCTTCACACATTCCCGCTGCACCAATCCATCTCTCAGGGCCTGCAACATACATTCGACTCATCACATTTCTCGCTGTTTCTTTCGCAACTTCATCCGCAAACGCATTACCACGACCAACATCATCCGTAACCTTCCGGTGAGCACTGCACTTCACAATCGCAACTTGCTTCGGCAAAGTAAGTGACTCCAGAAGCTCATTCACCAACTGTCCATGTTGAATCTTAGTCCCATTCGACGTCAGAAATCCTCTTTCTCTCCACAAGCGTCCAAAACTATGGGCAACACCAAACGCATACTGGCTATCTATGTACACATTCACTCTCTTTCCCTCAGATAAAATACACGCTCTTGTTAATGCAATCAACTCTGCTGCTTGCGCCGAATTATAGCTCATTCGTGCAGTTTCAACAATTGTGCATAATGTCGTTACGGCATATGCTGCAGTCGTATCACCATTCGGGAGCTTGTAGCATGACCCATCAACCCATAGTGTACCATCAGGATCCAAAAGAGGAGTGTCTTTCAAGTCGACTCTCCCCTTCGTTTCCTCTTCCGTCCTCAAAAAACAATCATGCTGTTCCTGACAATCTGTATCCACAGAGATCGGCAATAATGTCGCTGGATTCAGTACATTGCACCGCTTGATGTGCACATGACTAGCCAAAAGCGTCAACTCATAACCCGACAACCTCGCACTAGTAAGGTGTTGAGTCTTGGTTTGATTTAACAAAGTGTCCACTGCATGTGGAACCATCACAACCAACGTATTGTCCATCACCAATCCAGCAGACTGTCGGATAGAACCAGCCGCTGCCTCTGTAGCTCTCAAGCAACTTGGCAACGCTCTAGCTACCGGATCTAAAGACGACGAGAAATACGCACATGGACGCTGCTTATCACCAAACTGTTGAGTCAAAACTGACAATGCACAACCCTCTCTCTCATGGACGTACAATGTAAAACGCTTACTGTAGTCGGGAGTACCCAACACTGGAGCAGAGCACAACGCATCACGCAATTCAGAAAAACTCTTCTGACAATCGTCAGTCCAAGGAAGAGGATTCAGTATATTCTTACAAGTCAATGCCAACAGAGGTTTGGCCAGCAGAGAAAAATTCGGAATCCACTGTCTACAATACGATGTGATACCCAGAAAAGCACGTACCTCTCTCTGCGTATTTGGCACAGTCATTCGAGCAATCGCTTGAATTCGTTCTGGGGTCAACCTTCTTCCCTACTACGACAAGAGATGACCTAAGTAGGTCACTTCTTGGCAACAATACTGCAACTTAGAAGGTGACACTTTATGATGCAAGTGCGAGTAGCTTCTTTACAAGTTTTCTCATCATCAGTGGCCACTAATAGATCATCCACATACTGTATAAGAGCAGCACCAGCAGGTAACACAAGAGTATCGAGCTGAGTTTTCAAAGCCTGGCTATAAATGGAAGGACTTTCACAATAGCCGTGAGGAGCGCGTTTAAACTGGAAGCTTCGGCCTCCTAAACAGAAGCCGAAAATATCTCTACTCTCTTCGGCAATCGGAATGCTGAAGAAAGCATTCTTCAGATCTATAACTGAAAACCAGGCAGCCGAAGCCGGAATCATGGTCAGCAAAGCAGTAATGTCAGGTAAAACTGAAAACCGTGGCACAACAATCTTGTTAGCCTCTCTAAGATTGATCACAAACCTGTAAACAGGTGGCTGAGAAGAGTCAGTGCGCTTCAAGACAGGCAAAACCGGACTGTTACACACATTACTTCTCGTTTCTTCAATCACATCTTTCTCAATCAAATCATAAATGATTGCTAAAAGCGCTCTTTCACCATCACTAGAAATCTGATATTGGGAAATACGTGGCAATTTAACATTCACTTTAAGCGTTACAACATAAGGTGGAATCTCCAAAAGACCCACATCATTAGGACCAGTAGCCCAAAGAGTATCAGGGAGAGAACGCAATTCCGGTGGAAGCCGATCTTTAGACAAATACATCGGAGAGATCACTTTCTTACCCAATGTAAGCTGTACTCCCGAAGGAGAACAATGCAATGTAGCATTCAACCTTTTCAACAAATCCAAGCCTAACAAATTCTCACCACAGCCTGTCGTTAAAATGAGGGGTGCTTCCAACTCACAAGGCCCTATAGAAAGAGACAAAGGACTAGAAACTCGAACTGGGGCGCCAGAGAATCCTACCGAAACATTCGTTAAGCCAGACAAAGGTGCGCCAGGGAGTTTAGAGTGCATGATAGAACTCTTCGCTGCACCAGTATCCAAAAGAAAAGGCTCTACCACACCCGATGTGGCTACTGCAACATAAGGCCCACTCTGATCTACTGGAACCGACACTACTCCCTCTCTTTGTCTATGGCTATCCTAGCAATCATTATAGTCAGCATTCTCACTCTCAACATAATAGTCATCAGCATAGTACTGAGTCGACTGACCAGATGCAATTTTCTGTTGATCAAAGCAATTCATAGAATTTTGTGGGAGAAAGGAACGTTCGTTCTGAGGAAACGCACCACGTCCTCTACCCCTAGACACTTGCTGAAAACCACCACAACCTCTCGGGCCGTCATACCACTCGCACGTTGTCGTAAAACAGGGCACCCATACTTATAATGACCTTCCTCCTTACAATACGCACACTGATTCAAACCCAAAGGTGGTCTTGGAGGAAAGTACTCAGGTTTCTGCGATATTCTCTGAAACTGTGGAGGTTGCTGAAACTGTGGACGTAGCTGTGACTCTTGCTGATTCGAGCGAGGCGGATACGCCTGCTGCAAAAGAACCTTTGTCTTTAGGACTTTAGTCTTTTTCTCTACTCTATCTTTTTCGTCCTTATCCCTGTTCTCATAGTACTGTGCAGTCGCCAATATCTGGGCCGACGATGAAACAGCCCAAGAACTTTCAGAATCTTTCAACTTATTACACAGTTCAGGAAGTAAGTTAAAGACAAACTTGTCTACGAACAATCTCTGCCCACCTTCCGTACTCATATCCTGACCACTATGATCTATAAATGTCTCTTCAAATCTAGTGAAGAAATCAGATACACTTTCGTCCTTCTTCTGCTTACATGCCGCTAACTTGTCCAAATTTACTCGTAACGCTGGCCTCATCGTTTTCATAAGATCTATAATTCTGCCAGGTAGATCTGCCACGAGAGCCTCAGGTTTAGCACCATCAACCTGCCTAGCGTCCGCAGCAGCAATATTGAGACATGTGTCACCTAATTCAACTGCATGATCCTCATGACGAATCTTTTCCCATAGAGGTTGAGGTACTACATTACCCAACAACATATCTATATCAGCCAAATTCATGATGCATGCGTCAATTGTCTGGGACAATTCTTTGTAATAACCAGCTGGATTCTTACGGGGATCAGGTAAAGACTGTTTAAGGGCTAAAACTTCTACTCTCTTCCATGGCACATGTACCCATACTCTTTGAAAATGTGCTGGTATAGCTGGGGGATTATTATTCACACCAGCAGCTACCGCATCACGCCATACTGGAGGAACTTCTCTCATTGGATACTGTCTTACCTTTCTCCTGACTGCAGAATCAGGCTCAAATAGTCGCTGAGAAGGGAAATCGCTCCTAAACGCAAGTATCATCGCAACTGCTTTCTCAACGCCGGGTCCCACTATCGTCCCTTTCGCAAACTCCGACTGTACATTAAGCAACTCCAACGGGACCTGACCCGATTCAATATCTTCCCATTCCTCACGGAGGAAAGTGCACATAACATCAAAAACATACCTTTTTTTCGGTGCCTCCCACTGTTGGAAGACATCCATAACTGACTCTAAGTTATACCTCGAAACATTCGACACCCATCTGCGAGCCAAGAGATCTAACACTGCCCGTTCTTCGGGACCAGGAAGCTGACTACGCATTTGTTTACGTGCAGAAACAGGGGTCATACTCAATGACCCAAAGAAAGGAGACAAAGACCAGTAACAGTATCAGTCATTCGTTGTCGAGCAGAAGGAGAAGCTGTCATAAGGACGGGAGACAAAGTATTTTGAGGTGATAGAAGCGTAGTGTTAGTAGCAAGAGAAGTTGAAGGTACAGGAGAATAAGGCAAAGTAGTTCCAGACAAAACCGATAGCAAAGTCGGCGGCCCCAGAGGAGGCTGCGCCGTAGGAGGAAGAACCAGCTGAGGAGGAGCCGGTGGTTGAGCAGCAACAAGAGGTTGTGCAACTGGAGGTTGCGGAGGTGCTGTAGCACTCTGTGCATAAGGGGGTGGCAATCTTAACAAATGTGACATCAAAGGGTCCTTTTCAGGATCCTTTGTCGCCTTCTCAAAGAGAGGTGGCAAAGCTGGATAACATTTATCAATAGCCATATTATGTTGCCTATCTGACACCTCAGTTGCTTTATCTTCTTCGTTTTCTTTAAACTGCCTAGCAGCTTGCATTATTGATAAATCCTTTTCTCTTTTATCTCTTTTAGCTTGTTTAATTTCTCGTTGTCTGGCTTCTTTACGCCAAAGGCAAAAGGAGTCAAACATTGCCGGACGGGCTTTCTTCTTAAATAGTTTAACTTCCAAATTATCTAGAATCTCTGTGTCATAGCTACCATGATGTGGCCGGTTTAAAACACCGTCTTTCCTAGTGTATCGGACCCATACTTCATTAAACATAATGGGGCCCACGCTGTGTTTAGAATAGAGCTCATAAGTCGGAGTTCCAACTGGAGGTGTCGGACATGAATCCTCCAATCGGGAATCCCTGTTACAACCACAACAAAATATCCTCCTAATTTTGCTAAGACTAGGCCTCTTCGCTCACTAATCTAGCTTCAAACTTCAAGGGATTATCTACAATGATAGTCTCGCAAATATACGAGTCCCTCGGCTTTGTAAATTGCAATTTTCAAATCAAAAACTAAGGACCAAACAAACTAAGAACCAAGAACCAAAAACTAAGGACTGGGAGCGACCCACTTATACTTAACTGAGGTATCAGTCACGTCACCAGAAGACCCGACTATCGTCTCGCCTTACAAAGCATCACAAATGGGGGTCCAAGACAGGGCGACAGTCAGGGCAGCGGTCCTTCGTAGCCGTCCAGAAAGCGGGAAACCTCGCAGCAAAGACCTTCAGTCCACGTTCGACATACCGGGGTCGATGAAGTGGGGGCCCTCTTCCGGAATTTCCTCACGAAGCTCCTCACAATCTTCAGGCTTGGACCAGTGCCGCTTGATGTCGCCCCACGTTGGAAGCGCCAACTGAAGAACCGGGTTATTTAAGACCCAGCGGTGCCAGGGGCACGCCCAAAGTCTTCGGGTTCACCTGTCTTAGAGTACAGAGACACGGGACTATTCGTGGTGACGTCAAAGATCGAATTTATTGACTGCAGCCAGAAACAGAAGTCCTAGAAATCATCACGGTATGAGTTCTCAGGAGACTGCTCAATTTTACAAAGCAAGTCTTCCCTTTTTATGCCAAAAATCACATTCCAGACAAATACCTAACATTTACAAACTGTCCAATCACATGTATCCACACCAGAAGTATCACATGACGGAAAAACCCACTTTTCAATTACCCGGCCCATGATCAATCATCGGTCGAACCCAACATTCTTCTTTAGACAGGTCGAACGAACCCATAGAAAAAAAGGCCACAACCCATATCATAAATAAGCCATAAAAGAAGAAACAGAAACAGGTGGGAGAAAGATAAGACATATTTGTGTGTAGTAAAATTTTACAATGTCATGTGCTTTGATCCTCAATCTTGATCAGCTACTGGGCAAGAACTAGCTCAGCGAGGTCGGCTTCAGGCAACGAGGTCAATTCACTCAGGGCATTCAGAAGTCAGCTAAAGTGTACGTGTACTAAAGACTCGTTCGACCGTAGTCATCGGCCTAAGTGAGGGCAACCACAAAATGGCTGCCATATACAAAATGGAACCCAAGGTTCAGAACGTAATCTTCAAATACAGTACGAACCCTTGTGCGTAACGTAGCGAAATCACTCGTACTTGCCGAACTCATCGGTTACGGTTCCTCGTTACCCAAATCGTAATGGAACCATGACATTTGAAACATGGGTTCAGAATTCACGGAACCTCAGCTCCTGCTCTCCTCTTCCTGGCTCGAGGAACAGGAAGCACAGTGCTGTGCTGACCAATTACAACGCTGCAATGCAGTGCTGTGATTGGTAAGAACCCAGGCTCTCCTGACCAATCACATGCTGCAATACAGCGTTGTCATTGGTCTGAACATCCTGGTTCAACACTAATCTAGGGAATGGGGGGCTGGGCATGCCTGCATGGAGATCGGGGAAAGTGCACATGACTGTTTTGGGGGGCCTGAGAGGGCTGACCAAACAGTCATGTGCACTTAGGAGTGGGCAAAACACTCCTCCCCTGCCCTGCTCCGAGAGCAGAGCAGACGAGCACGCCTGCAAACTAAGCAGCACAGACACATAAAATTATAATATCTCAAAGTTATTACCATTTTATGTTTCCTTTATGTTGCACAGCTTAAAAGCATTGGGGTGATGCTCCTCCGCCATAGCGGAGGAGCCGCCACTGCCAAGGAATAGTCAAACCCAAAACGAGTCTCCACTGAAAAGCGTGTTTACTAGGCATCCTCTATTTACTCAAAGAACTCCATTTCAAATCTGCCATGTTTATCTATTTTAGTTTCCATCTCAGATCTTGGCTATGGTGTGCAAGCTTTCTGATGATGTGTGGAGTTCTGGTGTATCACCATTGTTTTGTTAGTACCACTCTTTAAGAAAACTGTTTCCCTATGATAACCATGTTATGATCATCCAGAGTTTTATTTTGCATGGTATGCAAAATGCATTAAAATCTGCCTCATAGACCGTTGATTAACCCTGGGCGAAGAACTACGCTCCGTTCGCGGAGCTTGCGGAGTTTCGGCAACTCCGCGTTCTACGGAGAACGCGAAGCTGCCGATTACTCTGCGATCCGGTGCGTAGCGTAGTTCTCGCGCGCTGAATAACATTATCGCGTGCGCGGCAATGGCTTACCTTGGCCCGTCGCGACCGCCTGGGTAGGTTCGCGCGATATTTGACGCGATCACGCACTTTTGTAGTGCGAACGAGAAGATGAGTTCCCGAACATGTCTTACACAACGCGAACACGTTACTTGTGACCCGGAACAGGATATAAGGGAACGCAAGCGGGCGGGACAAACCTCTTGGGTAACTTAGCGCGCTAGCTATCTCGAGCATGCAGGCAGCGCCCCGAACACGCGCACCGCGCTCCCGAAGATGAAAAACGGTGCGCAAACGAGTCTAGCAAGCAACTACGCATGTCCGCGGAGCTACGCGTAGGTCGCGGAGTGCAAGTGCGTCTTCGCGTAGCTCCGCGGAGTGCGGCTCCGCAAACTACGCCCAGGGTTACCGTTGATGCATTTGACACATTGGGAAATGCGGTCATGTTTTTATTGGTTCAATACCTTTTGTCTTCATTTGATCCCCTTAATTATCATGATCAGAGCTGGAGCTGTTGCCAAATTTGCCAAGAGCCACTGCTCATGTGTTTGCGACATTACATGCTGCTCGTCTTCGGCGAGGTCATAGTTCTCGGTTTCCACCTAGGCCTGGTGCTTAATTTCTACTGGTGTTTGCAGGTGGTGTGCCCAACCGCTCAGTATTGGGGACCAGAACCTATTTACCTATTTTTCATCATCAATCTTCGACCCAAGCAAGAGAGAGAGAGAAAGGCAGAGTAATGAAAAGAAGGAAGCGAAAGATAGAGAAAAAGTGACAAAGGGAGAAAGCAGGGAGAACAAAGAGTGAGTATGATAAAGAGACTTGGAGTACAACATGGTGCAAGAAAGAGGCTTGAGGAGCAGGCACAACCAGGCAGGAGAGGAGACATGACACAAACTTGGTTTTAAACTGGGAACACACAATTAGCAAGCACTGTCAATACCAACAGGTCTGGCTGTTTGCCAGTGGATGTATTTTTCAGTAGTTGGATGAATGTGTGTATATTCTCCAGCTGTCTATGTAAGAGAATCCCATAATAAAGAACCATCT
Source organism: Lissotriton helveticus (assembly GCF_964261635.1). Lineage (NCBI taxonomy): Eukaryota > Metazoa > Chordata > Amphibia > Caudata > Salamandridae > Lissotriton > Lissotriton helveticus. The sequence goes on along the minus strand of NC_136063.1, from coordinate 1,395,530,052 downwards.
TGGTCCACAGCAGCTTGGGAACTGGGAGTATGGCCGCTTTGCTTAGTTAGACTCTATGACTGAGGGTGTTATGAACATTAGTTAGAAGATGACTTTTGCATTGTAAGTGTCGACCTTAAAAGGAGTATGAGTGAAATATTACATAGTAGATACTTTTGAAAAAGGCCAGCATTTGTGTTGCTTCTTTACAAAGCTGGTACAAACACCTCTTTACTTTGTGAACAAGAATACATATTTCCAACAGTATGATATCATGGCAGAAAGTTTAAAGAGTGGGAAAGGGCAATTAGTGTTTAGCACTGTCTCTTTATGAAAAGTTAAGGCATACAAAGAGCACGCACCTCCTGCCCACAAAGAAAATCCTTAAAAGAGCACAGAGCAACCAATCACAAGCTACACATAATTTTGAATATGCAGTCTAACAAAAGGACAACCTGCTACTTTTTAACTAAAATTTAATGGTAACAAACTTGGGACAATGTAATCCTCCACAAAATTCCATAGGTTTGATGGGCAGCTCATGCAACCAATCCAAACCAACGAAAGCACATAAAAGCCAATAACTTAGGTGACCTACCCAAGACCTCTTTCTCCACCTATGTACTTCCTATATTGTACTTTTTTGAAGAATTGATAACACGTGGTCTCCAAAATCCTCAAGTTGGCGATTAGACATATATAGTGACTTCAAATCATTTGGATTTAATTTGGAATAATTGTTTGTAGAGCTAGACCGAACATGCAGTAATAAAAGTGATATCTAAAGTCAGGAATGCAGATAGAAAGCTCATTACCTCAGGAACTTTCACTGCCGTCACATGTGTCAGAATACTGTTTTCAACATTCATTGAACGTGTGGCGACATATAGAAATCTGAACCACAAATGTAGTTCCAAATATTGTATTTATTTCTGTAGTGAAGTTTTTTATAAGCTGTAATGCTGCTTGACAATCATTTCAGAGCAATAAAGGAGGGGGTTATAACTTATTACTTCTCTACCTGCAACTATGACCTGATATTTCCTCTTGCAATAACGTGCAAGCAATTAGATATATAATAATGGCTTGAGTACCTAAATCCAGAAGTTGTTCTCAATGCTCCCTCGAGTTCTGTCGCTCTCCATCTAATTTTTCCTTTGGAGCCTCCCATTTTCTCTACTGTCTAACCCTATATTCCTTTACCTTTCTCTGCCCTCTCCCGCTACTCATCCCCAACATATCCATTTAGATCGCATTCCATGTGTCTCCATTAGCTCTTATTCTCTTTTTCTCTAAAACCCTCTAGGTTTTACTCTTTCTCTCACACTTTCTCTCTTTTATTAAATTATTTATTTGAAGAGTTTTATATAGCGCTGGCTAGACCCGGAGGTATCAGAGCGCTTTACATGAGGAATCACGAGTTACAAAATTACATTTGTTACTGGAGCCTAAAATACCAATAGGAAAAGATAGTGTTGCACAGTAACATGAGTTCCAAAGTAAAACATAACAAAGACAAAACGTGTGAAGGGGCGAAGAGGGGGAGAAGTAAAAAAGGGACTGGAAAGACGATCGGATCATGCAGACCCGCGAGGGGGAAAGTATTTCAGAGAAACTCAAAGTCAGAAGAGAAAGTCAGACAAACCGACAGGGGACCTGGACTCTCTCATTTAAATCTCAAATGTTGAAACATGTTGGCCACCTCCGTACTAACCCAGGATTTGCCTACAATTGTCTGGAGAAAAAGCTTGTTAACTCTAAGTTATTCTAGGATCATATACAGCAGCGACCCGTCCATATGGTTGAAGGGGCCACGCACCCTCACCTTTTTCCGGAGAAGAAGTGCATCTGTCAGGCTGAGCCACGGTCAGCCTGACATACACTCTTCTTGTTCTGGCCAGGCAGCCAGGAGCTAGACTTGCGCTAAATGCACAGGCTCCTGGCTGCCTGAGTTGAACTTTGCCAGGCTGAGGATTTCACAACTCTGTGAGTATGACCTCCTCAGCATGGTAACAGTGACTCGAGGCCTTGCCCCACGTGACGAGGGGGAGCGTCACTGATTGCCTCACACCTAGGCCCTTCAGTTTTAAGACCTGAAGCGCCCGAGGAAGAGTGTCAATCAGTGATAACTAATCACAGAGTGGGATGGGGATGGGGTCAATAAGTCTCCCTGACCCCATCCCACTCTGTGACGAGTGAGGGACGGCTGCCTCTCCTCATTGGCTGACCTAAGATCAGCCAATGAGAGAAGGAAGCAGTCCCAACCCTCCTGGGACCTCCAAGGGTTTCCCCTCTGGGAGCTACAGGGCAGGTACGTTTTGTGCTATTTATTTTTTGGTGCGTGCGTGTATGTATACATGTATGAAATTGTTGTGAGTGAGTATTGTGAATCGGTGGGTGTGTGTGCATTTGTGAATGCATGGGTGTGAGTGAGTGTATATGTATGTGTCCGGTTGCCACTAGCCATCTGTACGAAACCATACAGTGGTTGCAAAGTCTGCGATTCACTAAATCGCACAGTTTGCAACTGCTAAATGGCCTTTTTTAAATGACTAAATCACAAAATGGGTTTAGAAATGTATACCGAATTGCAATTTGAAAGGGGCGTGCTTAGGGTGTCCCTTCCAAATTGCGATTCACGAGTATCAATGGTTTGCAATCACAGTTTTGGTTGCAAACCATTGATAGGTTAACAATTCCTCTATGGAGGTGGTAACCAATTCGCGAAGGGGAAGAGCTTCCATTTTGGAACCCTTTCTCTTTATTTTTTGTTTTTAAACAAATGCTAGTTTGGGTGTGGGCAGTGTTCCTGTGAACCATTGGCAACTCTTAAACAAACTTAAAAAAAATCTTAAATGCAGACCCTTTCCCTTTAAGCAAGACACGCTGTAGTTTAAAAAAAGAAATATTTGGGGACACATGCATCAAGGTATTATGCGATCGCAAACAGTGCAATTTGCAAAAGTCAGCCGTTTACGATCACAAAATTCACTTGTGCAATGCATGATAGTTTTAGAGATTCGCAATTTAGGTAATCGCAATTCCTTGCGATTATCTAAATTGCGAATGCAAATAGGGAATGGCAATTTGTAATTCCTTAATGCTAATGCTAGAAGCCTTTCCTAAATGCAAACTGTGCATTTAGGAAATGCTAATTAGCATCGACTTCAAGTTGATGCTAATATGTGCATACTTTGAAAAATGCACAAAACTGCATTTTTCAAAGTGTAATGTGGCGCACACATGCCCCTAGGGCATGTGTGAGCCTTACATGTGCACCTATTTTTTTAGGGGTGCCTCAGGGTGTCCTTAGGCCCTTAGAAACCCTTGACTTTGCATTACCTAATTTGCGATTACCAATTAGGTAATCGCAATTTAGACAATGCAAAACCATTCTCACCTATGGGCCTTGAGGCCCATAGGAAAGAATGGAGTGGCAATTGTAAATAGCGATTCCCTAATTGTGTTTGCGATTCTTAAGGAATCGCAATTGGAGAATCGCTATTTGCTGCCTGTGTTAATGCATTGCATGTTGCGCTTACCAAATAGCAATTTCTTAAAAATCGCTATATGGTTATCGCAAAAAAAAATGTTGATGCATATGCCCTTTAATTTAAATGCTATCTCAGAAATTGCAGTCTGCAGGCCACCATGGCATGGCTTGGTAGTTCGGGCTGAACTGTTCCCATGAGGCACAGGGTGAAGACTGATTTGCATATGGCCATGTCTGAACTGGGGTGGCTTGGTGAGCAAAATAACGATTGATTAAACCCAGATCTGTGACTGGGGGGGGGGGGGGGGTGAATGTTTTGCCATTGTGCAACATTCCGTCCATCATCTTGTGTGTTTTGCTGTTCACCCTATGTGGGAAGGGTATGCCAAGACGTGGGTCCCGTGCTCACTACGCCACTGGAGTCAAGCTATCCTGGCTGAGGAAGGCTGATAGCCAGAAACCGGTCCTAGGATGCTTGATTCCGGTCCAGGCAAGACATGGCTTGGCAGTTCGGGCTGGACTTTTCCCATGAGGCACTCAAGACTGATTTGCATATGGCCATGTCTGAACTGGGATGGCTTGGTGAGCAAAATAACGATGGATTAAACCGAGATCTGTGACTGGGGGTGAATGTTTTGCCATTGTGCAACATTCCGTCCAACATCTTGTGTGTTTTGCTGTTCACCCTATGTGGAAAGGGTATGCCAAGACGTGGGTCCCATGCTCACTACGCCACTGGAGTCAAGCTATCCTGGCTAATGAAGGCTGATAGCCAGAAACCGGTCCTAGGATGCTTGATTCCGGTCCAGGGAAGACATGGCTTGGCAGTTCGGGCTGGACTGTTCCCATGAGGCACAGGGTCAAGACTGATTTGCATATGGCCATGTCTGAACTGGGGTGGCTTGGTGAGCAAAATAACGATGGATTAAACCCAGATCTGTGACTGGGGGTGAATGTTTTGCCATTGTGCAACATTCCGTCCATCATCTTGAGTGTTTTGCCAATCGGAGTGAGTCATCATTTGCGAACTATCTCATGAATATTGAAAAGGTAGGTCGAATTCTGACCCACACCGAATTGTGACTTTGCAGAACAGCCTAATAGCACATAGGTCTGTTCACAAAATCAGAATAGATTCGCAAAAAGTCAGTCAATTTTTGTGAACAACTTGGTTGAACAGTGCCCTGTTTAGGTTTCCTCTTTGTACTTTCTGGCTACCTGTGTTCCACCTGGATTAGTGTTGCTTCTTTATCTTATTTTTCGTACCTGTATGCGGTATTTGAGTGGGAAACTCTTTCCACCTCATTCTTTTGCACCGGCTCCACCCTCCACCCTCCCGGAGATTGCCGCAAGAGCCAATAGGAAGAAAGAATCCATTGCACGCACTGAAAGAGATGTCACACAGGAAATGCGTGCAGGACTCTTGACGCACACAGGACGACCGTGGCAATTGTATGAATTTCATTGAATCCATTACTCTTTTTAAGGTGATGAATATGCATAAAGAGTTCCAGGCAAGGAATCAATTAAACAAATACACTATTTAGGAGAGTGTGGAATTAGCCATATGGGCCCACTTAAAAAATTGTGCCTACTGTACTTATCAATTTGACACCTTTAGATATTTCTATAGGTCCAAGTGGAGGCAATGCTGTATAATGGTATCCTGGTCTCTCGTGCTTGGCTGCTATGAATCACAGAGTTGTTTTTTGCTTCAGCTGCACTGCACCCTTCAGCTACATCTGTTACTGTTCCTTGAACAGCCGCACCAGCTGGTGCTGTGCTCATGAATCAGCTCGGATGCAACTGGGAGCAGTTTCCTTTTATCCAACACAAGCCATTTCCCAGCATTTGTGAATCCGCTCATCTGTTCATGTAAGGGTGACTATGCACTCACAATAATAATAAAATTGGACATTTGGGTGACTAACCACCGACAATAAAAATAATAGTGGACATTTGTATAGCACGCCCCGCAAACAGAACAGCCTGTGGCTCTAAACTAGTTAGTTAATGTGATAATAATTGCTATATTATGCACATTGCACACTACTGACCTTCTTGTACATGGGTGCATTGGAATCCATCAATACATGATGAAGTGTTCTGGCAACAGCTGTCCCACCAGCTGATGTTCACGTCACGTTTTGTGACGTCGCATGGATCGCAGCTGCCTCGGACCTGCACGTTCCTAAGAAAAGTGAAGTGACAGACTACTAGCTCCTGCGGGCACCCGTACAACTTACCCCAGAAGGGGAAGATGCTTCAGCTTCTCATGAACGTATTTTCACTCGACAATCTGCATTTCCTTAGACCTGACTTCAGGAGAAGAGAGGCACGTGCAACTATACCTCCAACATCATTATTACATCCTCAAGCCTTTCTCATCCCATTCCTTACTACATGATGTCTGCCCACCTCCCATCAGGCATCATGTCACTTAGCGAAATCTAAAAAAAAAAAAACTTTACCCCCTTCGTTTGAGATTCCTCCTCAGTCCCCTCCCTCTGACAGCGTCCATGAAAGAGAAGGCCTAACTGCGCAACATCCTGTTTTGTTGACTGCATCCTACCGACGCATCTACGTTTCAGTTGGTTTCTTTTAATTTTCAACTTATTCTCAGCTAAGAAGTACAGTTCTGCTATAAGCAGGGCTCTCTTCCCACGCGTCGATCTTTCTGGCCAGTTCAGAGTTGGGAGTGGAGGGGGCCATTTCCTGGCGTCGTTGGCACGTGTGCTGAATCTGCAGTGCGCTCAGCCAATGAGTATTACCACCTGAGATCTCCACATCCCAGGTGCTCTGTTAGCTACTTCTCTTTAGAATCTCTCTTCTGTTGGTGGGGTGTGGACTCTGCACAACCTCCTGTCTGACATCTTGGGTTCTCTGCCACCAGGCAGGCTGCTGGTTCCATCAGCAGTGCTTAATTTGTAAATAAATAGGTGGCAGGGCTCTCTTCAGGAGACCACTGCAGCTTGCACCACACATTGTCCCTGCCATGCTGCCAATGATAGTAACAACACAACTACTAACCATCACACCGCACAAGTGTGACAATTCGGACTACAGGCCCCCCAAAGCTGTAAAAATGGCTTGGGCAGCAGGTAATAGTCATTTTAATGTGTATTTAATTAATAATTGAATGTTGATGTGGTCATCTGAGACAGCGTCACCTTGTGGCAGACTATCACAAGCACCGGTGTTGATAATTAAATGCCGATGCCGAGCACTGGAAACCACCGGCTCAAATTAAGCATTTCCATGCATAGAGGGGGCGCAGCTTAATCCTGGAGTAAGGAGGCCAATGGTTGTAAGGGCTGCCATTCGCTGGTCCTGGTTCGAGGGATGTAGCAGCAGTGACTTTGGGGTGTTGCTCCAGTGGTTATACAAAGTTCTCCTACGGTATTTGCCAGTGAGTTCTGAGGAATTGGTGTTGAGTTGGTTCTGCATGTTTTTGGGCGCCTAAGACAGTTGGTTTGTTTTTGCAAATCGACAGCCTGCGTAGATCTCAGATTAGAGTCAGATGCCTGTAAATTGTTTGGATCACTTCTAAGGCCCCAGTCTTCAACTTGACTACTGTTCACTTTATCAGCACTTTTTCATTTTGCAATCTGAGGGTCTCATTTACAATGTTTTGACGCAGGGCAAGCAAGCCTTTCTGCTGTGCGTCAAAAGAAAGGCAGGAAGGCACCATTTATACAAGATGAACCACATTCCTGTCATTTTCCCCTACGCTGGGGTGATTGTTTTTGTGCAGGCAGGGGCTACCTTCCTGCATAATAAAACACTCACAAGAGGTGTTCTCCTCTTTCTATGTGTGCTGCAGAATGCAGTACATGCAGCACACATAGAAGAAAGAAAAATGAGGAGAAATAAAGGTATTTCTCCTCATTAAGCCTCCTTTAAGCCTCCCTGGAAGTATAGGAATCTGACACATTCCCAGGTTTAGGTAACCTTGTGAATAAGCCAATTGCGCTGCCAGTGCGTCACTTTTCACACCAGTGGTGCAGTGTGCCTGGCCATATTTACAAAGCCATGTAAAGCCACCCTGCATGGTTTTTCATGGCCATGTAAATATGGCACCCTTTCACACATTAATCTGCGTGAAAGGGTCGTTCCATGGCTGTTGCTGCGGGTGTTCCCATGCAACATCCATGGAACATGACGCATCCCTAGATTTACAAGGTTTCCTAAATCTGGGAATGTTGCAGAGGCGTAAGGGAGGCGCAACGAGGAGAAATACCTTTATTTCTCCTCATTTTCCCATTTTATGTGTGTTGCATTCTGGAGAAAATGACAGGAATGCACCGTATTTTGTAGGTTCCGCGCATTCCTGCCCTTTCATTTCGATTGCTTATTAGAGCAGCAGGAAGGCTTGCTGCACTGAAGTGCATCAAAATAGTGTAAATGAAGCCCTTAGTGTATTTGCCTTGAGCCTGCTGGACTTCCTGTATTCCTTTTCACCTGCCCTCCTACCTCACCCCCATCCCTGCTGATGAGATTTGGTTCAGGGCTGTTTTCTTCCTTGAGGTCAGGCTTATCTCATGCTGGTAGTACTCGTAGGATGGCATTTTTTGGCTCCTGGGCGCCATTGGCTCACTCTAACATCCTTTGTTGCATATCAAATTAATGGACACAGTTTGTTTCTTTCAACCTGATGGCACCGTTTGGTTGCTGGGCCTACTCTGTGAGAGCCTTCTACATTGGGAATGGAACTGGTGCACTATCCGTCGCAGCACCAGCGAGGCAAGATGGCCGCTGACCAGCCGCAGAGCAAGTCGCACTGACCCACTCTCCTGGGGATCTTAAAAATGACTGTGGATACAGCACAGAATGCTAAAGGAATTTGGCTGGCTGAGAGGCGCTCTTTTCGGAATATTGACCCTGTTACATCGTCGCATTCTGCAAAAGGCTCTTCGACGATCCTGTGCTGCTGCAAAGGTCAGGACCTTAAGAGTAGTTATGGAGCCCTGAGGACCGAAACCCAAGAAGACAAAGAAAACAAATGAAGCAGCAAGTATTTCGACTGACCCCACAGCGCTACCCGGCACTCCCGTGAAACAAGAAAGCAGACTGCCAAAAACATATGAGCCATAGTAGACTCGGGGAACAGAAGCAAGGGGGCAAAACAAAAGGATCTTGAACCAGCCGCGGCTGCAAAGAAATACACTAAAGTGACACAGAAGGATGGCCAAAACAAGGCGAACACGCCGCGGGGAAACACGCTCCGGCAACCTACCTTGGTTGAGTCTTTCTCTGTAGCGGTGGGAAATGCTGGCGGTCTCGTAGGTCATGGCGACAGCACATCAGGCATCACTGATCTCCCAGGCAGCCCGTCGGAGGCACGCACACAAGGAACATCGAGCAGGCTTCTCCCTGTTGCGCGGTGGACAGAGCAATCAGCCCTACTGGCGGACGGCGAGATGGGAACACTGCCGGCAAGAACAAAGTCTGGCGACCCGGGAGAAGCGCGCAATGAGGTAAGCCGCGCTGTTTACACAGCGGACCAGGAGGGAACGCAGGGGCAGGATGGTGATAAACCCCGATCTGGTTTAGGTGCTGCAGGTGGAGACGTGACGGTGCGGTTGTCCTCCAGTGAGACCCCATGGATAGATGTGAGTCAGGACAGAGTGGCCAAGGGTCAATTGTTGGAATGCTAGATATCGGCCCATCGCCTCTATCAAATGAACGAAGCATGCTAGGGGCAGAGGGAGCAGGGGGGGCCGAGGGAGTAGCCGGATCTGCAGATGTGGCAGATGAGCCAGATGAGCCAGAGATGGAGGGCTCACTACCTGAAAGACTACCTGAAACACAAAAAGGTCACACCCCTCTGTCTACAGACCCTGATTTATTGCCAGCCCCTGGATCACCAAGTGATGAGTGTTTTTTTCAGTCAATGATGACACTGGCTTGACATCGGAAGAATGCGGTGGTTCGGGGGAGAGCTACACTGGCAGCACAGATTCTGACTCGGACCCGGACCTGTCAGCCGCTGAGAGTACAATTCAGAGGGCCTCTCTGAACCAAAGGTTAAAACAGCAGAGGAGCCGTCTGCGCCAAAGGCATAAAACGCCCAGCAGCCCCGCACAAGTAGATATGGCAAAAAAACTAGTCTGGGACTACTCGACCACCTCTAATTTATATCAGGAGGAGGAAGGAATGAGCAGTCAGCATCGGCAGCAGACACACACATCATCCACTACCTCTCAGGACCAGGGGCCAACGATGGACCTACTCTACGCCACACTTAAACAGATGCAGGGGGAAGCCAGGACTGGGAGTAGAAGCGCCAAGCAGGCAAACAAAAAAATTCAGGGCTCCCTAAGCAAGATGAATAAACTATATGCGGAGATGGCAGGCAGAGTCACCGAGGTGGAAGAGAGGACCGGGAAGCTGGAGGATTAAGTAACAAGATGGCAGGAATTTAAAGAGGCCCAGGAAAAAGCAGCTGAGGACATGCAGTGGAAGCTGGAGGACTTTGAAAACCGGCAGAGGCGCAATAACATCAGGCTGCTCGGAATTCCGGAGGGTGCAGAGGGGCAGGATGCACGGGCCTTTGTTATCTCACTGCTCAAAGGGGCTTTTCCGGAGCTAACAACATGGAACTGGGAGATGGAGGTCCAGCGGCACATAGGTTCCCTCTAACACAGAAGAGAGCATAAGCCACATCCCAAACAGATAGGCCCAGGGAAATGCTGATCTTTGTGGGGAACTTTCTTGTTAGACAAGAGATCATGGATAAAGCTAAACCTCAGTCCTGCCGTAGTTTCAACGGGATATCCTTCTTTGCACGCCCAGACTTATGCCATGTCACAGTCGAAAGGAGGTGGAGATTAAGGCAACTGATCGACCCTTTTCAAAAGACAGGATGTGAAGCTTATCTGTTGTTGCCAGCCAGACTTAAAGTACTAATAGATGGACAGACTAGGATGTTTTTTCAGAGGTCAAAGCTCTGGCATTCCTATCAGAGTTAAAGGAAAGAAGGGGTCGGAGGAGCGCTATTCTAGCTGAACGGTAGTTAAAGTTAGAGCTATAGGGATGTAGTTTCAGGGGAATCATATGCTTATTTCACTATCAAACATGTGGTGTACAGCGTTAAACGGAATGGGATGGTATATCCACAGTCAGGAGTTATTGTTTTTGTTTTACGGTAGCAGGGTGGAGGGGGGGCAGCGACGTTCTACGGGCTAAGAAGCAGTCACACATAGGTCAGGATTTACCTATTTGCCTGTAAAGAGGGCAAGGGGGGAGAGAGTCTGAGGGAGGGGGTGGGAGGGAGGGGGGGGAGCACAGGACATTGGGTAGGGGTACAATTTGTCATGAATATAATTTATGGAGAGGGGCCAGCACAGGTAAAGGTTGCAACTCAGGTAAAGATAGCAGGACAGCTAAATAGATCAGATTGTTTGATAGGAAACCAAAAGGTTAAGAATAAATGAATATGAATGTAAAGATAATAACGCTCAATGTATGCGGGCTCAATGATAGGATGAAAAGGCAACGTGTAGCACTGCTGCTTAAAAATGTACGGGCAGATTTTGTATGTCTCCAGGAGACCCATATCGAGGGCACTAAGCCTTTCTTGCTGGAACGATTAGGGTATCATTTGCTTGCATATTCAAGGCAAGGGATGAAAACTAGAGGGGTGGCTATTCTATCAAGGCTCAGCAATGTGACGGTAAGGAAGAAATTAGAAGATCAGTGGGGAAGGTGGGTCCTAATAGAGTGCTTGATAGGTGGGGATTGGGTCACACTGGGCTCAATCTACGACTCTACTGAAGATGACCCGGAACTGTTTGATTTCTTAGATCTGGAACTGGCCACATGGGCCCCAAGGGTCATTCTAGCAGGTGATTTTAACATCAATGGTGCTGCAGGTCTAGGACTTGATGCTAGCGAGAATTATCAAGGATGTAAAAAGAGAGTCTGTCGCGCAATCTTGAGCCTGGCTAACAATAACGCATTGTTGGATGTGTGGGGCAAGTTAAAGCCAGATGATCCAGGTTTTATCTACTATTCCGCACCCCAATAAATTGTGTGTTAGGTTAGATTATTTTTTGGCCTCATTCTCCTTATTATCTAAACTGCAGGTGGAAAGACTTCCGCGAATTGTATCTGACCACAACCCGTTAATATTATCAATTGAGGCTGGGGGAATTCGTAGGCAGGAGCGGGGCTGGACATTTGAGCGGGGTCTACTGATAGATGATGACTATGTTAAACATATGAATACATAGATAGAAGGATTTTGGGAAATTAATAGAGGAAGCACGGCATCAGGGAACGCGTGGGATTCTTTCAAGGCTGGTGTTCGAGGAGAGACAGTGAGCTTTAGCTTGTCTAAACAAAAAAAGAGCGATTAAGATCAGAACAACTAAACACAGCTCTACAGGAGGCTGAGCAGATGCTGGCGCAATCCACGATAACAGGAGATTATATTGAGTAGGGGCTACTTTTGGTTGCCAGGGTAAAAGCAGAGGCAGAGGAAAGAATAGCAACCAGGGCGGCCAACATCTTTTTAACACAAAAGGAAAAATGCTATGAATGTAGTGAAAGGGTGGGCCATACACTAGCAATACGGACAAGGCAGAAGGTAGCCTTTGGGGAAATTAAAGAAATAACGGACTCGAGAGGGAATCTGGTTTCGGATACGGAGGAAATTCGGGAAGTCTTTTGCCAGTTTTATTGCAAACTGTATAAGGAGGAGCAGGATAGGGACCCCGGGGAAATCTACAGATACTTACAGGGCCTAGCCAGTAATATACTATCAGAGGAGGACAGGGAAACACTGGATGCGCCTTTGGGGGAGGGTGAGATCACTGCCGCCATGCTAAGCTTACCCTCAGGCAAAGCTGCAGGACTGGACCAGATTCCGGGTGAATTCTATAAGGTGTTTTTCAAGGCGTTCAAACTTGATCTAGTTAGGACAGTACAGGAGGCGCAACTAGGCTTGTCTATACCGACTAGTTGGGCTGGAGCATGTATTATAATTATTCTGAAAAAAGGGAAACCATCTACTGAGCCAGGTTCCTACCGCCCAATTACCCTGATAAACTCAGATGTAAAAAAAAAATTCAAAGGCACTGGCAGCAAGACTCTCTAGGGTCATAGACACTTTGGTTAGCACAAACCAACATGGGTTTATACCACCCTACTACTCAGCACATTAGAAAGGTGATTACACTGTTTGACACCCAGGAGGTCCCAGGAAACCCAATGGCAGTTATGCTTCTGGACGCCGAAAAGGCATTTGATCGAGTTTCCTGGGACTTTCTATGAGCAGTGCTAAGGCGGGGGCTGTGGGTAGGGTTTTATTAAAGCTATTTAGACACTGTATATACCACCCACAGCTTGTATTTGAGTGAATGCTGTCGTGCAGTGCCCTTCGAAATTATCCGTGGCACCCGACGACGTGGCGGTTGTCACACCCTTACCCATAGAGGCTATTAGAGCAGTAGAGGAGGACGCAGAGCAGTTTGGTCGGGTCGCAAGGTATGCCCTGAACAAATCCAAAACCCAGATAATTAAAAATGCCCAGGCAATATGCACAGATCCACGGGTGGTTCAGGCTGGGGTCTATCTAGGGGTGACTATCACGGCAGAGCTCGATAAACTGGTAGAAATAAATATGAGCCCAGTAGTTAATAAGGCGAAGAAGGATTTGGACAGGGTTCACAATCTGCATATGTCATTAGTAGGTCGGGTCAATTTCGTGAAAATGACCCTGCTACCCAAATTTTTATACCTATTCAGGACATTTCCACTCTTGTTCAACGCCAAATGGTTTAATACAATAGAGCAAATGATAAACCGCTTTGTATGGGCGCATGGTAAAACAAGAAGAGCACTGAGATTCATGGCATTACCTAGGGTTAGAGGTGGGTGGGCACTGCCGGATCTGAGGTTATACTACTGGGCAGCAGCCCTACAGCAAATGGCGGGCCTTATAGGGGGAGCGGAGGCGGAAACAAGGGTTCAATCTGGGTCTGTCTCTATTTACGGATTAGTGCTTGGAGATGAAGTAGAGAACGCTTTCCTGAAGTACACCGAACCCAGTTATTTTAAGAGAACAAAATTTAAAACAGTGGCTGCGGCATTCAAGGTTTGGAAGGCTTTTACGAAAAGATTTGGGTTGGGAAGATTCAACGCCTATACTAGGTTATATCAGAACCGTACGCTCCCACAAGAGATTTTCTCAGATACGAAATTTTTGGATTGTGGAAGCCGGGGACTGAAGAAAGTGGGCGATGTGCTAGGGCCCGACGGAATGCGCCAATTCATGGAAATACAAGATACATTTGGCCTTAGCTCAAGGAACTTCTTTAAATACCTACAGATTAGAAGCTTCCTCTCTAGCAAAAAAGGGGGATTAAGGGGGTACGAAGAAAACACAATTTTGGGAGTCATTGAGAGGGGACAGGGCTGTACAATTAAAAAATTGTATGCTGAGCTTATTGAAAATAGGGAGGACGACCTAGGGAAGTATGTATCTAAATGGGTTAACAAGCTAGGAATAGAGCAGGAGGTATTTCGGAATTCATTACAGCTAGGCCAGGAGATTCTTTGCTCAGCAGCCCTTCAAGCTCAACATTACAAAACTATCTATATGCTATATTACACACCGGCAAGAATCGCACAGTGGGGAGGGACACATGGGATCACCTGCCCACGCTGCGATAGTCCAGAAGGCGATATAATTCATATATTCTCATCTGCCCCCACCTACAACCTCTGATTGAGGCTATTGAATTATTCTTGGAAAGATCTTTAAGAATAGAGGTTAAGTTAACTCCAAGTTGGATCCTACTAATGGCGGCGGAGGACTCACACCACCAACAGTTTGATTACTTTCTTTTTGTAGCTATGGCAGTGCTCCGAATCTGTATTGCTTCAGCTTGGCGTGACCGACATCCACCCACAGTACATCAATGGGTAGCCAGGCTGCTAAGTGTTCATAATTTAGAGAAAGGGATTTATGCTAGGAAGGGTAAAAGGGGTAGAGCTGTAGGGCTGCAAATATGGAACCCACTCAATAGGTGGAAGGAAAGGTAATTACTTTCCATTTAATATAGATAACTTAGAACAGATGTTCAAGGCTACTACCCACCTTAAGTTGATTTATGTTTTGTTTGTGTTGCAAATGTACAAGTTGTCTTAAGTAATATGGCTTTTTCTTCTACTCAATTAATTTAAACCTTGACCTAAGCCATCTAATGATTTGGATTTAAACTGTGTTTTTATTGAATGTAGGTATATTCTGTTTGTGTTTTTTTTTTCTTGGTTTATGTTTGTTCTTGGTCACCTTCTCCCTTATCGTGTAAAATTGTCTTGTGCGGGGGGGGGGGGGGGGGGGGGTAAAATTTGTTGTAAAATGAATAAAAAATATTTTTTTTTAAAAAGGAACTGGTGCACTATCCTTTCCGCAGTCCTTCCTTGGTGCTCTGTATCTGGCTCGTCTGTAAGTCCTTCTGCCACCTTGCTAGGTTTAAGGGGCTGTGTGGGATCTTACGTGTGCTGTGCCAGCCTTTTCCTTCCCTGGCTGGGTTGAAGCTTAGTTGTACGTCATGAAATTTCTAATGTTAGGGAACCCTTTGGTAGGGGTTGAATGTGCCATATTTGTCTTATCTTCTGACTCCTGCTTTTCGTTGTTCACATTTTGGTTACTGTGCTTCTCTGTCACTGGCCCCCAGACTGCCAGCTAAGCTTTTTACTTGGCTTGAAGCATGGGCGTTGATTACCAGTCTTTCTATCTCTGGCTTCTGCTATGCATCCTCCAAGGCTTGGGGGGGGGGGCCTGCATCAGTGATTCTAGCTGTCTCTGTTCCCAGGCTGCAGTGCCTCCTGCTGGCCATGAGGCATGCTGTTCATTGCCATTTGACCTGGGCGTGGATTTACCATTCTGCCTCCTTCAGGGTTTGGGGTACATGTTTATAGCCCTCTGTCCGGCACCAGCCTTCCCACTTTGCCTTCTGTGGGGCAGGGGGCATTTGCACTGGTTATCCTATCTCTGAACCCTTCTTTCCCTACTTTTCTTGGGGGCTTGTTGGTATGGGTATGCCATAAGGTCAAAGTCAAAGTCAAAGTCAAAAAGGCTTTATTTCGATAAAACCTTATCATAAAAGCTTCACATTAAAAACACACAAATTCATTTTTTGGAAAGAAAGAAGAAAATATTAAAATTTGATTACATTTAACCTTAGAATCTTAATTTTCAGATAAAAGAAGCACATCATAAATAATTATTTAAAAAGAAAGTTAAACATTTTCTTTAAGCCTTTTGCTTCTAATGTACCAAGCCCATGATAAAAATTTGGAAAGGGCACAGACATACAGTGGGCGAGAGTCCGACATTAAAATACGTAGTGCCTCAATATGATGCCTGGTTCCTAACAAACGGCACAATTGCTTAAGCCATCTTCTTCTTGGTTGAGCATACGCCTGGCAATCAAACAAAAAATGTGCCACTGACTCTTGTCTAGATATGCAAATAGGGCAAAATTCTGAGGTCTGTGCTGGGGGTTTCCACCGAGATGTAAAGGCGTGCAGTGGAAGAGTCCCAGTCCTAAATTTAAAATAAAGGGTCCTGTCAAATGGTCTCTCAATAATGCCTAAGTAAAGTTCCCGAATCGGCAGATCCTTAAATTTCAAAAAGTCCTCCGTGAGCCTACCCAATGTACAGTTAGTGCTCCGTTGAGTCACAATCCAGTTCCAATACAAGCTCTTAAGTGTTGCCTTTGGGGGGGAAGACCTATTTGCCCAGGCTTCACTTAAACCCAAGTTACACAGGAGGGCTTTCATATCTCTCAGCCATTTTATCCTGTGCCACCCCGGTAATGACATTACTTCAGAAAGCCCTTTGGCATATTTGGCAAGCTCCGGGACTCGCCACAGCCGGGCCCATAAGAGTAAGGGCCGGAACTTTGCCAAATCTCCAATAGGGCGACAGCCTAAATCAAGCATTAGTGGGGTCGTAGGAGTACCCTGGGGAAGTGACATGATGGCCCTACAGAACTTCCTCTCAGATCTTGACAATTCGCTAGTGTTACATGAGCCCCATAGCTCTGCCCCATAAAGAGCAGAGCTAACTCCCCTTGCTGCATAGATTTCAATGACAGGGGCTATAGGTCTAATTGCACAGGAGCGCTGTTCCTTCAAAAGAGCCCCTGTTACCCTCTTGTGGGCTAGCAGCATTTTATCTAAATGAGGAGTCCACTGCATATTGTGCGACAAACGGATGCCTAGGTAATCAAATACATCCACCCTCCCCAAAGGTACAGTGTTCAACTTTGGGGGACGCACAGATTTTTTGGGGGGATTCATCACAAGGTATTTTGTTTTATCGGTATTGATTACCAGGCCCCGTTCTGCACAAAAAGACTGGAAGTTATTGAGTAGTTTTTGAAGACCCATTGGGGATTTGGATAACAAGAGCGTGTCATCCGCAAAGAGAAGGGTGGGGATACGCTCCCCCACCAGGGATGGTTCATCTGATGGATCTTTCAGCAGATGCTCAACCACACCGTTGACATACAAAGAAAAGAGGGTTGGAGCTAGAACGCATCCCTGGCGAACCCCTCTCTCTACCGGGATTCTGCTGGTTTTCTCGCCCTCTGTACCCCATCTTATCTGGGCAAAGTTGTTCTCATGGAGCCTTACAAGTAACAGTAGAATATATTGTGGTATCCCCATGTCAGTAAGGACTCTCCAGAGAGTCTCCCTAGGTACAAGGTCAAAGGCAGTCTTTAAATCGATAAAAGTGAGATAAAGACTGCCTTTGCCTATGACCACCACCTTCCAGTACACCAGCATCAATCTAAAGGCTTGTTCTATTGTGCCAGTGCCGGCTCTAAATCCTGCCTGGTAGTCAGAAAGGATGTTGTTTTCACTAATCCATTGTAATATTCTAACCAACAGCACCTTGCCGACTACCTTTTGGGTTATGTCCAATAGGCTTATAGGTCTATAATTCGACGGGTCGTCCCTAGCCCCTTTTTTAAAAATAGGGACGACGTCCGCCCCTTTCCAGGATGTGGGAATCGGTGCACCCCTGCAAATGGCAATAAGCAGGCAATGAATGAATTTCCCCCATTTCGGGATATCTGAACAAAGCAGGTCCCCGGGAATACCATCTGAGCCGGCCGCCTTTTGGGGCATGATGGTACTAATAGCATACTCTACTTCTTTTATTGAGAAGTCGGGTCTACTAGATCTACCTCCCAGTCCTTTTGGGGCATGATAGTACCAATAGCATACTCTACTTTTTTTGTTGAAAAATCAGGGTTTATTAGAGCCACCTCCCTGCCCTGCTCATCCTTGGGTATAACTGTGGTGTTATTTCCAGATTGGCGAGTATACAATTTAGAAAAGTGGTTAACCCACCCTTGGCTAGTTATGTTACATGTTATGAGGTCGCTATCGGGTCTGTTTCTAGCTCTGATTGTATCCCAGAAACGCCTTGAATCTTTCCCAGAGCTTGCCTCTTTTAAAGTACGCCAGTACTCTTCTTCCCACTCCTTTTTTGCACTTGCCAATTATTGCTTATGCTCTTTCCTAGCTCCCTGTATCAGGGCTTGTGATTTGCCTTTAATAGCCTCAATCAAACGAGATTTTGCGTGCCTGCATGCGGATGTATACCAATCATGCTTGATCCTTGGATTCCGGGTTGCCGTATTCCTACCCACACGCACCTTTTTCAAAAATACGTCCCCAATAGACCTAAGTGTTCCCTCAAAAATAGATGTGACCCTTCCAGTCGTTAACAGGGCCGGATCAATAGTATCCAACTCCGTTTGTGAAGCTGTAAGCATTTCATCGATAGTGTTAAGTTTAGTTTCATCAGCTGAAACTTTATTCCACTTCAAGCGTCTCCCACAAGAGGAGACAGAAATTTTATGAGCTTGCTTAGGGGGCATTTCAAGTGTTTTGCTAGGCCAAGGGTTTTTAAGAGTCAGAGAAAGCGAATGATGGTCGCTTTCTACAGTAGGTAAAACTACCATATCCTGTACTAATCTCCAAAGTGGAAAATCTAGCAGAATGTAATCAATTCTTGAGGTGTGGTTGGCTCTATTAAATGTAGCAGCACCCATAGGGTCTGAGTTTGTACGACCATTTGTGGCTCTTAGGCCAAACTCCAATGTTAGAGCATTTAACTGGATAGCACTTTGGGACCATCTTTTGATTGGAGGAATAGTTAGGGCTGGAATACCCCTTCTAGCATCATCCTCACCCAGGTTCAAAATGTCATCTGTTGTGAGAGGCTCATAGGTGCAGTTAAAGTCTCCCGCAACCAGGACTTGGGCACCAACAGTATTATCTCTAAGCTCTGTTTCAAGAATGGTCACTATCGGAGACATAGACCCATGTTTAGTACCTCTGACATATATATTAAACAAATCGAGGGTTAACCCCCTACGGGGACCTCTCAAGGAGATTCCTAGAATATCTGGGCTGTTAAATTAAGTATTGTGTGGCAGTTAAGGGAGATGCTTACCCAGATGAGGAGGCCCCCCGAGGAGCGGCCCTTCCCATTTCTATTTCTAGGGGGTACTGCAGGCACAAAGTGTGTGACATACCCAACTCGATGGAGTGGTTCTAAGCTCCAGGTCTCCTGGAACAGACAGATCTTATGCGCCTCCACTAAAGCATTCCACTCTGGTGAGCCCAATTTCCTGTGGATGCCTGCTAGATTCCAACTAAGAATCTTTAACGTACCCCTGGGATCATGACCATCGCTATTTTGAGGACCCAGACATTCAATAGAAGGCATGAGTACAATAGAAAGTGTGGGCTGAACAATACTTGGCCCTGGTACATAAATAGGGTGGGGACATAAAGCTGGGTCCTGTAAGATTACTTGGTCGGTTGTCTGCATCAATGGGGTCATATAGCTAGTATCTGTGTTTATATTGGTCGTAGAGCTAACCAGAGGTCGTGAAGGTTTGGGACTAAGGTATTCAATGGCCGCAAGGCCATATCCAGTACGCGATGGTGGTCAATCCACCGCTTCTAGGCCGCCGAACCTATTTGCAACTGGTATGCCTCTCCAGCCTACAAAAGGAGCTATGTCTTCACCTCCATGACCTGACCAGTCGACCCACTCCCTTCTTCTATCCCAGTTTCCCACTTGTGACCAGCACCAATCAGGGGCATCATTATATCGATTAGTGGGGGGGTAGAAAAAAGAAAGCCTTCTTGTCTCTATTCCGTCATTCTTTGCCCGCATACCCCAACAGCAAATGTGATCGGCCGTACGGGGGTCGTCAAAGTTGACTATGACGCAATCCCCCCGAATATTTTTCCTCTCCTTACCTATCCAGGGCACCCTGCGCACCATTGAGATCCTGCTACTACAGTGAGATGGCAGCGGTCTATTAATAGTAAGCCAATGTTGTACCTTGTTTTTTAAAGACCATGTCGGTTCCTCCGCATTTTGACTTAGCTCGGGAACTCCAGTCATGATTACAACAAATGGGCTTGCTTCTGGGGGTAGATGTATTGGGTGCCCACTCCCACCCCTGTTCCTATTGTTAGTGTACTGTGACCCTGATGTTTTTGCTGGCATAGCTTTCGTATTGTCTGAAGGGACTGGGGTTTTAGATGACTCTATAACCTTCTTCAATACAGCTGGGGTTGGCTTCGTTTTTGAGAGGGTTATCATATCTGTTGCTATATTGATTCGACCGCTCTGTGTAGGTGCATCTTTTCCTGGCGTATGAGTGATGGGAAGTTCTTTATTAGGTTTACAATTTTTCACTTCCTTGGGCTTCTTACGTTTTGGTATAGCGCCCTCCCTCTTTCCCCTTGAATGTTCTGTGTTGGGGACCTCCTGCCTCGGACTCGCAAAAAGTTTGGCGTCTTCTCAAGCGCCTCACTTAGTTGCGTATCCGATAGTACCATAGATGCCGAAAGATTAACCGTATTCGGCACACTATGTGTTTCTACCCGTACTTCAATTAGGGGCCTATTCTCCCGTGGGTTAATGGGAGACTTGGCTAGCATAAGAGAGCCCATTGATGATCGCTTGGCTGAGGCCAAATCCTGAGAAACCCTACGCTCTAGGAGTGATATGCCTTGATTTAACGCCTCATTAGCCCTAGTTATATACTGATCAATTGGGCCAATAGCATGCGCTGCCCCCTGAGCAGTTTTATTGCTGCTACTCCTAGTCGTCATGACATTAGTAAATTTTACCACGAAGTACGAAGAATCAGTTAGGAGTTAGCGTGGTATATATAAAAATATAACTAGAGTCCACAGGTCAAATATAAGAGGGGGGGCCCAGTCCAGTCTTACCCGGTCTTTAACGGGATTAAACGGGCCCGTCACTCTGCACCACAAGGCGGCGAAGTGCTGTGGCAAGTCCCAAAACAAACACCAACAGGAAAGTTCAGCAGAAGCAGTGTCCCACAAACA
Source organism: Lissotriton helveticus (assembly GCF_964261635.1). Taxonomy (NCBI): domain Eukaryota; kingdom Metazoa; phylum Chordata; class Amphibia; order Caudata; family Salamandridae; genus Lissotriton; species Lissotriton helveticus. The sequence goes on along the minus strand of NC_136063.1, from coordinate 1,395,509,171 downwards.
GGTCAGTCCGGCAAATCCTCGGCTTGAAAGAGTCCCACAGGTGACAGGGGAAGGCGACACTTTTAATCAGATTACCAGCCAGGGGGCTTGGCTATCAGGGGGCGCAGACCAGGTGTCAGAGGCCACGCAGGGACTCCTGGGCAAGCGAGTCCCTGCAGCGCTCCAACCCTATAGCAGATGGAATTCCCCTCAAGCACACAGGGTACTTTAAAGGCGGCTCCCTCACTCTGCACCACGAGGCGGCGAAGTGCTGTGGCAAGTCCCAAAACAAACACCAACAGGAAAGTTCGGCAGAAGCAGTGTCCCACAAACAGGTCAGTCCGGCAAATCCTCGGCTTGAAAGAGTCCCACAGGTGATAGGGGAAGACGGCACTTTTAATCAGATTACCAGCCAGGGGGCGTGGCTATCATGGGGCGCAGACCAGGTGTCAGAGGCCACGCAGGGGCTCCTGGGCAAGCGAGTCCCTGCAGCGCTCCACCCCTATAGCAGATGGAATTCCCCTCAAGCACACAGGGTCCTTTAAAGGCGGCTCCCTCACTCTGCACCACGAGGCGGCGAAGTGCTGTGGCAAGTCCCAAAACAAACACCAACAGGAAAGTTCGGCAGAAGCAGTGTCCCACAAGCAGGTCAGTCCGGCAAACCCTCGGCTTGAAAGAGTCCCACAGGTGACAGGGGAAGTCGGCACTTTTAATCAGATTACCAGCCAGGGGGCGTGGCTATCAGGGGGCGCAGACCAGGTGTCAGAGGCCACGCAGGGACTCCTGGGCAAGCGAGTCCCTGCAGCGCTCCACCCCTATAGCAGATGGAATTCCCCTCAAGTACACAGGGTCCTTTAAAGGCGGCTCCCTCACTCTGCACCACGAGGCGGCGAAGTGCTGTGGCAAGTCCCAAAACAAACACCAACAGGAAAGTTCGGCAGAAGCAGTGTCCCACAAACCGGTCAGTCCGGCAAATCCTCGGCTTGAAAGAGTCCCACAGGTGACAGGGGAAGGCGGCACTTTTAATCAGATTACCAGCCAGGGTGCGTGGCTATCAGGGGGCGCAGACCAGGTGTCAGAGGCCACGCAGGGACTCCTGGGCAAGCGAGTCCCTGCAGCGCTCCACCCCTATAGCAGATGGAATTCCCCTCAAGCACACAGGGTTCTTTAAAGGCGGCTCCCTCACTCTGCACCACGAGGCGGCGAAGTGCTGTGGCAAGTCCCAAAACAAACACCAAGAGGAAAGTTCGGCAGAAGCAGTGTCCCACAAACAGGTCAGTCCGGCAAATCCTCGGCTTGAAAGAGTCCCACAGGTGACAGGGGAAGGCGGCACTTTTAATCAGATTACCAGCCAGGGGGCGTGGCTATCATGGGGCACAGACCAGGTGTCAGAGGCCACTCAGGGACTCCTGGGCAAGCGAGTCCCTGCAGCGCTCCACCCCTATAGCAGATGGAATTCCCCTCAAGCTCACAGGGTCCTTTAAAGGCGGCTCCCTCACTCTGCACCACGAGGCGGCGAAGTGCTGTGGCAAGTCCCAAAACAAACACCAACAGGAAAGTTCGGCAGAAGCAGTGTCCCACAAACAGGTCAGTCCAGCAAATCCTCGGCTTGAAAGAGTCCCACAGGTGACAGGGGAAGGCGGCACTTTTAATCAGATTACCAGCCAGAGGGCGTGGCTATCAGGGGGCGCAGACCAGGTGTCAGAGGCCACGCAGGGACTCCTGGGCAAGCGAGTCCCTGCAGCGCTCCACCCCTATAGCAGATGGAATTCCCCTCAAGCACACAGGGTCCTTTAAAGGCGGCTCCCTCACTCTGCACCACGAGGCGGCGAAGTGCTGTGGCAAGTCCCAAAACAAACACCAACAGGAAAGTTCGGCAGAAGCAGTGTCCCACAAACAGGTCAGTCCGGCAAATCCTCGGCTTGAAAGAGTCCCACAGGTGACAGGGGAAGGCGGCACTTTTAATCAGATTACCAGCCAGGGGGCGTGGCTATCAGGGGGCGCAGACCAGGTGTCAGAGGCCACGCAGGGACTCCTGGGCAAGCGAGTCCCTGCAGCGCTCCACCCCTATAGCAGATGGAATTCCCCTCAAGCACACAGGGTCCTTTAAAGGCGGCTCCCTCACTCTGCACCACGAGGCGGCGAAGTGCTGTGGCAAGTCCCAAAACAAACACCAACAGGAAAGTTCGGCAGAAGCAGTGTCCCACAAACAGGTCAGTCCGGCAAATCCTCGGCTTGAAAGAGTCCCACAGGTGACAGGGGAAGGCGGCACTTTTAATCAGATTACCAGCCAGGGGGCGTAGCTATCAGGGGGCGCAGACCAGGTGTCAGAGGCCACGCAGGGACTCCTGGGCAAGCGAGTCCCTGCAGCGCTCCACCCCTATAGCAGATGGAATTCCCCTCAAGCACACAGGGTCCTTTAAAGGCGGCTCCCTCACTCTGCACCACGAGGCGGCGAAGTGCTGTGGCAAGTCCCAAAACAAACACCAACAGGAAAGTTCGGCAGAAGCAGTGTCCCACAAACAGGTCAGTCCGGCAAATCCTCGGCTTGAAAGAGTCCCACAGGTGACAGGGGAAGGCGGCACTTTTAATCAGATTACCAGCCAGGGGGCGTAGCTATCAGGGGGCGCAGACCAGGTGTCAGAGGCCACGCAGGGACTCCTGGGCAAGCGAGTCCCTGCAGCGCTCCACCCCTATAGCAGATGGAATTCCCCTCAAGCACACAGGGTCCTTTAAAGGCGGCTCCCTCACTCTGCACCACGAGGTGGTGAAGTGCTGTGGCAAGTCCCAAAACAAACACCAACAGGAAAGTTCGGCAGAAGCAGTGTCCCACAAACAGGTCAGTCCGGCAAATCCTCGGCTTGAAAGAGTCCCACAGGTGACAGGGGAAGGCGGCACTTTTAATCAGATTACCAGCCAGGGGGCGTAGCTATCAGGGGGCGCAGACCAGGTGTCAGAGGCCACGCAGGGACTCCTTGGCAAGCGAGTCCCTGCAGCGCTCCAACCCTATAGCAGATGGAATTCCCCTCAAGCACACAGGGTACTTTAAAGGCGGCTCCCTCACTCTGCACCACGAGGCGGCGAAGTGCTGTGGCAAGTCCCAAAACAAACACCAACAGGAAAGTTCGGCAGAAGCAGTGTCCCACAAACAGGTCAGTCCGGCAAATCCTCGGCTTGAAAGAGTCCCACAGGTGATGGGGAAGGCGGCACTTTTAATCAGATTACCAGCCAGGGGGCGTGGCTATCATGGGGCGCAGACCAGGTGTCAGAGGCCACGCAGGGGCTCCTGGGCAAGCGAGTCCCTGCAGCGCTCCACCCCTATAGCAGATGGAATTCCCCTCAAGCACACAGGGTCCTTTAAAGGCGGCTCCCTCACTCTGCACCACGAGGCGGCGAAGTGCTGTGGCAAGTCCCAAAACAAACACCAACAGGAAAGTTCGGCAGAAGCAGTGTCCCACAAGCAGGTCAGTCCGGCAAACCCTCGGCTTGAAAGAGTCCCACAGGTGACAGGGGAAGTCGGCACTTTTAATCAGATTACCAGCCAGGGGGCGTGGCTATCAGGGGGCGCAGACCAGGTGTCAGAGGCCACGCAGGGACTCCTGGGCAAGCGAGTCCCTGCAGCGCTCCACCCCTATAGCAGATGGAATTCCCCTCAAGTACACAGGGTCCTTTAAAGGCGGCTCCCTCACTCTGCACCACGAGGCGGCGAAGTGCTGTGGCAAGTCCCAAAACAAACACCAACAGGAAAGTTCGGCAGAAGCAGTGTCCCACAAACCGGTCAGTCCGGCAAATCCTCGGCTTGAAAGAGTCCCACAGGTGACAGGGGAAGGCGGCACTTTTAATCAGATTACCAGCCAGGGGGCGTGGCTATCAGGGGGCGCAGACCAGGTGTCAGAGGCCACGCAGGGACTCCTGGGCAAGCGAGTCCCTGCAGCGCTCCACCCCTATAGCAGATGGAATTCCCCTCAAGCACACAGGGTTCTTTAAAGGCGGCTCCCTCACTCTGCACCACGAGGCGGCGAAGTGCTGTGGCAAGTCCCAAAACAAACACCAACAGGAAAGTTCGGCAGAAGCAGTGTCCCACAAGCAGGTCAGTCCGGCAAACCCTCGGCTTGAAAGAGTCCCACAGGTGACAGGGGAAGTCGGCACTTTTAATCAGATTACCAGCCAGGGGGCGTGGCTATCATGGGGCGCAGACCAGGTGTCAGAGGCCACGCAGGGGCTCCTGGGCAAGCGAGTCCCTGCAGCGCTCCACCCCTATAGCAGATGGAATTCCCCTCAAGCACACAGGGTCCTTTAAAGGCGGCTCCCTCACTCTGCACCACGAGGCGGCGAAGTGCTGTGGCAAGTCCCAAAACAAACACCAACAGGAAAGTTCGGCAGAAGCAGTGTCCCACAAGCAGGTCAGTCCGGCAAACCCTCGGCTTGAAAGAGTCCCACAGGTGACAGGGGAAGTCGGCACTTTTAATCAGATTACCAGCCAGGGGGCGTGGCTATCAGGGGGCGCAGACCAGGTGTCAGAGGCCACGCAGGGACTCCTGGGCAAGCGAGTCCCTGCAGCGCTCCACCCCTATAGCAGATGGAATTCCCCTCAAGTACACAGGGTCCTTTAAAGGCGGCTCCCTCACTCTGCACCACGAGGCGGCGAAGTGCTGTGGCAAGTCCCAAAACAAACACCAACAGGAAAGTTCGGCAGAAGCAGTGTCCCACAAACCGGTCAGTCCGGCAAATCCTCGGCTTGAAAGAGTCCCACAGGTGACAGGGGAAGGCGGCACTTTTAATCAGATTACCAGCCAGGGGGCGTGGCTATCAGGGGGCGCAGACCAGGTGTCAGAGGCCACGCAGGGACTCCTGGGCAAGCGAGTCCCTGCAGCGCTCCACCCCTATAGCAGATGGAATTCCCCTCAAGCACACAGGGTTCTTTAAAGGCGGCTCCCTCACTCTGCACCACGAGGCGGCGAAGTGCTGTGGCAAGTCCCAAAACAAACACCAAGAGGAAAGTTCGGCAGAAGCAGTGTCCCACAAACAGGTCAGTCCGGCAAATCCTCGGCTTGAAAGAGTCCCACAGGTGACAGGGGAAGGCGGCACTTTTAATCAGATTACCAGCCAGGGGGCGTGGCTATCATGGGGCACAGACCAGGTGTCAGAGGCCACGCAGGGACTCCTGGGCAAGCGAGTCCCTGCAGCGCTCCACCCCTATAGCAGATGGAATTCCCCTCAAGCTCACAGGGTCCTTTAAAGGCGGCTCCCTCACTCTGCACCACGAGGCGGCGAAGTGCTGTGGCAAGTCCCAAAACAAACACCAACAGGAAAGTTCGGCAGAAGCAGTGTCCCACAAACAGGTCAGTCCAGCAAATCCTCGGCTTGAAAGAGTCCCACAGGTGACAGGGGAAGGCGGCACTTTTAATCAGATTACCAGCCAGAGGGCGTGGCTATCAGGGGGCGCAGACCAGGTGTCAGAGGCCACGCAGGGACTCCTGGGCAAGCGAGTCCCTGCAGCGCTCCACCCCTATAGCAGATGGAATTCCCCTCAAGCACACAGGGTCCTTTAAAGGCGGCTCCCTCACTCTGCACCACGAGGCGGCGAAGTGCTGTGGCAAGTCCCAAAACAAACACCAACAGGAAAGTTCGGCAGAAGCAGTGTCCCACAAACAGGTCAGTCCGGCAAATCCTCGGCTTGAAAGAGTCCCACAGGTGACAGGGGAAGGCGGCACTTTTAATCAGATTACCAGCCAGGGGGCGTGGCTATCAGGGGGCGCAGACCAGGTGTCAGAGGCCACGCAGGGACTCCTGGGCAAGCGAGTCCCTGCAGCGCTCCACCTCTATAGCAGATGGAATTCCCCTCAAGCACACAGGGTCCTTTAAAGGCGGCTCCCTCACTCTGCACCACGAGGCGGCGAAGTGCTGTGGCAAGTCCCAAAACAAACACCAAAAGGAAAGTTCGGCAGAAGCAGTGTCCCACAAACAGGTCAGTCCGGCAAATCCTCGGCTTGAAAGAGTCCCACAGGTGACAGGGGAAGGCGGCACTTTTAATCAGATTACCAGCCAGGGGGCGTAGCTATCAGGGGGCGCAGACCAGGTGTCAGAGGCCACGCAGGGACTCCTGGGCAAGCGAGTCCCTGCAGCGCTCCACCCCTATAGCAGATGGAATTCCCCTCAAGCACACAGGGTCCTTTAAAGGCGGCTCCCTCACTCTGCACCACGAGGTGGTGAAGTGCTGTGGCAAGTCCCAAAACAAACACCAACAGGAAAGTTCGGCATAAGCAGTGTCCCACAAACAGGTCAGTCCGGCAAATCCTCGGCTTGAAAGAGTCCCACAGGTGACAGGGGAAGGCGGCACTTTTAATCAGATTACCAGCCAGGGGGCGTGGCTATCAGGGGGCGCAGACCAGGTGTCAGAGGCCACGCCTGGACTCCTTGGCAAGCGAGTCCCTGCAGCGCTCCCCCCTATAGCAGATGGAATTCCCCTCAAGCACACAAGGTCCTTTAAAGGCGGCTCCCTCACTCTGCACCACGAGGCGGCGAAGTGCTGTGGCAAGTCCCAAAACAAACACCAACAGGAAAGTTCGGCAGAAGCAGTGTCCCACAAACAGGTCAGTCCGGCAAATCCTCGGCTTGAAAGAGTCCCACAGGTGACAGGGGAAGGCGGCACTTTTAATCAGATTACCAGCCAGGGGGCGTGGCTATCAGGGGGCGCAGACCAGGTGTCAGAGGCCACGCAGGGACTCCTGGGCAAGCGAGTCCCTGCAGCGCTCCACCTCTATAGCAGATGGAATTCCCCTCAAGCACACAGGGTCCTTTAAAGGCGGCTCCCTCACTCTGCACCACGAGACGGCGAAGTGCTGTGGCAAGTCCCAAAACAAACACCAACAGGAAAGTTCGGCAGAAGCAGTGTCCCACAAACAGGTCAGTCCGGCAAATCCTTGGCTTGAAAGAGTCCCACAGGTGACAGGGGAAGGCGGCACTTTTAATCCGATTACCAGTCAGGGGGCGTGGCTATCAGGGGGCGCAGACCAGGTGTCAGAGGCCACGCAGGGACTCCTGGGCAAGCGAGTCCCTGCAGCGCTCCACCCCTATAGCAGATGGAATTCCCCTCAAGCACACAGGGTCCTTTAAAGGCGGCTCCCTCACTCTGCACCACGAGGCGGCGAAGTGCTGTGGCAAGTCCCAAAACAAACACCAACAGGAAAGTTCGATAGAAGCAGTGTCCCACAAACAGGTCAGTCCGGCAAATCCTCGGCTTGAAAGAGTCCCACAGGTGACAGGGGAAGGCGGCACTTTTAATCAGATTACCAGCCAGGGGGCGTGGCTATCGGAGGCGCAGACCAGGTGTCAGAGGCCACGCAGGGACTCCTGGGCAAGCGAGTCCCTGCAGCGCTCCACCCCTATAGCAGATGAAATTCCCCTCAAGCACACAGGGTCCTTTAAAGGCGGCTCCCTCACTCTGCACCACGAGGCGGCGAATTGCTGTGGCAAGTCCCAAAACAAACACCAACAGGAAAGTTCGGCAGAAGCAGTGTCCCACAAACAGGTCAGTCCGGCAAATCCTCGGCTTGAAAGAGTCCCACAGGTGACAGGGGAAGGCGGCACTTTTAATCAGATTACCAGCCAGGGGGCGTGGCTATCAGGGGGCGCAGACCAGGTGTCAGAGGCCACGCAGGGACTCCTGGGCAAGCGAGTCCCTGCAGCGCTCCACCCCTATAGCAGATGGAATTCCCCTCAAGCACACAGGGTCCTTTAAAGGCGGCTCCCTCACTCTGCACCACGAGGCGGCGAAGTGCTGTGGCAAGTCCCAAAACAAACACCAACAGGAAAGTTCGGCAGAAGCAGTTGCCCACAAACAGGTCAGTCCGGCAAATCCTCGGCTTGAAAGAGTCCCAGAGGTGACAGGGGAAGGTGGCACTTTTAATCAGATTACCAGCCAGGGGGCGTGGCTATCAGGGGGCGCAGACCAGGTGTCAGAGGCCACGCAGGGGCTCCTGGGCAAGCGAGTCCCTGCAGCGCTCCACCCCTATAGCAGATGGAATTCCCCTCAAGCACACAGGGTCCTTTAAAGGCGGCTCCCTCCCTCTGCACCACGAGGCGGCGAAGTGCTGTGGCAAGTCCCAAAACAAACACCAACAGGAAAGTTCGGCAGAAGCAGTGTCCCACAAACAGGTCAGTCCGGCAAATCCTCGTCTTGAAAGAGTCCCACAGGTGACAGGGGAAGGCGGCACTTTTAATCAGATTACCAGCCAGGGGGCGTGGCTTTTAGGGGGCGCAGACCAGGTGTCAGAGGCCACGCAGGGACTCCTGGGCAAGCGAGTCCCTGCAGCGCTCCACCCCTATAGCAGATGGAATTCCCCTCAAGCACACAGGGTCCTTTAAAGGCGGCTCCCTCACTCTGCACCATGAGGTGGCGAAGTGCTGTGGCAAGTCCCAAAACAAACACCAACAGGAAAGTTCGGCAGAAGCAGTGTCCCACAAACAGATCAGTCCGGCAAATCCTCGGCTTGAAAGAGTCCCATAAGGTCAGTTTTTCCATGAATTTCTGCTGGCATGAGGCTGCAGTGCAGTTTCTCTTGTAAGTGAGTCTTTCACTCTCCCTCCCAATGCCAGTGAAAGCTGGATGACGTTCCACCCCTAGTAACTGCGTTAGACAAGGTTGTGATGGCAGTGTGAAATTTCAACCCTCCTGCATTGGTTGAAGTGACAGTCTGGCATTGGGCCCCTTTCTGTGTTCCCATGAAGGATTTGTGTCCTAACTCTGCATCTGTGTTGGGTCTTTGCAGTTCTTGGGCTTTGGCGTTTCTCATCCTGACCCCGTCAGTAGCCTAATTTCTGCCCCCGCCTTGTGGGTTTCAGTTGGATATCAGGGTTGATATAAGATATCCACGGCACCCTTTGGTGGCTGGGCCTAAATTTGGTTGGTGTTTCTTTTTCTGTGGTGATTGGGCCCCGAAAATTGTGCTTTGATGCAGCTTGGGTGTTTAGGTTCTTGGGTTTTCAGTGGCATCCAGTTACTGTTTGGCCCTTTATGGTGATGGTCACTAATGCTCTGCAGTGTTCTTTGTTGTTGTGTTGCTCTGTGCCTGATATTGCTGTATGTCACTGGGCAGCTTTGGATTGTCTTGACTGTGTAGTTTAATGGATTCTTTTTGTTTTGACTCTTTCACTTCCTATCCTATACCAGTGATTTCCGAAGGACCTGGATGTTGACTCCCTTTACTCCTGGCGAATGAAGGTTGAGTTGTGGTGGCCTGACCCCTTCATGCCCTGTCACTATTTGTGTGCACATCTCTTGGACACATGCTCAAACTCTAGTCTCTGCCAGTGGCTTGGTTCTACTGGTTCATTGAGGAACCTGGCGTGTTCTAGTCGGGGGATCACCTCTGTAGCTTCCTGGTGAGTCTTTTGTCCATTCTTAGGTCATGCACATGGGTCCTCTTGTTAGCCTATTGCCTTTATATCTTATAGTCACACTGTCCCAGACTTGGGATTACAGTATCTCTTGTAATTATTAACTTGTGTATTCATGGGGGACTTGTTCTGCGTTTTCTTGTGGTTTCAGGTTTTGCAATCCCTTTGCTCCATTTGAGCAGCATAGGCTTCTTAAATTGGCTGCCATTCTGCTGATTTCTTTGTTCCTATTGTTGCCTGGGCCCTTTGTGCTGGGTCAGTTGAGTCTGGATGGGATTGCTCTGAACGTTATTGCTTCTTCCCTTATTCTCCCTGGAAGGCTTGGGGCTTGAGGTGCAGGGGGGAGGGGTAGCTGTGTCTCTGTCTTTGTGTGTCTGGATTCACCTACATTTCCCTTGCTTTGCGTGTATTTCTGCCCCTGGCTCCCCTTAAAAACATTTGTGGTCCACAATCCATGCTTTTAAGCATTCTTTTTCTATCTGTAACTATCGGCTTTTCCAAGGTATCCTGAATTAAATAGCAAAGTCGAGCTAATTGGAATAATATACAATAGCATTTAATGTATGTTAGTCAAAGGGCCTCCGCTATGCGTATTAGCATGGAGCTTGTCCAATTTCAATCTGGATTTAACTCCCCAACCCTACACAAATTGTTACACCATAAGGGATAGCTCCAACAACATTTCTTTAGGTATGTATTGGGACAACATTGGAAATATTGTAGATCCAGTGTGCCACATTCATTTTGATATCTTGTGTCTTGCCCAAGTGTGATAGATTGAAGGTTGTTCATGTCCTAAAATCTTGTTTAATTTATAATGTAAATGGATGTAAATTGACTAATGTGTTAATAAAGTTATATACTTTAATTGATAATTATTTGTTTAAATATTTTATCATTTCTTAAATTATATTGCATTTTAATTTTGGGTTATGGGATTTGTTGGTGTAGTGGGGGATCAGTTTTGGCCTCAAGAGCTTGGACCAACTCCTAAGCCATGCCCTAGTGTAAAGAGCCTTGGTATTAAGATCGACCAGGAGCTCTCAATGTCCAGCCAAATATCCTCCGTCGTTGGAACCTGCACCAACTTGATTAGGCAGTTGCGAAAGTTAGTTCCCCTACTCTCTCCGAACATGCTCCGAACTATCGTCTCGGCAACAATAGTCTCTAGGATCGACTATGGGAATGCACTGTATTTAGGCCTGCCAAAAAATATGATTAACCGCCTGCAGGTCACTTTGAATGATGCAGCACGGTTAATTTTCAGACTACCCAGACAGACCCATGCCTCCCCATTATTGCACAGGCTACACTGGCTCCCTATAAAGCAAAGGGTGGAATTTAAAAGCCTGTGCATTGCCCATAAGGCAATCTATGGGCAGGCACCCGCCTATATAAAAGAGAGGCTTGAACTTTACAACCCCAAGCGAGCTTAAGATCTTCCAATTCCCAACTGCTGTCATGCCCACGCTTTAAAATGGCAACCAAAGGCGGGAGATCCTTCTCAACTCAAGCCCCACAATTATGGAATAAACTACCTGAGGCCCTTCGGAAAGAAACCAACCTCCTTCATTTTAGGAAATCTTTGAAGACACTTTTATTCGGAGATGCCTTTGGGTCTCTGTGAGTTTAGGCTGATATAATTTGAATTCCTGTTTACTCATCAATCTCTGTTGCTATATCTGTCAGAAGCGTCTTGAGACCTGACGGTGATTTGGCGCTATATAAAACCCAGATAACAATAACAATAACAATTAAGTATATATTTTAATTAATGTTTCTTTATTTAAATGCTATTTCTAGAATTGCAATTCTTATGTATATATTTAAATGTAACATTTTTTATAATGTATGTATTACATTTGAAACGTGGGCTTTTAGGGTTTATTTTGGGATTGGGTGGATAAGTCTTCAATTAATGAAAGCATTTATACATTTATATTACATTTGAATAATTATACTAATGTTAAATTGCCAATTGATTAATTGCACTTTTAATTAATATTTTAATTTAAAATGTTTTATATGTTTTTTAAAACATCATTTTTAATGGTTGTGTGTATCTTATAGATTTGGTTGAGGTTTTATTTTTAATAAACACATTTGTATATGTATTATTAAAAATCAATAAATAATGGTGGACTGGAGTTAGGATAGTTACCCGATCCCTCCCCACTTATAAGCACTTTCCTCAACAATTTTAAACTGCCGTTAGAATAGTAAATAACACCCTCCCTGGCACACACTTTTCTTGGGGATTGTTAGACTGGAGTCAGAATAGTACATTTGACAATCCACGGCAGCGGTTGGATTAACATATGGTAATTAAGAGCACTCTGAATGCTATTCCACAATACACCACTCCACTTTGTTACTCCAATGTGCACTGCTCTACTCTAATCAAATCCAGTGTTCGCTATTTCAGTGTACACCATTCCACTGTACGCCACTCCTCTCTATGCCACTACACTATTCTACAGAGATGGCATTAAAAAGGTTAACCACAATATTTACTTTGTTTTGTTCTTAGACTTTGTATTTTTCTTCACCTGTTACTGCTGGACTAAATCAGCTATGTGGAGGGAGAGTACTTCCTTCACCCCAGAAGGCAGGCCCCACTGTTCCGACCTCGACTGAGAAAAAGCCATTCATGCTTGGACAGGACTGCTTTGTAGTAAAGATAATGATGGTGTCACATTCCCTGGTTCTTGTCTTCCCTGTTCGTTGGTAAAGGTGTGGGGTCCCACTTTACCATTCGCCCATCTCGTCCCACTACTTGAGCGAAGAGCAGCCACGCCATCAGATACTAACCATGACTAGTGAGTATGAACTTTACTACTTTGCACACAACTATATCCTAAAGCGCCTCTGCAGTACAGCAGTACAGCAGCAGGAACTATGTGTAACACCAATCTGACACTCATATTGGGAGTGCTCTGATCTGTCTGATGCTAATTTGAGAGGAAGCTAGACGCCAATTTGTAGCCAACCAGATACTTAGTGAACAATCCAATGCTCACTTCAAAGCCAATATAATTGTATATTTAGTAGTATCTCAGATATCCTGTACTTATTTTGAAAACCAGCATTTTGTATTTTTGAGGACACAATGTGGTCATTTAATTGCTCAATAAATTGCATGAATTACTTTGGGGTAATATCAAGTGTTCGTTTGCACATTCTACACCTATGCTATATGTAACTCATGCAACTGCTACTGTTTATCGTAGACCCCTATGTACAGTATTGCATACAGTGTTTCCCAACTCGACACACCCTTGCTCACGCTCACCAACTTATCGTTCTGGAGCCTCGCACGAGAAAAAATTCCAGGGATTGGCAGAATTTGTCCGGAACTCCGCTGTATAAGAGTATCGTGTAGTCACCAAATTCCGCAGGGCAGAATGGAATATTCCAATCAACCCATTCCTTGCTTTCTACTCCTCTAGGGTCTCTGAATGATATCTAAAGTTGTGGGCCTACCTGACACAGGACCTTTTTGGGAGATGGGGGGAAATTAAATGGACTCTTACCTGGAGTTAGTCTTTGTGGTGTGATTTTTAAGGTGAAAGATTAACCTTTAGTGTTATTTGAAGCCAGGGGTGGGGATTTTGCTATCCTCCAACCTCACCCATGTGAGTTGAATTTTGTCATGAGTTGTTACTGCGAGATGATCTTCAGGCAGGGTCTTACATTCTCCACCTAATCAGTTCAGTTATGCAAGTGTCATCTGGGAGTTAATCTGATGTGAATTTTGAGAACAATATTGGTTTTGTTTTAGGCCATATTTATTTATGTATTTATTTATTCATGTTTTTTGTACAGCATGGCGTTCATCCCCGAGGGGATATCATGGTCCTGGGTTGCTCCTTATAATTGTGAAGGGTTACTATGAATGCACACAAATAAGTCATTAAGCCAGGTCTTTAATTTATTCCTGAAGTTAAGATGTTCTTCCATGAGGTGGAGATCTAATGGTAGCATGTTCCACTCAATAGCGGCCAAATAAGAATACCAGGGTCCTCCTGCTCTGACCTTTTCATTTGCTTTTTTTTAGCCAGTGCAAGGTTGTATGATCTCAGATCATGTGCTGTAGTACAGAATACAGCCCAATCTTGTAGAATTTTTGGACCTGCTTTGTAAAGTGCGTTTGTGCATGGCAAAGAAGTTTAAATATCGCTCTAATATATGGGCAACCAATGCAGGGTAGCTAGAGAGGCAGATACAGAACTATGTCTGTCTTGATTACAGATCAATTTGGCTGCTGTGTTTTGTATCACTTAGAGTTGTGAAAACAAATATTATGCCATGCCAATATACAGTGCATTCCCATAGTCCAGACTACTGGTTATGAGATCCTGGGCTATGGTTTTTCTCCAATTGACTAGTATCCAATTAAAAAGACTCCTTAAAAGTTTTAGAATGCCAAAACACTTGCCATAGGTGCCCTTGACTAGTTCTTGCATCAATAAAGAATTATCTTTGACATTTTTCACTACCGTTTTGGGCTCTGGAACAGCACCCAGTAGGGTCACCCTCCATGATGAGTTCCAGATCGGATTTATCCCACCGAAAAGTAGAATCTCAGATTTTTTGGCACTAAGTTTAAGAGAATGATCTGTCATCCAGTTTGCTGTTTCCGAGAGGCAATTACTCATTTTGTTTCTGCTTTCGTCCTGTCTGTCTCCTATTGCTATCACCAGCAGTGTATCATCTGCATAAGAGTACATATCCAATCCCCATCTCTTGACGATTTTTGCAAGGAGGGAAACATAAGCATTAAAGAGTGTCAGGCTCAAAGATGAGCCCTGTGAGACTCCACATTTGGTTATCTGGGTGTGTAGGCATTAAGAACCAAGTTGTGCTGTTTGTGTTGTATTCCCTAAGAAGAAGCAAAACCACTGCAATGATTTGAAGTGAAGTTCCATTTCATGCAATCTTTTGATCAATATACAGAAAGATCTAGTAGTATCAGGGCAGCAGCTTCGCCCTGATCTACTAGTGATCTGACCTGATATGGTCCAGCACAGCCAGAAGCCAGAAGAGTGGACTCCGTGCTATTTTTAGCTCTAAGATTATTTGAGGCAAACATTTCAATTCCCTAATCCAAAACTGACCAGCTCTTGTCATCTCTGTTATGCAGTGTTCTCGGTCGGATTGGTAAAGCTGGCACTCGAGTAATGGCCGAGGGGCCGGTATCTGAGTTCCAGCTGTGGGCTGCTTTTTTGCGCAGCCTAGGGGGGCGATTTAGGCAGTGTCTCTGTTGTTTGGATGCCACCAGCGGACCAGTGAATGCCTGAGTGGCCTTTCTGGAGGCAGATGGACGTCCATTACCTCCCTTTTATCAACAGGCAGAGGTGTCACTCCCTTTCTCTGGCTGGGCTGGCCCATTAATGTATGCAGTGTTTTGCGTTAATGCTATATGCCACTCTGTGCCACTTTTTTCTTGCGTCTCCGGGCCGATTTTTACTCCCAGTCCAACCCTGACAGTATGGTCATTTCTTGATCAGTACCAATAAAGGACATCCCCCTCATATTTGACAACATTCCTGCATTGAAGTGTTTGGGGCCTGGTTCACAAAGCAATTTATTACTGTGGAGTTGATGCAAGAGACCAAGGTCTTAAATGTGAGTTCCTCCTAATACCCTATTGTAAAGCTAACGGTACTCACCGGTGGAATCAGGATTCTGAGATTTAATTCCGCACATGCTAATATCTCACCATTGCTGCTGAATTTGAAAGAATATGTCTGAGGACATATTCACCGGGAAAAGCAGCTGGAATATGTCCATGGAAAACAGCCCAAATTATAAAAATTACGGGGCTTACTTACAAGCCCTGTGTGCCGCAAGTACGTCACTGTTTCCCACATTAAAAGTGATGCACCGCACATTTCACTACACAGTAGTTTCAATCTACTCCCCTAATGAGCATCAGGAAGGGTTTTTGATTTTGAAGCAATTGCAAAGGTACTTCACACACCTGACCCTACAGTAGTGGTGGGGGGGGAGACCTAAACTTGGTGATGGATTCAGTGATGGACCGCTCTGGCTCGAGGACCCGCTGGGGGAGCGGGGGTTCTGTCCCTATCGGGTAGGGAGTGGCTGAGGAATGTGGACTAAGATACTCCTGGTGAGGCCTGCACCCTAGTGACCGCGACTATAGGTTTTACTCTGTGGCACATAAATCCTACACCCGCTTGGACCGACCACTTTCTTGCCACTTCTTCCGCCTGGAAACTTATCCGGGCCTCTTCTAGTGAAGCCCGGTCACTCTCGTATGATGCCAAATAGAATAGAGTAGGGACCCCCTCTCAAATTCACTTCAGGTCAGGGAGTAGAGGGGAAAAATTAAACCATAACAAAAAAAGAACTCCCTCGTGACCTATATATACTTTTATCACAGGGAATACCTCTAACCGCACTGGCATACACAAAACATAGCTTCACTTTTTTTGGGATTTACTCATTTATTTTATTTTTGAAGTCTTTTTTCATTTCTTTATATCCTTTTTCTAAGTGCAAAAAATTATTACATATGCATTACACAAAACTCATTTAAGATACATATCATCAAATTCAAACCATCAATATATATCCAATACATTAATTGCACAAATTCATATATTCTAATAACAAGATCAATTCTACTAAACCAGGTAGAGAGCCACAACCACACATACTCACACATACATTCTAAACATGCAACACATCAAAGCAGACACTAAACATCGCATTGTATCTGTTGTCCAATATGCGACCATAGTCGTTTGGTCTAAATATGGAGAAAATGGCCAACGCGTTTCGGTGGAAGAACAGCAATGGAGACCACCTTCATCAGGACCCGCCAGAAACAATTCAACATGGGATCTCTAGACCTGGATTTTGAATCTTTTTTACAAGCTATATCTGTCACAGTGTAGTGACTAACTCATTCTTCATGGGAACACAGAGAAAATTCTTGTCATACTGGGTTACCCATGTCCAGTCCTCAATCTAATTAGTCACCGTCCACTAAGTATGCTTGATAGCGAGAGAAACTTTATTCGTACTCTTCTTGTCAAAAGCCGGAGGAATTTATTACTTCATGTGATGCACAAAAGACAAAAGGGACACGGCTTAATCCATTCCTCGTACGAGAGAAGCCCACTCTTCTTATATTATTTGGAGAGAGCAACACACTTCCTACTTGGTTGTATTTAACGTTACATTTTGTATGTTCTAGGCGCCACCGAATTTCTGTTTAGCGTCAAAATGTGAAGTGCTTTTTCAAACTTTTTTGAGTTCCCAATCAAAAGTCGACCCAGCCTCCGACCGCAGTTCTCCACGCAGCTCCTCTCTCGGATCATGCACACATTACTCTGACTATGCGCACGTCCTCAGTCGCACCTTCACCACCACAGTGGTGCCTGAGAGATTAGTTGTTGTCGTCCCCGACAGTTGTAAATGCGCTACGAATTACATTGACGGATTACATTACACTTAATGATACTGGATCCACTGTGCTAGCCTTGGTATGGGAGGCACTTAAATTGGTCGCTCACGTTGCCTTAATCGCTAAAGCTGCACATGAAAATAAGATTTGTGGGACTAAAAGGGAGGAGCTTGAATAGAAAGTGAATGAACTTGAGGTAATTCACAAACGCTCCTCAGCCCCCAGATCTGGAGACAGCTCAAGAAGGAACAGCTCCACCTCCACCTCCGGCGCCTAGATCTGGATACAGCTGAACACACAGTGGTGCGATTGAAACATAAGTATTTTGTGGGGACAAATAGAGGGGGTCTCATGCTGCACATTACTTGCGCAGCAAATAACATGTGCAAGCAGTAAAAACGGTGCAAGGTGCCCAGGGGGTGGAGGTCTCCGAGGACCCTGGCATTGCAGATGCCTTTCAGGGCTTTTACTCAGAACTATACTCTGCTGAGCCCCAACTACCCTCGGATCCACACGCGTCTGTTAACTGGACAGCGGTCACTCCTCTACCGCCTAGCGAGGCTGAAAATCTTGACGCTCCCATATGTATTGAGGAAATGATAGCCGCTATTGTCCGATTAAAGCCTCTGAAGGCGGCGGGTCCCGATGGGTTCAGCGCGGTCTTTTATAAGACTTTCTGCGTGGAGTTGGCTCCTCTGCTCACCCGTCTGTTCAACTAATTTGCAAACACCGGTACACTTACCGAACCGATGCTTTAAGCCTCGATTACCGTAATACCCAAGCCCGGAAAGGATCCTATGTT
Organism: Lissotriton helveticus; assembly: GCF_964261635.1. Taxonomy (NCBI): domain Eukaryota; kingdom Metazoa; phylum Chordata; class Amphibia; order Caudata; family Salamandridae; genus Lissotriton; species Lissotriton helveticus. The sequence goes on along the minus strand of NC_136063.1, from coordinate 1,395,491,556 downwards.
TTGCAGTTCATATCGCCCGATTTCATTGTTAAATGTTGACGCGGAGTTATTCGCTAGCATCCTTGCCCAGCGTTTGAACCCTCTGATGCCCAGCCTAGTGGATCCAGATCAGGCTGGACTTATCCCTGGTCGACAACGTGGTGACAACACTAATTGCCATTTAATCGATAAGGTACAGCGCTCCTGCGAGGAGGCATTGTTATTAGTGGTTGATGCCGAAAAGGCCTTCGACCGGGGACACTGGCCTTATTTGGTCACTACCTTAGAACGCTTCGGCTTGGGCATGCGTTTCCACAATTGAATTGCGAGCATATATAGCTTCCCTCACACCTCGGTCAAGGTGGACGGTGTTTGATCTGGCGGCTTCAGAATAGGGAGGGGGACAAGGCAGGGTTGTCCCCTTTCACCATTGCTTTTTGCTCTTTATATGGAGCCCTTCGCACAAAGATACCAGTGTGAGAAGTTAGCCTGGCATATGATGTCCACTAGTTCTAGTGGGCACCTTGCACCAGTCTAATCGACCCTTATTGATGGTGGTTGTAAAGTCAACCTTATAGAAAGCTATCCTAGTGGTAGCATGAACCAGAAGTCATCAGGCTAAGACTTCAGTAGGCGAGTTAAGCAAGTGTTTTACCAATTATAATCCCTTGAGTACCAAATGAAAGGACACCACTCGAAGTATATATCAAATATATATGTATTTAATTTAAACACGATCCCTCTGCACTCTTTATGAGGTCAGAGGTAAAAATACAATACAAGTCACGCAATTAATATACAATAAGTTGCACAGTATACATTATGCCCTAGGGGCCTCACAAACCATATACTAATATAGTGGTATAAGAACAAGGAGAGAATTAGAAAGCAGGCCTTAGGCCTGTGGAATTGCTGTGGCTACTATAAACAACCAAAGGATAGGAAGTAGGAGGCCCACGGGAGACGTGTGCAGTGTCTAAACACAGCCACGGGTTACCATTGACTTTCTATGGGAAACGTAAAAGTTACAAATATACAATTTAAGGGCACTTCCGGATGGACTAAGATGGAACCCTTTTAAACTAGGACACTTCGAGAGTCAAGACCCACGGAAGCACCCGAGTACTCGTGTTACCTCACCCAGGGAAGCCGGGTGCATAGGTGTATTTTCGTGTTGGGTTTCGTCGTCGTTTTCATTGGAGAGCTGCAAAGAAGTGCTGCAGGCGACCAGAGGAAAAGTGTCCAGGTGGATCCAAGGGTGGATCGAAGATCTGAAGAACCTGAAAGCATAAGGGACAGAGTCTGGGTCACTTGCCAGTGACCAGGAAGGAACCAGGAAGGAACCAGGCGATGTTGGGTGATTTCAGGTGAAGAAGTGAAGTTTGTCTCTTCAGCCACAAGGACCAGGAGGCGTCGACGATGACCAGGAGGAGTCGGTATCCGGACTGGACTCAACAAGCCTTGGCAAATGCAACCCACACAGGATGTCAAGAATGGCTTCAGTGCAGACCAGCAAGGTATGTGGAGCTTCTCCTTTGTAGAGAATCTGAAGCAAGCCTGGAGCAACCCGGAAAGCGAGATAGTTTCAAAATGGAGTCTTCAGGGGGCTCACTAGCCAACGGACTAGGAAACGGGAAGACGCATCAAGCTGAAATGCAAGAGTGGGTCCCACGGGACACTCGTGGAGTGTGGAGGCCTGAGCTTCGGTGCAAATAGTGCTCGGGTCAGGGGCTTCTCGTATCCCAATGCACAACTTACTGAGGCTTCAGGAAAGGAGTGCAGGTAGCAAAATGCAGGATGTCCAGGAGTTCAGGTCCCACGTCTCTCGTGTCCGCCATGTGACTCAGCTTTGCTGTGGATGTTGGTCAGGGTCAGAAATGTCTGAAAGTTTGTGTCCTGTGTCACAGATTCTTTGGGATCCGACGGGAGCCTTGAAAATGCATACCGGCAAAGTTGCTGTTGGTGCCTGTTTGCACAGAGTGGTCACTCCTAGACCACAAGGGAGATATCTTCCGTCTTCCAGTCAGAATGGAACGTCAAAGGTCCAGAATATATATTTCAAAGATTCGTCCAGGGTAATCTAATGTCCTAGGGACACAGCTCCTATACTTATACTGAAGTTGTGGGCTGGACTACCTGGCTAGGTCCCAACTATGGGTGGAACTGGGAAGGGGGTGGTTACACCCCTTTCCCTTTGTCCAGTTTCGAGCTCAAGCTGGGGCTGAGTGCCCCAGCAACCGGTTTGAACTGGGCAATGCATGGAGCACCTTGTGTACCCCAGGCAGTGTCTGGAAAGCATTCACTGAATGCAGCCCTCCCTGCCCCAATACACTACAAGCCTGTCTGGGGAGGTGCTGGCACCTCCCTGGACAGGAAACCTATTGTCCAGGCCTCCCCTGCCGGAGCTTCGTCCAGCAGCAGGAGGTCAGACTCGTGTCTGTGGCAGCAGCATCCATTTTGTGATGCTGAGGCTCCATGTCTTCTCCCTCTAGAAGGGTGGAATGCTACCCCCGCCATCAGGACTGGCAGGGGGTAGTATTCTAAAGTGTTTGACACCTTACATGACATGTTTTGATAAAGCCAGACCAAAGTTAGCATTAACCGCGACGATTATAATGCACTTAAGAGTATATTGTATGGCTACATCATAGAACAGCTATAAGGAGATGGTTCTGAAAGCTGCAGAGGGGCTCAGCTCATACTAGGGCACCCTCTCACATAAAAACCAAGCCCTCTGCCTCCAGGATTGTCGAGGTCTACCATAGGAGTGGCTTATAGGTGTATATGTGTCTATATATATATATATATATATATATATATCAAAACAAAACCCTTTCAGGCATAGAGTGACGCATAAATTGCAAAAAAGAAGGAGAGAACTCTGGGTAGGTCTCAGTTTAGGTGGAAAGCAGCTCCTGTTAGAGCACTCTCAACACCAGCGACACTCTAGATCTGCTCACCTCAAATGTCTGTTTTTCTATCAAAGTTTTTAAGCATAGGATTAGACAGTGCTATCCATGCCGAGATAGAAAATGACAAAGTCTTTCGCCATTTAAACAGCAAAGTCTTTAAGCATAGGACTAGTACAGTGCAGTCCTTGCCGAGCTGTCAAATAACAAAAGCCATTTATCACTCCAGGCACAATATTACAGCTTTGAATTGGTAAAATACCAACTCAAGCCAACCTGAAATGATTAAAAGCAACCCCTGACACAGTGTTTCGCTCTAATTAGAGCTCTTCAGAGAGGTATAGCTTTGTCCAGACACAAGGGAGCACCCAGTATTAAGTCAAAACAAAACCCTTTCAGGCATAGAGTGACGCATAAATTATGCAAAAAAGAAGGAGAGAACTCTGGGTAGGTCTCAGTTTAGGTGGAAAGCAGCTCCTGTTAGAGCACTCTCAACACCAGCGACACTCTAGATCTGCTCACCTCAAATGTCTGTTTTTCTATCAAAGTTTTTAAGCATAGGATTAGACAGTGCTATCCATGCCGAGATAGAAAATGACAAAGTCTTTCGCCATTTAAACAGCAAAGTCTTTAAGCATAGGACTAGTACAGTGCAGTCCTTGCCGAGCTGTCAAGTAACAAAAGCCATTTATCACTCCAGGCACAATATTACAGCTTTGAATTGGTAAAATACCAACTCAAGCCAACCTGAAATGATTAAAAGCAACCCCTGACACAGTGTTTCGCTCTAATTAGAGCTCTTCAGGGGTTGCTTTTAATCATTTCAGGTTGGCTTGAGTTGGTATTTTACCAATTCAAAGCTGTAATATTGTGCCTGGAGTGATAAATGGCTTTTGTTATTTGACAGCTCGGCAAGGACTGCACTGTACTAGTCCTATGCTTAAAGACTTTGCTGTTTAAATGGCGAAAGACTTTGTCATTTTCTATCTCGGCATGGATAGCACTGTCTAATCCTATGCTTAAAAACTTTGATAGAAAAACAGACATTTGAGGTGAGCAGATCTAGAGTGTCGCTGGTGTTGAGAGTGCTCTAACAGGAGCTGCTTTCCACCTAAACTGAGACCTACCCAGAGTTCTCTCCTTCTTTTTTGCATAATTTATGCGTCACTCTATGCCTGAAAGGGTTTTGTTTTGACTTAATACTGGGTGCTCCCTTGTGTCTGGACAAAGCTATACCTCTCTGAAGAGCTCTAATTAGAGCGAAACACTGTGTCAGGGGTTGCTTTTAATCATTTCAGGTTGGCTTGAGTTGGTATTTTACCAATTCAAAGCTGTAATATTGTGCCTGGAGTGATAAATGGCTTTTGTTATTTGACAGCTCGGCAAGGACTGCACTGTACTAGTCCTATGCTTAAAGACTTTGCTGTTTAAATGGCGAAAGACTTTGTCATTTTCTATCTCGGCATGGATAGCACTGTCTAATCCTATGCTTAAAAACTTTGATAGAAAAACAGACATTTGAGGTGAGCAGATCTAGAGTGTCGCTGGTGTTGAGAGTGCTCTAACAGGAGCTGCTTTCCACCTAAACTGAGACCTACCCAGAGTTCTCTCCTTCTTTTTTGCATATATATATATATATAGATAGATAGATACTAGCTTACCCGTCGCGCATTGCTGCGATCTCCGAAGAAAGGAAATCGAAGGAAACTCGTTATGATAACATTCAATTTACATTGTGTCATTATTATTGAAACTTATTGATTTTAATATGGAAAACATTTCAAAGTGTTGTTTTAATTCTATTTATTTATTCGAGTGCTTGTGGATACACGATTTTTTGTTTTTCCGTCTGGTGCGTACATCCTTATTCGAAGGATTATAAGGGCCCTGGGGGGGCCGATATTGAAAAAAATGGTATGCCAGAAACCTTTGCGGGGGTGTACTCAACAACTTCCCAAAGTTTCCTGGGGATCGGATGAATGCTGTTTTAATTCTATTTATTCGAGTGCTTGTGGCTACACGATTTTTTGTTTTTCCGTCTTGTGCGTTGATCAGTATTCAAAAGATTATGAGGGCCCTGGGGGGGCCGATTTGTAAAAAACATTTCTGCCAGAAACCTTCGCAGGGGTGTACTCAACAACTTCCCAAAGTTTCCTGGTGATCGGATGAATGGTGTTTTAATTCTATTTATTTATTCAAGTGCTTGTGGATAAACGATTTTTTGTTTTTCCGTCTTGTGCGTACGTCAGTATTTGAAAGATTATGAGGGCCCTGGGGGGCCGATATTTAAAAAAATGTATGCCAGAAACCTTTGCAGGAGTGTACTCAACAACTTCCCAAAGTTTCATGGCAATCGGATGAATGGTGTTTTAATTCTATTTATTTATTCGAGTGCTTGTGGATACACGATTTGTTGTTTTTCCGTCTGGTGCATACATCAGTATTCGAAAGATTATGAGGGCCCTGCGGGCCAATATTTAAACGAATTTTATGCCAGAAACCTTCGCTGGAGTTTACTCAACAACTTCCCAAAGTTTCATGGCGATCGGATGAATTGTGTTTTAATTCTATTTATTTATTCGAGTGCTTGTGGATATACGATTTGTTGTTTTTGCGTCTGGTGCGTACATCAATATTCGAAAGATTATGAGGGCCCTGGGGGGCCGATATTTAAAAAACAATTATGCCAGAAACCTTCGCGGCAGTGTACTCAACAACTTCCCAAAGTTTCATGGCGATCGGATGAATGGTGTAGTAATGCATAAAGGACAAACAGACAGACCGACAGACAGACAAACATACATTCGTTTTTATATATATAGATAGGTATACTATATCTAAGTAAGGGGTGATTACACCACCTTACCCAGGCTGTGTGAACAGACCTGTGGTGTCAGTTTGGAAGGCAAACCAGGGGTGGCATAATACATGCTGCAGCCCCTGGTAGGCCTAAGGTGCATCTATGCCCTGGGTACCTATGGTACACTATATAGGGGCTCACAAGGGTGACCGAGTAACCAATCTGGTATGCTCCTAAAGTACATGGTATCAATTTAGAGAGAGAACAGCTGGGCTGTGGGTCTGATTGGCAGGCCCACAGCCACACTAAAGTCGAAACACCAGAGAATCACAACAAAAAGTGGGGGTAACCATAGGAAGCAGACCCTACTCTCCTACATCCAGGACAATCCCAACGTGCAGGGCATTCCATTTGGAGTTGAATGACATTTGATCAGCCTCTATGCTAATGACGTTATATTTACCATCGCTCATCCCCTGATTTCTCTTCCAGCTACTGTAGTGGACCTGCAAGCCTTTGGCAGGGCATCAGGTTTTAAAATCAATTTGCAGAAGTCACAAATACTGAACTTGACTTCTAAACAGTCTACTGTGGATACCCTACGGACTCGGTTAGTTTTGACTGGGTTAACAGAACATACCAAAAACATCCGAAGTAAATGATTCTAAACTGTGAGCACGCATACGAAAAGACTTGGCGAACTGGCACCGCCTGCCGCTGTCGTGGCAAGGCAGGCTCGCTGCAGTTAAGATGGATTTCCTACCAAGGGCCCTATATATTTTCCAGACTCTTCCCCTTCTTCCATCCCCAACATCCAAAGAGAGATTGAGTGTTTCATCTAGGGCCCAGTTTCCCTGAGGCTGCATATATTTTATATTTACCATCGCTCATCCTCTGATTTCTCTTCCAGCTACTGTTGCGGACCTGCAAGCCTTTGGCCGGGCATCAGGTTTTAAAATCAATTTGCAGAAGTCACAAATACTGAACTTGACTTCTAAACAGTCTACTGTGGATACCCTACGGACTCGGTTAGTTTTGACTGGGTTAACAGAACATACCAAAAACATCCGAAGTAAATGATTCTAAACTGTGAGCACGCATACGAAAAGACTTGGCGAACTGGCACCGCCTGCCGCTGTCGTGGCAAGGCAGGCTCGCTGCAGTTAAGATGGATTTCCTACCAAGGGCCCTATATATTTTCCAGACTCTTCCCCTTCTTCCATCCCCAACATCCAAAGAGAGATTGAGTGTTTCATCTAGGGCCCAGTTTCCCTGAGGCTGCATATATTTTATATTTACCATCGCTCATCCCCTGATTTCTCTTCCAGCTACTGTTGCGGACCTGCAAGCCTTTGGCCGGGCATCAGGTTTTAAAATCAATTTGCAGAAGTCACAAATACTGAACTTGACTTCTAAACAGTCTACTGTGGATACCCTACGGACTCGGTTAGTTTTGACTGGGTTAACAGAACATACCAAAAACATCCGAAGTAAATGATTCTAAACTGTGAGCACGCATACGAAAAGACTTGGCGAACTGGCACCGCCTGCCGCTGTCGTGGCAAGGCAGGCTCGCTGCAGTTAAGATGGATTTCCTACCAAGGGCCCTATATATTTTCCAGACTCTTCCCCTTCTTCCATCCCCAACATCCAAAGAGAGATTGAGCGTTTCATCTAGGGCCCAGTTTCCCCGAGGCTGCAGAAAACTCTGTTGCAGCGCCCCAAAAGGGAATGTGGCCTTTCATTGTCGAATATAAACCGCTATTTTCAGCCGTCATTACTATGATACTTGGTTGAATGGAACCGTCCGATTGTAGTAAATAATTAATATTACCTTATCTTAGAATTTCTATATTATTAAATACTTTAGCTTAAGTAAAGGGAGGAGTCTGTGGTATTGGAGTAAAGAGGGATTTATTCAATAACTCGAGTTAAGGGAGAGCTCCATCACCAAGCGGGTTCAGGAGAGGTCTGATGTTTTATTCACACAGCAGAATGTTTATGCAGTTTCAGTCAGTAGGCAAAAAGAAGAAAACGGAAGTGACAAGCAGTCATTTCCAACCAGATGTGTCAAGGTATGGGCATGTCTTGTGTCTCGTGAGAGTGCATGCGATGTGTCGAAATGTGCTCTTTTCAGTTGAAGGCCCTTCCTCAGCCGGGGGGGGGGGGTTATCTCCGGCTTAGAGTCAAGAACAGGAACTATCTCTTAAAACAGGAACTTCTCGTTGGTTCTCGGAATTGGCCGAACCACAAGAATGTGTGGTCAATGAACAGAGGGGCCAGGTGCAGGATGTCTTGCTCGTAGGTCTGGAGACAAAATGGATGACACACGCAAAAATGGGTGCTGTCTGAATCAAAATGGCAAACAGGCAGAGAAGGGAAACGATGGGGCACGATTGTTAATTTTATTTCCTCACTATGACAGAGAAACACTGGGTATTTATGGATCAGACGGTTTCTGGGCGCCATATATGGAGGGAGGTGTGGTTGCCCGGAGCCTCTCATTCCTGGGGGCTGTACTCTTCTCCGATTACGGGGCCAACCTTGCTGGTTTGGGACAAGCTGGCCCTGTCAGCCAGCCTCACAACGTTCCTGTCACCTATGTCCCCCATATTCTCAAATCCCGACTTCCCGCCTGGTATGGCCAGGGGGGTAGACACACGCTGGGTGAAGGGAGGGTATAAGCGCCTAGGATGCCTTTTTTACCATATTGGCTAAATCCCTTTTATACATCTTGCGGTGGACTATGACCTATCCTCATCGGACCACTTTCTCTACACGCAATTGATGCACTGGGTTGTGGGTGCCTCCACCCATCCTCTGGCGGGCAGACCAATGCTCCTGTTCGAAAAATGGCTATTTCTCAAGGAAGATGACCAAAAACGAATTTCTGAAATATACTTGCTCCTTTCCCAGGGCATCCGCAAGGTCAGACCTGCGGGTCAGAGGCGGATATCGTCAGGACACTATCAGACAAGGAGTAGGAGGATATTTATTATAGGACTCACCATACTGCACACACCATGGGTCATGCTGAAACATCATACAAAATTATTTCACATTGGTATTATACTCCCTCCCAATTAACAAAATGGAACTCCCAATGCAATGGACTATGCTGGTGAGATGATATAGACAGGGCCTTCGACACTTCAATCCCTAGGTTCCCCGCTTATACTATACTGGGTCTGCCTAACCCACTGACCTTTCCCTTACGCTCACAAGGTAGGCAGATGGCCCTGGCACTTAATGCCGCCCACCGAGTGCTTTTATCTTGTTGGAAGACGGATAGAATCCCGGAACATACACAGTGGCTCCACCAATTGTGGTCCCTCTTGGAAAGGGAAAGACTGTCAATGGCCATCCTGGGGGATAAATACAATTATGGCTCACTCGGAGAGGGTTTGGGAGGGGTGGGATGGGGGTTATGGGTCCTTCTAGCGTGGACCTAATAATGGTTCTTATGTTCTGTTATTGTTTATTTGTTTATAAAAAGGCAGACTTTTCGACTCAGTGTCTACTGCTTTTGCCTAAGGTTTTATTATAAGGGTACCTTATACAGCCGGCTGTTAGTCACCTCAAGTATTGAAGTTTATATGGACCTGGCCCCATCTAGTCCTCCTTTTCTCTTTGTTGACGCAGCCGGCCTGGTTGGGTTGCAGGCGGCTTGCAGTGTATTTCATTTGCATAAGAAATACCATATTCATTGGTTCCTTTTTTCATGATGACCTTTAACGCAGTCGGCCCATTGGGTTGTAGGCAAAGATGCGGTGTAATGCTTTACTATATGTTCTGCTAATAAAAACCGATTTAATCATAAAAGTGATGCAGCGCAAGGGGCTTGTAAATAAGCCCCAACAAGCATAAATACCGCATAGCATGTCCCGCGACACCTGAAATCAGGGAGCAAGTGACGAAGGGCTGCATCTTGTCAGTGATGGCATCCCTTTATTGTATGGAAAGAAGAATACGATTTCTGCATGATTGGTGGTTGGAATAACTGTGATGACGCTACATGCAGGGCACACATAAACCGTCTCTAAAACTTGTTATGTTACAACGCTGCGAAGAGAAGTGTTTTGAATGGCAACGAGGTGAAGAATGTGACTCTTAGAATGAAATCTATTTGGAACTTTACTCGGCTGAATCGGATTCAGTAGGCACTTTCTTAGACTTTTTCTATACTCAGTATCTTTTTATTCTTTTTTTCCATTCCGTTTAGACTTCATTAAAAATATGCACTAAAAGGCTGATAAACGTTTGTTTCTGACAAAGCCCTGATCTCTTGACTGGGTGAGAGTATTCTGCTTAATTCAGAGACTCTGTCCCTCACCACCCCTTGTTGTAAATATTTTTGTCCACCCTAAGCGTGGAAGGGTATACTCAGACATGAGTCCCTTGCTCATTGCACCATCAGGATTCAAGCAAGCCGGGCCGAAGACGGCTGTAATGCCAGAAACCGGTCCCCGGAAGCTTGTTTCCTTCCCAGTGTAAGAATTGGCTTTTGTAGTCTGGTCAGCCCTGTTCCCATGATGCACTGGGCCAGGGACAGACTAATTTACATACAGCCAGGTTCTGAAACTGGGATGGTGCAATGAGCTAAAAAACGGTGTTGGATCTAGCCCTGATCTCTTGACTGGGTGAGAGTATTCTGCTTAATTCAGAGACTCTGTCCCTCACCACCCCTTGTTGTAAATATACGATGGTATTCAGGTCTCTTTATCTACCTTGAGAAAATGTTTTTGAAAAGTCACAGATGGCTGATATTGCTTCTAAATACTATCCACGAGCAGTGGGAATGTGTGTCTGTCTGCACGTGACTATGTAGGTGTATATTTATGTGAAAATAACTATGCCAGAGGGAAGGGACCATGGTGATTGAGCTAAGAAGTACCATATCTATGAGATGCTCCATGAATAGATATGTCATCACCTGTTCTCTGCTGTCAGCATAGCTCGATGACTGAAGGTGCAAGCCCTACCTACACAGCCTTATATAAATAGAGATGTTCTATACTTATGATGCATATTTGTGAAAGGCTTTCCATAAACTGTTGTTGGCTGTTTTGTAATTGCAGTTTTTTGATGTCTTCTTGTAAGGGATTCACCTCCTTTAATTTTCTGCTGTATGGAGAGTGGCTGCTGTGTGTGGACAGGCACTGTCCATCACTATGTTGTATTTGCTGTAGCAGATCTTGAAGATGATGTGGCTTGCAGTGGTAACCAGCACAGACTGGGTACCCAGGCACCAGTGATACTGAAGTCCATTTCAGGGTAGTACACCTTTGTATAGGAAGGAGAGATGGTCCCATGCCTTCTTTGTTTTGCAATTGTGTTGAAGTAAAGGTTGATGTTTATGGGGATGCCTTGATGCAAACCTTTTCTTGAAGCTTGGCTGGTATTGTGTTGTTGATACTGGAGGGTGTTTTTAAAACTACCTTCGATGACCCTTTTCTGCACTTAAAATGTTGTTAAGGCAAAAACAGAAATCTAATATTAATATCACTATGATACTGAATAATAATATTTATGGATGTGTCATCAATTTTAGGGACACATTATGTCTTTCCATTCTCCCTTATTTTTAAATTTCTCATTTTCAATATAGTGCATGCGGGAAGCCACCCATAAACCTTCTCCTACCAGTCTCTCTGGTTAGCAATTTCCTTTTGAAAAAACAAAACTCTACCCTTTGTTCAGCAGCTCACTGTAAGACCTTCCACCCCAATCGTCATCCAGCTCACCCTCCTCCAGTACTTCAATACCAGCCCTGTGACTATCACTTGATGTTTCTGCTGTACAGAGACCCCAGGCTGCCTTTCTACATGTTGCGTGTATCTTGTCTGTCTACACTACGTTATCATTTTGCTGCATCTTGTACTTCCAAGCTCCTGCTAAGTCCCACTCAAATTCATGATCTAAATAAATAATGCCTTTGAAGTTTGTTGATTTTTTATTATGTTATTACCAAATAAAACATATCCAGTAGGATATTTATTCAGTCTACAACGTGTTGCATTTTAAAATTGACTGCCAACAGGCATTGCATATGAATTCTCTCTTTGTCTGGTTCCGCTGCAGGTAGGTACTGGGAATCCGTACTTGGATGATGGACGGAGAATGCAGATGCAAGGGCACTGTAGGATTCATGCATGAGGAAGAGTGTAGGGAGATTGCATCACCAGACTGTAAATAAATCAACAATGAAGTCATGTAAGTGTAGCAAAATATCATTAAATGAATGTAATGGAGACCAAATTTCGATATTTAACCTAATGTGGTCGCACTAGCCCTTGTATCTGTGTCTTATATATTACCCTGTTTATGGTTAGGTCTAAGAGTTAGTTCTGTCTTTACCACTGGATAATGGACATGTCTTTGAGGTGGTTAAATTCCTTGATTTGGATTTTCTCAAGTACAGTTAAGTGTCATTGATATGCTGGTGAATACCGATTGTCTCAGTGGCAAGAATCCATTGTGGTTTCATTTACGGGGTCAAGATCACTATGGGGTGGACCCTTACCGTTTGCTGTAGATGTTGAGAAACCAGTGTTTACTTATCACCATAACAACACATCACATTAAAGAGTGTTGACCCATCTCAAAGAGATTATGTGTCCTTGTTGGAGATGTGATTTTCTATATTTATGACATGTCAAATTATAGGTTTCTTGAAAACCAGACCCCTTAAAAGGCTGCCCTCTGGGTAGCCAGCTAAATCCCACATATCATAATATCATGCACCGTTAATCTTCACTCCATTATTGATATTCCTTTGTGGTTGACAAAAAAAGTCATTTAGACTATATAATGGTAAATATGCCACATTGATCAATATGGATGCAACTCATTCATAGGAGTTGTCCCCCAGTGCACAGCGTAAAGGACCAAGAAGTTGGTTTAATCCAATTTGTAAAGTGAATAAAGTTTGAAGTGCAACAAAGTTCATTGTCGATTGATTTTAGCGACCAACTGTCAATTTCAATGTTCATTGCGTTAAACAAGCCATCGTTATCAAGAAGTTCACAATAATCAAATGTAGTGGTTTAGCAATGAAAGCCTCAAAGCTTTAAATCGATATTTATCCCCGTTCAGGATCCATCCCAATGCATTTCGGGCATAAATTCTGCCCTTCTTCAGGGGCACATTCTGCAAATGAAAACAGCATTTATGCTCGGTCTAAGCTAGAAGATCTTCACGTAGTCTATGAGTCAAAGTTATGCAATTTATACATGGCTGGTGTTCATAAACATGCAAGTCAATAATAAATTTGAGTGTGTACAGACGTGCAGGTAGAGGAACCTGAACCTATGAGCAAACAATGTCAAAGTGGGGTGAAACGTAGTGCGGTTAAACGATGTATGACGTTTGCAAAACGCATCCTAGGTGAAGTGTGCTGGTGTACGAGCCATAAAGTGCAACTAATACAATCTGAAGTGGTCACGAGTGGGTAAATCGTGGTGAGGTATAGCGGTCGGGTGTGATGAAGGATAGTGAAAAAAACTGTGATTATGAGTGTAGGCATTGAGGGTATCGGAGTACCCCAATACCAGTTTACAAATCGGCAAAGATATGAAGTAATGGGTGAGGTGCCCGATGTTAAAAAAAAATGACGTAATCAAAAGAAAAGTGCTATAAACATTGGCATAGTCAAGGAAACGGTAATTGAAAGTATAGCTCACGTGATCCGTAGTGAATTCAGGATTGTAGTCTCTGAAGAGAAAAGATGCTGTTAAAGCAAACCGGGCGGCTTTAAAAAGTGCTGGTTTAGCATAAAGCTGGTTCTCATGAAGAGGTACTTACTGTTTCAGCCGTTACGAGAGTGCATACGAGTCCCGATGGCCTGTATCAGTGTGCGGGTGCATTCCAAGCGAATGTGTGCGGCATGTGGACGCGAAAATAATAAAGTTAATGGCGCCCGAAGGCGGAAGTGCGGGTGCGATAAAACATGAAAGAAAGACCCTGTGGGGATAAACAAAAGTGGGCGCTATCTTGGAGGGGAGTGTATGTGAGGAAATGTGACCCGGATAGTAATGAGAAGGGTTCATACGCATCAGATAAAGGAAACACATGGGGTGTGAAAAGACCAAAGAAATCGAAGCATATATCAAAGTAAACACTCAGATTTCTACCATATAAGAACACTATAGTAATGGGTACATGATGTTGAAAACAAGTAGATTGTTACTGTTGCCATGCACACAAATTCATCGCATATTAGAAAAGCCAATGTTCATAATGTTAAAGCAAATGGTAAATCAAAGATAACAAAGAAACTCCATTCTGTCATTGAGCCCGTTGGGCTGCATTGTGCAAAGGTAACGTATCCAGTAGTTCTCTCTCTGTAAAAGTTTGTTTTTGTTGTTGCCTCTTTCGAACTGTTTAATGACGTCTAGCACAAGAAACATGAGTTGCGAAAAATTGTGTCTTTTCTCCATGAAATGCAAGGTCACAGTGGATTTAGAATTCTTAGTTCTGATGTTACTTTTGTGTTCTAAGATTCGGATGCAAATCTTCCTATCTATATGTCCCACATAGCATAGGCCACATGGGCATTTGAGTAGATAAATGACGTTAGACGTGTTGCATGTGGCGTTCACTCTCAACTTGATTTTCGTCCCTTTCATTGGATGGTGCATGGTGTTACCTTGTATGGAATTGTGGCAATTGCTACAGTTGTGACATGGTATTAAGCCTTTGTATGTGGTATCTTTCAAATCTCCTGTGGTTCAGGTAAGCAAATCCTTCAGGTTGGGACCTCTGGTGTATGCAAAAATGGGTTTATTTTGGAAGAGGCCTCTGAATTCCGGTTCCCTACTTAGTAGTGGCCAATGTTTTAAAATGATGTTGCGGTACCGGTTGCTAGTTGTCGAATATTTGGAGACCACTACCATGCGGTTGATGGCTTGTTTCTTATTAGCTGACAGTAAGTCTTGTCTGCTGAATGCGTCACACCTGGTTTTGGAGGTGTGTAGAATATCTTCCGGATATCCTCGATCTTTGAACCTTGTCAACATATCATCAGTTTGTTTGGCGCATTCTGAAGAATCTGATACGATGGGTTTAACTCTCAACAGTTGAGAGAAAGGTAAATTGTTTTTTAAACCTGGTCTGTGGAAGCTGTTATAGTGCAAGATGCTGTTGCAATCTGTCTCTTTACGGAATAGATTAGTGCAAAATTTGCCTTGCTCAAGTTGTATTTGAACATCAAGGAAGTTGATTTGACGTTGATTGACCTCCCACGTGAATTGTGTGCGTTCGTCTATGTCATTAAGTTGATATAGAAATTGTCTGAGTGTGTTGGATGTTCCTGACCATAGAATGAAAATGTCGTCAATGAAGCGGAGGAAAATCTTGCCATGTTCTAACCACGTGGGTTTATTCACAATGTGCTGTTCTTCAAAATGGTGCATAAACAGGTTCGCGTAAGCTGGAGCTGCGCAATTGCCCATGGAAGTGCCGTTTAACTGTAAATACCAGTTGTCATTCCACTTGAAGTAGGTCTGGTAGATTGTGAACATTTACAGTTCCATCAAGAATATTTGTAGGTTTGGTTCTATGGTGGAGTCAAGTAGGACTCGCTCAATCGCCTCAATGCCAAGGTTGTGGGGAATTGAAGTGTACAGTGATTTCACGTCCAATGTACATAACCATAATTACTCTTCTGGACTCGTTTGAATTGAGTTGATTTTGGTCATAAAGTCAGTGGTATCATGAATGTATGTATTGGTGTTTGTTACGAAAGGTTGTAGATGTTTATCAGTAAACTTCCCAATGGGTTCATGGATGCTGCCTTTAGTAGAGACAATTGGTCTGAACGGAGGTTTTTGTAAATGCTTATGAATTTTAGGCAACATGTGCAGTGACGGTGACCTAGGATTCTCTTGGATCAAAAATCTTTTAACTCTGTCTGTTATGGTGCCTTCATCAAGTGCTTTCTGTACGATGTTGAACAGGATAGACGCAAACTCATGTTTGGGATTGTGATCAAGTCTGGCATACGTGTTGGTATCAGAAACTTGAATCAATACTTGTTATTGATAGTATTCACTGTCCAGAATAACAAGGGCGCCGCCTTTATCTGCGTTTTGACAAGTTATTGACTTATTGTTGGCGAGTCTCTTGAGGATGTTCCTGTCTTTCACTGTGAGGTTGCAGTGTTTCGATGGGCTGTTGAAATTTCAAAGACGTGATTTCATGTTTTACTAAGTTCTCAAAAGTGTCCTTTATTTTGTGGCTCACAGGAGCCAGAAATTTACTTCGTGGACGTAACCCCATCAACATATTTTCTTCTTGAGTAGTCGCCTGGACCACATTGTCAAAATAATTCCTTAGTCTGATGTTTCTCATTAACTTGAAAAAGCTGATCTCCAGTTCCAGAGTGTTGGTAGTTGTGGTTGGGACGAAAGTATGCCCCTTCTGTAGAGTGCGTATTTCATGTTGTGATAACTCTTGTGAAGAAATATTGATGACCAAATTGTTAAAATCCATTATTTCTTTCTGCCTCTCCTGTTTTTTGTTTCTATCGGTTCTTTTGCTTTGTCGCCGGCTTTGACCCCGCCTGGGTCGTCCTGCCCGCTTGGGCCTTCCTCTAAAAAATGAACCGCAGTAGCAGATGTTGTCGATGATTTTTCGGTGGGTCCTTCTTTGTGTTGAGGAGTTTGTGATGGTGATTCTCCTTCGGAGGATGAAGTATCTGTTTCGGAATATGGGTTATATGGACGGCTCTGACTGTGACGGGCATACACTTCTGCCCAAGTGTATACCTCCCCAAGCTTGTAGTCTATTGTGTCTCTTTTGAACTTGCGGATCTTGCGTTCCTGTATATCTTGGGTGTATTTGTTCAATTGCAAATTAATGTCATCCAAGGTTTTAGTAAAGTCAGTCGCTTCCATGGTGTTGGTCAATTCTGTTTTGATGGTGGTGATCTCTGTTGTGAGTTCTTCCAGGGCTTTCGACAGTTCCTCAATGATCAACAGGAGAAGATCAGGAGAGCATTTGTTGAGAATGGCGTACCATTTCTCAACAAAGCGCGTATTATTCTTACATAGTAAAGGTTTTAAAGGCACTCTCAGGCCTCTAGGGGTACAGTGAGCATGATGATATCTAACGAGCGTGCTAGCATGTAATCTTTGGTTTGATTCTTTCTTCAATAGGTACAGCAGCTGTTTAATGTTGCTTTCCTTGTTTCTGGTGTTCGACAAAGGCGAGATATCTTCCTGTATAAAACCGTATATTTTTGTAGCATCATCATCAGAAAATGCAAATGTATCTGCTTTGGAGTCAGTAAGATTGGTGATAGCATCATAATTCATGTTGTATGTAGTGGTGTGCCGTGTCACAGGACATAAAATGAGTATACAATATGGAGAGGACACGCACAACCGTGTATGTATCTGATATATTCAAAGTAACTAAGTGTTGCGTGCTCCTGGGGCTTCACTTTCCGTTCCCACAAGTGTTGTCAAGAGATCAATATGGATGCAACTCCTGCATAGGAGTTGTCCCCCTCGGTGCACAGAGTAAAGGACCAAGAAGTTGGTTTAATCCAATTTGTAAAGTAAATAAAGATTGAAGCGCAACAAAGTTCGTTGTCGATTGATTTTAATGACCAACCATCAATTTCAATGTTCATTGCGTTAAACAAGCCATCGTTATCAAGAAGTTCACAATAATCAAATGTGGTGGTTTAGCAATGAAAGCCTCAAAGCTTTAAATCGATGTTTATCCCCGTTCAAGATCCTTCCCAATGCATTTCGGGCATAAATTCTGCCCAGAAGGGCACATTCTGCAAATGAAAACAATATATATGCTCGGTCTTAGCTAGAATATCCTCACATAGTCTATAAGTCAAAGTTATGCAATTTATACATGGCTGGTGTTCATAAACATGCAAGTCAATAATAAATGCGAAGGTGTACAGACGTGCAGGTAGAGGAAAGTGAACCTATTAGGTAACGATGTCAGAGTGGGGTGAAACGTAGTGCGGTTAAACGATGTATGACTTTTGCAAAACGCATCCTAGGTGAAGTGTGCTGGTGTACGAGCCATAAAGTGCAACTAATACAATCTGAAGTGGTCACGAGTGGGTAAACCGTGGTGAGGTATAGCGGTCGGGTGTGACGAAGGATAGTGAAAAAAACTGTGATTATGAGTGTAGCCATCGAGGGTATCGGGGTACCCCAATACCAGTTTACAAATCGGCAAAGATATGAAGTAATCGGTGAGGAGCCCGATGTTAAAAAAATGACGTAATCAAAAGAAAGGTGCTATAAAGATTGGCATAGTCAAGGAAACGGTAATTGAAAGTATATCTCACGTGATCCGTAGTGAATTCAGGATTGTAGTCTCTGAAGAGAAAAGATGCTGTTAAAGCAAACCGGGCGGCTTTAAAAAGTGCTGGTTTAGCATAAAGCTGGTTCTCATGAAGAGGTACTTACTGTTTGAGCCGTTACGAGGGCCATACGAGTCCCGATGGCCCGTATCAGTGTGCGGGTGTATTCCAAGCGAATGTGTGAGGCATGTGGACGCGAAAATAATAACGTTAATGACGCCGGAAGACGAAAGTGCGTGTGCGATAAAACATGAAAGAAGGACCCCGTGGGGATAAACAAAAGTGGGCGCCATCTTGGAGGGGAATGTATGTGAGGAAATGTGAACCGGATAGTAATGAGAAAGGTGCATACGCATCAGATAAAGGAAACACATGAGGTGTGAAAACGTCAAAGAAATCGAAGCATATATCAAAGTAAACACTCAGAGTTCTACCATATAAGAACACTATAATAATGGGTACACGATGTTGAAAACAAGTAGCATGTTACTGTTGCCATGTACACAATTTCTTTGCATATTAGAAAAGCCAATGTTCATAATGTTAAAGCGAATGGTAAATCAAAGATAACAAAGAAACTCCATTCTGTCATTGAGCCCGTTGGGCTGCATCGTGCAAAGGTAACGTATCCAGTAGTTCTCTCTCTGTAAAAGTTTGTTTTTGTTGTTGCCTCCTTTGAATTGTTTAATTACTTCTAGCACAAGAAACTTGAGTTGCGAAACATTGTTTCTTTTCTCCATGACTTGCGAGGCCACAGTGGATTTAGAATTCTTAGTTCTGATGTTACTTTTGTGTTCTAAGATTCGGATGCAAATTTTCCTCTCTGTATGTCCCACATAGCATAGGCCACATGGGCATTTGAGTAGATAAATGACGTTAGACGTGTTGCATGTGGCGTTCACTCTCAACTTGATTTTCGTCCCTTTCATTGGATGGTGCATGGTGTTCACCTGGTATGAAATTGTGGCAATTGCTGCAGTTGTGACATGGTATCAAGCCTTTGTATGTCGTATCTTTCAAATCTCCTGTGGTTCGGGTAAGCAAATCCTTCAGGTTGGAACCTCTGGTGTATGCAAAAATGGGTTTATTTTCAAAGAGGCCTCTAAAATCCGGTTCCCTACTTAGTAGTGGCCAATCTTTTAAAATGATATTGCGGTACCGGTTGCTAGTTGTCGAATATTTGGAGACCACTACCATGCGGTTGATGGCTTGTTTCTTATTAGCTGACAGTAAGTCTTGACTGCTGAATGCGTCACACCTGGTTTTGGAGGTGTGTAGAATATCTTTCGGATATCCTCGATCTTTGAACCTTGCCAACATATCATCAGTTTGTTTGGCGCATTCTGAAGGCTCTGATACGATGCGTTTAACTCTCAACAGTTGAGAGAAAGGTAAATTGTTTTTTAAACCTGGTCTGTGGAAGCTGGTATAGTGTAAGATGCTGTTGCTATCTGTCTCTTTACGGAATAGATTAGTGCAAAATGTGCCTTGCTCAAGTTGTATTTGAACATCAAGGAAGTTGAGTTGACGTTGATTGACCTCCCATGTGAATTGTATGTGTTTGTCTGTGTCATTAAGTTGATATAGAAATGTCTGAGTGTGTTGGATGTTCCTGACCAAAGACTGAAAATGTCCTCAATGAAGCGGAGAAAAATCTTGCCATGTTCTAACCACGTGGGTCTATTCACAATGGGTTGTTCTTCAAAATGGTGCATAAACAGGTTCGCGTAAGCTGGAGCTGCGCAATTGCCCATGGAAGTGCCGTTTAACTGTAAATACCAGTTGTCATTCCACTTGAAGTAGGTCTGGTAGATTGTGAACATTTACAGTTCCATCAAGAATATTTGTAGGTTTGGTTCTATGGTGGAGTCAAGTAGGACTCGCTCAATCGCCTCAATGCCAAGGTTGTGGGGAATTGAAGTGTACAGTGATTTCACGTCCAATGTACATAACCATAGTTCCTCTTCTGGACTCGTTTGAATTGAGTTGATTTTGGTCATGAAGTCAGTGGTATCATGAATGTATGTATTGGTGTTTGTTACGAAAGATTGTAGATGTTTATCAATAAACTTCCCAATGGGTTCATGAATGCTGCCTTTAGTAGAGACAATAGGTCTGAACGGAGGTTTTTGTAAATGCTTATGAATTTTAGGGAACATGTACAGTGACGGTGACCTAGGATTCTCTTGGATCAAAAATCTTTTAACTCTGTCTGTTATGGTGCCTTCATCAAGTGCTTTCTGTACGATGTTCAACAGGATAGACTCAAATTCATGTGTGGGATTGTGATCAAGTCTGGCATACGTGTTGGTATCAGAAACATGAATCAATACTTGTTCTTGATAGTATTCTCTGTCCATAATAACAACGGCGTCCATTTATCTGCGTTTTGACAAGTTATTGACTTATTGTTGGCGAGTCTCTTGAGGATGTTCCTGTCTTTCACCGTGAGATTGCAGGGTTTCGCGGTCTGTTGAAATTTCAAAGACCTGATTTCATGTTTTACTAAGTTCTCAAAAGTGTCTATTATTTTGCGGCTCATAGGAGCCAGATATGTACTGTGTGGACGTAACCCCCATCAACATATCTTCTTCTTGAGTGGTCTTCTGGACCACATTGTCGAAATAATTCCTTAGTCTGATGTTTCTCATTAACTTGAAAACGCTGCTCTCCAGTTCCAGAGTGTTGGTAGTTGTGGTTGGGACGTAACCTTTCTTTTGATTACGTCTTTTTTTTTTAACATAAGGCACCTCACCCATTACTTCATATCTATACATTCCCCTCCAAGATGGCGCCCACTTTTGTTTATCCCCACATGGTCCTTCTTTCTTGTTTTATCGCACCGCACTTTCGCCTTCCAGCGCCATTAACTTTATTATTTTCGCGTCCACAAGCCGCACACATTCGCTTGGAATACACCTGCACACTGATACGGGCCATCGGGACTCGTATGCGCCCTCGTAACGGCTGAAACAGTAAGTACCTCTTCATGAGAACCAGCTTTATGCTAAACCAGCACTTTTTAAAGCCGCCCGGTTTGCTTTAACAGCATCTTTTCTCTTCAGAGACTACAATCCTGAATTCACTACGGATCACGTGAGATATACTTTCAATTACCGTTTCCTTGACTATGCCAATGTTTATAGCACTTTTCTTTTGATTACGTCATTTTTTTTAACATCGGGCACCTCACCCATTACTTCATATCTTTGCCGATTTGTAAACTGGTATTGGGGTACTCCGATACCCTCAATGCCTACACTCATAATCACAGTTTTTTTCACTATCCTTCGTCACACCCGACCGCTATACCTCACCACGATTTACCCACTCGTGACCACTTCAGATTGTATTAGTTGCACTTTATGGCTCGTACACCAGCACACTTCACCTAGGATGCGTTTTGCAAACGTCATACATCGTTTAACCGCACTACGTTTCACCCCACTTTGACATTGTTTGCTCATAGGTTCAGGTTCCTCTACCTGCACGTCTGTACACATTCAAATTTATTATTGACTTGCATGTTTATGAACACCAGCCATGTATAAATTGCATAACTTTGACTCATAGACTACGTGAAGATCTTCTAGCTAAGACCGAGCATAAATGCTGTTTTCATTTGCAGAATGTGCCCCTGAAGAAGGGCAGAATTTATGCCCGAAATGCATTGGGATGGATCCTGAACGGGGATAAACATCGATTTAAAGCTTTGAGGCTTTCATTGCTAAACCACTACATTTGATTATTGTGAACTTCTTGATAACGATGGCTTGTTTAACGCAATGAACATTGAAAGTGACGGTTGGTCATTAAAATTAATCGACAACGAATTTTGTTGCACTTCAAACTTTATTCACTTTACAAATTGGATTAAACCAACTTCTTGGTCCTTTACGCTGTGCACTGGGGACAACCCCTATACAGGAGTTGCATCCATATTGATCTCTTGGCAACACTTGTGGGAACGAAAAGTGAAACCCCAGCAGCACGCGACACTTATCGGATACATAGACGGTTGTGCGTGTCCTCTCCATAAAACATGCCACATTGGCATACAATGATGGATGGCTGGATAACACTAAGAACGGAAAGTGAACACAACATCCCTATTTTGAGTTTTGCATGTATGGAACGCATTGGAAGTCCGGGTCAAAACATGGATATCATCCCCGGTTGCTAATAATTTAGAAAACAATTAAGTGGGCTACAATGGAGGTATTGTGGCTAATGTCACTAGTTATAGAAGATATATTGAGCAAATTGTATTGGAATATATGTTGGCTAATGAAGACCCTGACGTAGAAGACATTAGGCCCTATGCATTAAAAGAAAAAGAAAAATATCCTCCTTAGCCTGAATTTATTTTTTATGCTATTTGCTGGTCACCAACATTCCCCGAGATGCGCCTTGAAAGCTGCACCAGAAGCAGGTTTCTGGGCATCTTTTTAGTTATGTCATGTGACTCTCAGTGGACACCTACTCCCACTGTGTGGAGTTCTCCACATCAGAAAACTCACAACAGGGGAAGAAGATCCCCTGTGCAAAAGCACATTAAGTTCTCCATGAGTGACATATTTTTTCCCCTTGAAGAAAGCCCTTACTTAAGCTGGGAATAATCCATTCCACTTGACCCCATGGAAGGAGAATATTCCCAGCCCTACAGTTTAGGAATTTAAAGTTTGGGAAATGGTCATGTATGTGTTTGTGGGCGTTCCAAAACTTTAAATGCAAATCATGCCTTGGAACACTCTTTTTTCACTCCTCGGGCCAACAATGTTGCACTAGTGGTGGAGATCTCTACCCATGTTAATTGGTATACAGCTGTCCGAACTCCCTTTGTGAATTCCTGTCAGGCAAAAAAAGGTACATTCAGTTGTGAACATATATTTATGACAAAATTTACCAGACTGAATGGGACCCACAATTTCTTTTCATGAAATAGTCATAAAACTCAAACCAGGTTGAAACATAAACGAAAGGGCTAACATTAATTTGGCTGTTTCCCCATGGAATGTAAGAGGGCTAAAGGTAAAGTCCATGAAATGGCAAAACTAACAAAAAACATCAGATAATACCTAATTGCATACAAGAGAAAATAAGATACTAACAACAAATAAAAGAGCGCAATGGTGGAAGCAAATTAAGATGCACTTGTAGAGTAACGTTGGAGTAAAAGTTAAAATATTTTTCGGGTGGTATTTTAAGGAAGGAGGCTAATTTATGAGGGGGGCAAAGTGGCATGGCCACTTTTCTACCCTAGAGAAAACAACAATGGGTCTCTGAAGAGTAGTACTCATGCTGTGGTAATGGATGACAGAAATAATGTCACAATTAGGCCTTACAAGTCCTGATGGCACAGAGTAATAATAATGTGCCTGGTTTTGATACAAACCAATGGGTTTTCCTTGTGGCTGGACCCAGTATTTGGGTGAGCTATATGTTGAGAGTAGTGAATACGCTCGTGACCTATCAAAGCTCAGACTCCTAATGTAGGATCGAAATCAAATCAATCTACAAAATGGTCCAGCAGTATATGCTACCAAACTACCAGCCTATATAAGTCAATACAAGTTTATTAAGACATCGGTGTCCCTAGAAACACAAACAGTGTAAAACGGAACATCAAAAGAACATATTCTCACTTTCAAAAACTCATTTTTAGTCATACAAATTATTTCCCTCAATGAATATCATTACCCATTAACTTCAAACCCCTGTTGAAATTATTGAAACTTTTCCTTTATGTCATTGATTAAAATATGCCAAGGCCGCAATTTCAGACCCCTTTTCAGAGGTTAACCCCAATCAAAGCAGCATGTATCACTAATCATCCCTCTGGCTAAAATCTATGTACAGATAATACTTGTGTGATTTGAGCAATGGGTCAATGAAAACTACAAGAACACCCATTTGCATGCAGGTTTTCCTAAAGGGGTAGGCACGCCTGAACAAGCTCACCTCTTGCAGTTAATAATGAATACGTCCTTCTGCAGAGAGGTACTTTATATGCTGCATTCTTGTGGTCTGAAGACAGCTCTTGTTAGAGGGTTTGGGGTCCTGGGCATCCAGGCACTGCTGGCCCTCAATGGAAGTCTCGAAACACTGTTTGCCAAGAACACCGTGCACACTCTTTTAGCACCTGAGCTTCAGGGTAGTAAGGTGTGGATTTTAAGGCTTACTTTGGGATGTGGACTCGGATTAGAGACTCGGCACACTACAGGTTGCACAATATCACTCAATAACAGACTGCCCACACACTTTCACTTTACTAGAAAAAGTACTTTATTCTACCACTATGCAATACTACACAAAGACATCCTCTGTGGTGCTAGAGTCCAAAAGTACAAAATAATATGAGGAATACAGGATCCCTAGGCTGGTTCTAGCTCACTGAAGCTTAGCAGCTTCTTTTCTAGTCGGTGAACCAGAGGTCTGTTTTGAGTGCTTCCGTGGTTGCGCTGGCCCCTGAAATAATCTAGGGGCATATTACCAACAAAGTGGCGAAGAGAGGTGTTAGCTGCCTTGGCTTAACGCCTCTCTTCGCCACTTTGGAAACGCTAGGCTGCACCATATTACCAAAGATATGGTGCAGCCTAGCGTTTCCCCCTGCGATTGCGATAGATTTTACAACTTAATGCCAGTGCAGGCAGGGAAGGTTTGTTCATGTACAGGAAGGTGTTCCTTCCTGCACATAAACAAAGCTTAAATGCTATTTCGTAATTTACATGTGTGCTGCTTCATGCAGCACACAGTTATGTAATAGGTGCAGATGGACTGTGGCCAGGCTGGTGGGTTGTTATGGTTGTTTGCCTCAGTTAGTGTTCAGGACTAGATAACCCCCACCTCGCCCAAAGAAGGAGCATGGCCCATCCACACATCCTTGGAGAAAGGTACTATAGCATTTAGCAGGGGGTCTACAGATTTTCCTAGAACCTGTGTTCCAGGATTACTGAGGTCATGTTGCTGGGGGTGAAAGGTCGCAGGGTGCACATGTTAGCATCAGATGCAGATTTTAGTCTGCAAAAGCCACCATGGATTTGCAGATTTAGGTTACTTTGGTGCAGCAGGCCTTGGGGACACAGGAGCAGCCAGGCAGTTCACAAGTGGGTCCCTGTAATTGGAGGACCCTGCAATCCTCATCCACATTGAAAACCTTACCAACCTCTCCCATGCCAGAGAGAAGGGCAGAGAAAACCCCAAAGCCCAGTTGGAGCAAACCAGAGATAGGCATCAAGCTGCAGGAAATCCCAAAGTCTCATAATAGCTTCCCTCTCCTTTTATACTCGTGATACAGTTCTCACTTCAGTTGCTATTGACCATTTTCCTCGTTCTGCAGCTTCTCCACCAGGCAGCTATGGCTGGAGTTGGTCTCTGCGCAGACTCCTCTGGAATGGATATCTACCACACCTCTCTCTCAGCAGACAAAATATATTAATGACTAAAATGGCTCACTTGGGTTGAATGGTCACATTTATGTTTTGCCGTTAAATGGAGATTGTTTCCTCTACCCTTATCCTGATGAAAACTCACACTATATTTATTCAATGGGTCGAAACATCAATGTGTTATTTTGTTGACTGGTAAGTAGTGTAGTACTCAACCTGTACTTGAATTTTTGAGTCCTCCAGTTTTGAAATTGTCTCTCTACTCAGTCATCATTGTTAATGGATTGTTCTTTATTGGTTATCACCAGCACACTTGTATTCACCCTTGTCACCAGTCACTTTCACTGGCCATTGTAAGAGGCACCTAAGACATATTGCTGTCCACCTGATATGATAGTAATTGAAATACCCTATTAAAACTCTTACAGATGAGCAATATATGCTGTCTGTGCTTTAGAAGTTTAAACGTATAAACTTCTCCCAAAAGAACCATTATAGTCATTAATATATATTGAACCCAGGTTCTTGGGGATACCGGGTGGCCTCATAGTGTCTTAAAGCAAAACCCGCTGAGCTTAGTTACTCAAAGGGTACAAAAGAGGAGGCTCAGACAAAAGGCAAACCTTGCACCACTAGGAAGACTACTGTCTTCTGACTCCCCATAACCTCCACCAGTCTAGTGACTGGAAAGGACAAAAGGGCAGGACAAGAGAAACTGATGCTTCTGAGCATCTAAAAAGACCTCTGTCTCTATCTTTCCCACACCTTGGAGTTACGCTCTTTACAAAAGCGTTATCAGTGAATGAGTAGGTTCAAAAGGCTCTGAATGCTTATCTCCTGTCATTTAACCATGTTAAAGGATGACACAAATTCAAATATATATAAACCCTTACTCAATTTAATTATTACTTTTTTAGATTAATGCTGGAAAGATCACAGTTTAAGACCTCTATTCTGAGTCAGAGGAGTGTGACAGAAGACATCTGAACTAATTAACATCCACAAATCTTTATTTAAGATTGGGCCTGGTTCACAAAGTTAAACTTACACTTCTGTGTAAGTTTCAGATAGTTTACTGTTATAAAGGTATTTTACTAATAGCATTTGTACAACTGTGAAGTTTCCTCACGTAAGAAGATAGAACATTCCTATCTTGTTATGTGCGGAGACTCCACAGTCGTAAAGACACTACTAGTAAAATACTTTTGTGACTAGCAAACAATCCTAAACTTACACAAAAGTCTAATTTTACCTCTGTAAATTAGGCCTCAGTGTTAGGGCAAACATGTGGTGGCCATAACCTTCCTCTCATTCCTAGTAAAGGTTGCATTAGACTCACATCTTACCATTCTGCCACTGGCACCCTGGCTACATGGCGGTAGCACCTCTACCAATTGAGCATGCATGACACCTTGCTCTCTCACAAAGATGTCTGCCCATCATTGGCTAGCCTAATTTCAGGTATTCCAGACTCCTGTTATCCTTCCTATATGGATGTGAACGTTCATGCAAACATATCGCACTGATGCAGGTTCTAGTGCACAATCTCCCCCCTCCCCCACTTTAAGGCATGCTGAGCAGGAATTTACACACATATAAGGCAAGACACATCACCTCCTCCATTGAGAACTTAGGGGTCCTACTGGTGCTCTACAAATTAGAGAAAAATAGCAAACAAAAAAGTAATGATTGGCAAAAATACTGAAAACAGACAGCAGGGAAAACAGGACTGGAGGAAAAGGTAAGCTAACACCAAATGGACTCAACCTAAAAGGAGGTCAAGGTTCACGGAATCAGTGGGTACACTGCTGACCACATCCAAAGGCCAGAAATACCTACAGAGTGATCCATGCTGCTTTCAAATTAACTGGAACAGTACAAATCAGAAGTGGCCTGCCTTTCATGAAGCACAACAATGAAAGCACTGCACGATTGGGACTACATTGATTAACGATAGGTCTGTGACATCACATGTATCAAAACATAAAGCATATTTCTCAACTCATTGCTCAGTCATTCCTCTTTAGCTAATATCATTTCATAAAGAAGACTATGAAAATATTAAATATATCATCTTAAATGTTATGTTTTCATGTGGGAATCCCACTTGGAAAATGGTTGCCAATTCATATTTAACATGTTTTTATTTCGTTTTTCATAGTAGATGCATTTGACAAAGTACAGCACTCACTGAGGTGGCATATCAATTGCATTGCAACAGGCGAGCATAGCATCATTGAGAGAGGAGGAGTGGAGAATTTCAAGCGCAAGTGGACTTTGCAGGTGTCTGAGATTCAGAAGGTAACAATAAGTAGAGTATGCAAGTACATTATCAAAGCTCTCTATTAAAAAACAAAAAGAAAACAGAAATAAACACAAAGTTGTGTTGCGCTACAAGTAGCACAGCGAGTCTGTATTGCGGGGAGAGATCGCGCATAGGCCGTGTAAGAGATCAAGGAGCCAGTGGTCTCTGGGAAGGGAGGAGGGAAGGTGAGTGAGTGTTGAGAGAACGTCATGCTGTGGGTATGTGAGAGTGAATAATCGAGTTAGGAGAGCCGTGTAGACTCTCCCATGAGGACGTGTAGAGGCCCAATTGATGAAGGGTTGCCATGCACATAGAATTTGAACTTCTATTTCCTCATAGAGTGTAGAAGACAACACCCTATTATTAACAAAGTGTAGGCTTCGGGCATTTTATATCAAGATCGTATTAGGGAGATTCCTAATAGATGCGGTTATGTTATATTATACATCTTTCTAACAAAACGACTGTTATATCGCTCCTGTCAACAACAAGATTTATATGTTGGGCACTAATCATCAAGGGGAGCCCAGAACATACCTTTTCCAATTGCTGTACAGTGTAAAAAATCAATCTGGATACTACAATCAGGCATATGTTCTATGTTCAACCTAGCGGTGTACATCGAGAGTACATAATCGAGCCTTGAAAAACATGGTATAAAATACAAACACAATCAAAACGCGTCAACACTTCTTTTACACAATTCGTCTATTTGACTGGAACCATAGATACGAGTAACGTGAACGTATCGGGTCCTAGTCAATATATTCTTTCTTTTTACGAATGTGTCTTAATTAATTACAAAGTGCACTGTCTGGTTTTCTCTCTCAAATGATTAGGTGTATCAATGTTGATGTATGGGGTATCTCTTTCAATCAACTAGTACGAAGGGATAGTTGGATTTTTTTACTGTATATGAATATGGTTTTCAATCTTTTGTGTATTATGGTAACACTTATCTCTTGCACAAAACAAATATCTTTTAGAGTTTTTATGAATTGATGATATAATACACATGTGTATAAAGACTTTTTAATAAATATTATTGTACGAAATGTTTACTTTTGACAGGTTTACTGATTGGGCTACATTGTTTCTTGTGTTGGATCCAGGGGTTGATTGTTATGAGTTATGTGCTAACTATGCATAGAAAAGTAAGTGTGTAGTAAACAAAGGATAAACGTACTTCTAACTTCTCAATAGTACCCTAATCCTTTAGTGAGGCGAAGGGGTCCCTCTCTTTTCGTTTCTGATATGTGAAAGGTGTCAGGATGGATTCCCGTCCAAGGGGGAAGGTTGATGCATCGGTGGAATGGGAGGATATCGAGAGTGGAGTATGACCGGGAGTCTCAAGGCTCCCTATTGGTGGGTGCCTGGGGGTCATCACTTACCAATAGGAGGTAGGTGCAGAGGGGTTGCCATCGGTGGGGAAGAAAGGGGTTGGAGTGAGGCGAAGAGATAATTTGTGGTATTGCAACACGTCATACTATGCAGCCGAATTTTGACAGTAGGTGTGTGTCCATTCCCCAGTGAAGTGCAAATTCATGCTTGACTAGGAGAAAGGCATCACTGTGAAAAGACAAATATTTTTGGGGAGGTTCTGTACATAGCCAAGCAATGGCAAAAGTGGATCAGGTTTTTGTTCAACCTCCACTATCTGGGCCAAGGTTGCGAGGCTTCTGCCAGGCCCAGTATGTGGTGGACAATGTTTGTATATCATTGGGATCTGTAGGGATCCCTTTGGGTAGGATGGAAGCCAGGGGCACTGGCGTGGCTAGGTCAATTTAAGGTTTGGTGTACGGGAGTCTGGTGTCTGCATGGAACCAGTGATGTGCAAACTGGCAGTGCGCTGCTAGCTAATATAAATGGAGATGTGGTACTCTCAACCCTCCTCTCTCCTATGGAAGGATCAATGTGTCCCAAAATCGTGGATGTTTACCGGCCCCAATAATTTGTAATAACAGGCTATGTAGTGTGGTGAAGAGGAATTGGTGAGTGGAATGAAAATATTTTGGAAAACGTATAAGTAACAGGGGAGAAACACTATTTTAATTATTGCAATACGGCCTGCCATTGACATTGGTACCCATATGCATTGTTCCACTTGCGTGGTCTGCTTTTCTATAGCAGGGTCATAGTTTAGTCGCACCACCTGCTCCCTATAGCAATGTAAATAGATGCCCAGATATTTGACTGGACTGTGGCACCAAGTCAGAGGAAATTAACCGTAAAAAGGAGTAGTGGACTTCGTGAGAGGGAAAAGTTCAGATTTAGACCAGTTGATCATGAGTCTAGAGTGGCCACCAAAGCAGATCAATTCTTGCAGGATTGGGGGAAGATTGTCCTCTGGGTGTTTCACTAATATTAGTACATCATCAACATTGAGGAATAGAAGGAGGGGCACGGGCCGAAACTGCAGGCCAGGGTGCATGTGGTCCTTCTGGAGGTGTCGGACCAGTGGGTCCATGTCTATTATAATGATTGCCAACTCTTTACAGTTTCAGCCAGACCTTCCTCAAAGTTGTGCAAAAACATTTTTAAATGATTATTTATCATTTTTGCGTGACCAGAAACAACACATCATGTAAATGAATTGGCTCAAGTGTGGAGTGTCCATATCTGATTCTGATTCAAAATACTTTATTCGGTTAAAAAGCAAAAATAACCATAAAAGTAGCATGAAAAGGTACAGTTTACAGGGGAGTCATGGTTCATTATTTAAAATACATGTGTACAACATAAAAATTAATTCATTTGAATCGATTTACGACATTTAAAAACAGATTTAAAAAATTCACCAAATGAGGCTACCATAAAAACAGTTTCCATTTTCTGGCACTCTAAAAACGCTAAGCGACATCTGTATATATTTAAATCTTTAAGAATAGGGATGATAAGTTTCTTTCGGAAGAAGGTATAAAATTTACAAAAGAATAAAATATGTATGTCAGACTGTGGGGACACATCATCACATGGACAAAAGGATAGTTCTTTCGACCAACAATTCATCACAGGAAAAGATAGAACCCTAAAAACAATGTTGAGTCTGAACCGGGTTAAAAGAAAGCGTTCATGGTTGGACATATACAGTGATAAGTATGGCTGTAGTTTCTCTCCACATAAAATATCCTGATGAGCAGAAACAGTCTTTTTTCTTGCCTCCTCTAAATGTCTTTTGTCCCTGAGATAAGTAATACACAAATTTTTCAGGTCTCTTCTTGGTATGTATGCCATTGAAAAGGGGTCCTCAAAGTATTGGGCACAATTTAATTCCTCGAGAAAGTTTCTGACATAACATATCCATTTAAAATCATTAATATTGTCCAGTGCTAAAATGTCCTTTAAAATGGCCCGGTTAACCACACATTCATCATTTGTCCAAACACTGTGCCAAAGAAGGATTGGCTGGATCCTAATCGTATCAGTAACATAAAGTACTTCCAATTCAACATGGCATATCATAGTTGCAGTACTTTCAGGCACGGACAAAATGTAGCGTAAAAATTTGTTTTCCATGGTTTGAATTGAACTAATATTTGAGTAACCCCACAAACCTGATCCATAGGTGGCTACAGCTAAACAAGTTGCCTTATAAATAGTTAAAATTTCCTTTATGGGTTTTTTCCCTAATTTTTTCATAAAACATTGTAAGGCCATAATAGTTTTGGAAAACAACAGGGATCTAGCATAGATTGCACTAGTCCATGAGCCACTTTCATGAAACAGAATTCCCAGATATGGGAAGGTGGAGGTCTTTTCTAAGGGATTGGAATTTATAAAAATTGGTTTCAAATGCTTGCTTGTTCTTGACCCACAATACATAGACAAAGTTTTGGAGCAGTTGATTTTCAAGTCTAAGCCAAGCATGAAACTATTAAAAGATGTAACCAAAGTTTGTAGTGCCATTGGAGTTCGTGCCATCAAAACAGCGTCGTCAGCGTACATCAGGGCAGGGACAGGCCTTCCACCCACCATTGGCATGTCCCTACCCTCCTGCACGAGACGTTTCTCCAAGCCATTTATGTATAGCAGAAATAAAAAGGGGGCTAAAACGCACCCTTGGCGTACACCCCGACCAATCCCAAATTGTCTACTGCATTCTCCATCTTTCCCATAACGGACACTTGCAGTGGCCCCGGAACATAGGTCTCGCAAGAAGCTTATAATAGCATTGTCTACCCCCAATTCGGCCATAATTGCCCACAATTTATTGTGTGACACACAATCAAAAGCTGACGATAAGTCAACAAAAGTGAGGTATAGACGTTGTTTTTTAACCCTTATATACTTCTGTTGCAAGATAAACAAATTCAGTCCTTGCTCTATAGTCCCTAAACCCCTTTGGAACCCAAATTGAAAATCGCTTAGCACCCCATTATCTTCTGCCCAGATTTGCAGCTTATCTAAAACTACTCTCCCCAAAATTTTTATAGAAGAGTCCAATAAAGAAATTGGCCTGTAACACATGCAATTCTGCCTGTCACCTTTCTTGAAGATTGGGACTATAGTCGATGTAAACCAGGTAGGAACTAAACCTTTTGCCAAGGCAACATTAAAAAGCTGGACAAGCAATGGCCCCCATAATTCGGTATTGGCCTTATAGAGGTCTGCTGGTATTCCATCTGGTCCAGCCGCCTTACCCCCCTTAGTTGCCTTCAAGCTCGCAAGAACTTCAGGAAGGGTTACAACCAAGACTTTGGATGTGTCTAAGTTTAACAGCGAAGGGTCCTGGCCTGTATCGAGGACTGGTTCCACAGCCCTGTAAAGGGAGGAAAAGTGAGCCACCCACTCATCTTCTGGGATGGCGATTTCCATGCGTGCCTTTTTTTCATATAGAAGAGGGGTATTAATAACCCTCCAAAAAGCTGCCGGATCCTTGGATTGTGACGCCGCACATAATTCATCCCAAGCCTCCCTTCTTATGGAGACCTTCCTGTCCTTCAATACTATGTTGTAGTCCCTCCTCAAAATTCTAATTTGGGTTACATCCCGTGGTCTTTTGTGGATCGCATGTCTAAGCTTTGATAAGGCTTTAGTACATTTCTTGTCGAACCATTTTCTATTGGGCTTTAGGGAGTTTTTCCTTGCAACCCACAACACCTCCTTAATTGCGGTAGAAATAATGTTAAAATGATTTAAGATTTCAATACTCTCGGCATGCTCGTTCAAACAGATCAAAAACCTACTCATACACTTATTCAGTAATTTGGACAAAAAATCAACCGGGACCACTCTACTCCATTTAAGGCTATAACCATTTTGGGTACCTAACTTCACATCCTGCATCGTATAGTTGGAACCTACTATATGATCGGGTGCAGCAAATAGGTTCTCCATTTTTACTACATTGTCCATATCAACAATCATATAATAATTAATTTGATGATCGGTAACTGAAAACAAAATGTGAAGCAATACGTTAGAGATTATTACAGCAGGTCAAATTTAGTAACAACTGGGATACATTCCAACATATAGGCCTTTGGGGGATGCCACCTTGATGTGTCATGTGGGTGACGCAATGTTCTGGTCTCCGAATAATGTTGCATCTACCATTTCATCTACACTTGCTGATCTCAGGCAACTCAACATCTACAGTAACCTCAGGCAATTCGCAATAGCCATCTTCAGTGTCATTATGAGTAAACATGTCTGCCATCCAACCTAGGGGAATTGGTCAAAATCAGCTAACTATGTTCCTCCTATGAGCACTTAGTTTAACAAATCTCAGACACCTGGCATGTAGTAGCACTGAAACATTAAAAACACCAATTTAAAGTAAAATACCTGAGCCTAGACCTGCACACCCATTATCAACGACACTGCTATACCTTTCCAAAGCAAGGAGATCATAGGGCATGGGCGTCTGCCAAAAGTTGTGAGGTCCGGAACAGCATCTCTGACTCACTGCAAGACAGGATGGGTCCATCTAGTTTAGCCTAACAGGTGTGTGACAAGACAGAAGGAATAGTTATAATTCAGAAAGTGTTCCTTGTAAAACACAGAATGAAGGACGCTTAGCATGATCAGACTGTGGAAAAATATGAACAAAATGTACAGTTGCACACCTCTAACCCACAAGTGACTGGAGATTGGGAAGTTTTCATATGTGCGATGTGGGTGCATCCTGCAAGTAGAAAGGAAAACTAATTGAAGACTGTCAGCTGGATGTGGGCTGTGAGTTAGGAGAAGTGAAGTTTGGGCCACTTGTGTGATATATGACTGAGAGGTCCAATAGGACCAATAGCCTAGGCACCATAGTGAGTGGAGAGCATTGGTGACCACTGTATGGATGGTGCTACTACAGGGCTGAAGCCTGACATGGAATACTGCCAGATGTTACATGCGTCCAGGTCAGCTTGGAGATGGATTGTCACAACCCTTTTGATTATGTTGCTGAGGAAGATAGGGAGTGAATATGGCAATAATCGATCAATCTCTGGAAATCTAAAGAGAGCATCACATTGGCATGAGTCGTTGATTATTGATTCCCCTTTGATTCACTTGAATCTCCTGTAGCAAAGCTCCTGATTATATTCCCAGTCTGGTTGTATGCTTCCAATGACCACAGAACATATTCCTGTTCTAAATTATTATGCTAGCTTAAGTGTCTCTTACCTCTCTCCCACCATCAAACCACAACCTCCTATCTTCCACACAGTATAGCTCTGGGCACCACAAAAATTCAGCACCAAGCGTATAGATCAATGACATAAGGACCATTTGTGCCTCATGATTTAGCACAGGTAAAGGATGGACAGATTTTCGTATTCCTTGAATTTAAAAATATCTGAGCTGGATAAATGTGGCAGGAATATGAAAAAAAGTCTAAAATTGACATTGGGGATTACCGGTCAATCTGATACATGAATGTGCTCTTTCAAGGAACAATATCCGGTATAGATAAACCCTAGACGAAGGAAACTACTTTAACATAACGTCGCCTATGGAAGGCAGCAATAGAGCATGCTTAACAACATCATACTGTACATACAAAAAGGCAACTCAGAGGGAAAAATCCATGCAGGGAGGTCCTCAATCAATTATAACCGGTTGCAACTGCACAGACCAAATGGCAAAGTGAGGCTGGGTAAGGTTTACCGTCCTTTTCAAGAAGAACTTGATGAATTGTGCTGTTTTAGTGCAGAGATACAGACAGAACAAAGTTCTATGCCTGTCATAGACCTACATTACTCTGTTTCTGTCATATGGTGAGGCAGATGCCAGTCAAAAGTAGGCAATCACCCCAGCCCATAAATTCCCAGACAAGGTCTTAATATTTTAACAAACTTGAGGAGGAACCCCAACTCTGACTGCATCATCTGTCTGTTGCAGGAGCAGTAGTGATCCCCCACTCTCTAGTGATAGCACAACGGGCTAGCACAAGAATCAGTTGGTTTAGCGCCAAGTTATATCTGGCCAAATTGCGCTTGCTAACCTGTGTAATTGGCCGTCTAATATTAAATCCAATATGTCACACAGCAATTTAAGAAATGCATTATCAGGACCCTGCTCTGCTATTTCACCTCTAGATGATTGGGGTTCTCATGGCACTCCAATCTTTCCCAGGAACCTCTAATAAAAAAACTTTACATCACTGGTGGTATTAAATGTATTCAGGTCCCTGAACACAGTCAAGGATCATCACACTGGTCTGTGTTCTCTATTCCTACTTGAGTGAAGACAAAATTGGCCGGGCTTACAAAGACATTTGCAAATCTGCACCGAAAGGTTTACTACTTACAATGGGGCAGATTTGAATTTGAATAAATTAATGTGGAGAATTCACAAAGGCTTCCCAGATTACTTCTGGAAATCACAGGTTTTCAGGACTACACTTGGATAGGCTTTATGAATTCCGATTATGTCTCTATGCAAGTAAATCTGCTTGAACAGTTGTTGATTTTGTATAATTGTGCACGTCCCTCCATTAGTGCAATTGCAGTTTGTTTGTTTTTTTCAGTTTTCTCTAGGAGGAAAATATTTCTCCTCATGGAGAAATCTTTTCTTCTTCATGCCCAAAAGTTCTTCGGGGCGTTCATCTCCCATATGTGCTCTGCAAATGGATTTACCCATGTGATTGACAGGAGTAAACGCATGTGTTTGCGGTGTTAATGTCTCAAGGAGATCTTTTTAATATCCACAAAGTGCTCCCAAACTTTCAAGGGCATCTTTTTCCTGTAACACATACTCCCCACCTCTGGTAGATTTACCCATGCGTAATATTACACCTTACACCATGCTAATGTAGTATAATGCATGGTTAAATCGATTTACAAGAGGAAATCAACTTTTGTGAATTCCTTACACTCATAAATCATTATATTTTTTCGTGTAAGTTGGACTTACATGCTCAAATGCATTTGTCAGCCAGGCACAATGATCGAATGGGTAGGTTGCAATACTTTTTCGAGGGAGATTGCTCTTGTTTCGTTTTCCCTGCAAGAAAATGTGACATGCGTCTTTGCCACAGTTCTCTTAGTCATAATCCAGTACAAATGGAAGTTGCCATCAATGGTGTCTCGGACTAGTGAGCAGGGAAGTGCTAAAGGAAGGAGGTGTTCAAAGCAAACAGAGGAAGTGGTCGAACAATGAAGTCAGAATATTTTCAGTTTTTTCTTTTTTTTAATTCGTTTCATCGTGTGTCCCAAGGGCAGCGAGGTGTTCCTGAGTTCCTGTAGCATCCATTCAAAGAATTGTGTAGTGAAAGAGCATTTTTGAAGATCTCACAGAGGAAACTTGTG
Organism: Lissotriton helveticus; assembly: GCF_964261635.1. Lineage (NCBI taxonomy): Eukaryota > Metazoa > Chordata > Amphibia > Caudata > Salamandridae > Lissotriton > Lissotriton helveticus. The sequence continues at coordinate 1,395,455,097 of NC_136063.1, read as the reverse complement.
CTTTAGCGATTCATTCCTGCACTGAGTTGTTCCCAGTATTGAGATGTTAATCCAGTGATTAGTGGCCTCATGCTTGAAACCCCGTCTAATAAGGGAGATTCTATGGGGGGAGGGAAGGGTGTTTAAGTGGTCTTTCACTCCATAGTGAACACACACCCAGCTGAGCTGGAACACCTGTAACATTTTCCCATCAGCTTTAACTGCAGCCCCTTCCTCATCTGTTTGTTCTTCTTGTTTTTTGCCTCTACAAGGAGTGGACAATGGCAGAGGTCTGTGGATAAGGGCAGAGGTCTGTGGTTTCCTAGGCGCAGCTAATTGACTCAGTGTCGGTGCCAAAGTTACTAAGAGGCCTGACATGTTTTAGCAGAATATTGTGTCTTCAATCTGACAGATTCCTAATGTGTAAGGTAGAGAGACACAATTATTGCTGCGGGAACTATTAAAATGTGTTGAACGTTAGCAGCATTTTCCTGGAGAAAGGAGAAAAAAAACAATGTTTCAAAGAATTATGCATTGCACATTCATGATTGTGTTGCTACCTTGTTTAAAGAGCATTGTTTAGATGTGCATATTCTTTGTGAGAATATGTATGCCAGTAAATCATGTAAAACCTTAATTTGGCTCTCTCCTGATAACAACATGTAGGATTTCTTCCTTCCAGACTGTGATATGTATGTAGGGTGTTTTTGCAGCAGGTGCCCTCTTTTTACAGACAGACTGAACAAAGTGAACACTGAAAGAAGTTCAGACATTTTGCGCCTCATGTACGAGGCCATTGCACCACTGGTGCATCGCTTTTTTTCACGCACCAGCAGGGACATGCGTGGTATCCCTTCCTGCACAAAAACCATCATCCCCGCAATGCAGGCATCCTTGTAATATGACGCAAGTGTGCCTTCTTTGGCGTATGGCAGCCAAATGTGTACAAGCACAGGGGAAAGCACACAGATGCGTTGTATTGTTGTTAATGTGATGCAATCCTGTGCTTTAAAAATGGCACCGCTTGGCACAGCAAAATGGCATGCGGAGCCATGCAATTTTGTTTGTAAACAAGGCCCTTCATTTCTTGGCAGGAATGAAGGATGAGATAATAAGGTATGGCTGCACTGAGTGCAGAGTCAATTACAGTGCCTTTTGTAAGGTATGCTTGGAAGTGTTCCTAGAGGATAGTTCTTGTTATATTGGAGTATGCATGATAGGAAGGTTTCCACAAGTCATCCATGTGTGTGCCTCATCCCTGTGGCCATTGGCACTTCTGCTTTTGTATAGAGGGGTGGTGGGCAAGGGAGCTAAGAACCCCTTTCAAGAGGACTTAGAGTACAGTAGGACTCCCTCATGGAGATTGGATTAGACCACCTGGGACCCAAATGTTGGTGGTCTGGAATTAAGCCAGGATGAAGCCACAGGTGGACATATTCCCTGGGGGGTCATCCTGCTCCCAGCCCAGCTTCAGCAGATGCAAGGCCCGCAAGAGAAATACAATTGAATGACTTCTGGCAGTGTTGGGTCAAAAATGTGTCCTGCGTGGTGTACAGTCATGTTCCCCTGCCCTCCCAACTGTCTGTGGTACACTGTTTCTTTTATTTTGTCCCTAACTTTGTACTAATCCAATGTGTGGGTCCCTTGATGTGAGTGAGGTCCTGGACCAGTCCTGTGACCTTGAGGAGTGGACAAAGCATGCCCTCATTTTGCTTCCAGTGAACTACTGTCCCTTTCATGGGTTTCTCACGTATTGGCGAGGGTGTATCATTTTTTGGGAAACAATAGTTGTGCCTGAACCTTTTTTTCTGTGCCACTGGAGTGGAGACCTATTGGCACATTTGTCTAAAGATCTGCTTTTATGTGCTAACTCAGATCCTAGCAATTACATCCCAAGTGTATGATGTGGGTTTGTGTATGGGACCTGCATGGCATAAGCATTGTGTGTATGTATGAGCGAGCCAAAGTTATGGGGACTCCTGCTCCATTTTGGATACCTCAAGCCTGTTACTGTGCACAAGGTGGGGGTGAGGTTATTTCCCCAGAGAGCAGAAGTATACTGCTGATATTCCTGACGCTCAGGGGAAGAGAACTAGATAGTGAAGTGGTGAGAGAGAAGACAAGGCTCAATTAGAAATGACATTAGGCCTTTTGCTGAGAGGATGTAATACTGACATGTCGTAAATGGTAGAGGTGGAGAATGCAGTCTATGTTGTTCAGGTTGAAAGTGACCCTTTAGGTGAAGCCAGCCATTTGCCTTTCCATAATCATTGTTCTGTGTGGCCGATAATAGCCAGCTGCTTGCAATGGGAAACAGTCGGAGTACCGCGACCTCAGCCATGTGCTTTCCGACATCTCAAGCATAACCACGCTTGCCTTAACCACGCATATGCATGGTTAAGGCAGTGCGTGGTCTAATTGCTGTCTGCAGCAGGGATGGAAACAGGAAGACCTCACCAGGAAGAGAGCCATGGTGAGGTATGTGGGCTGGCTAGGTAGTGTTCTGGGCTGGGGGGTCAGGGTAGTTTCCTAGGCTGGGGGTGGGGGTAGTTTTCTGGCTGCAGGTAGTTTTCTGGGCTGGAGGGGTCAGTAGTAGTTTCCAGGGCTGGAGGGGTCGGGGTAGTTTTTAGGGCTGGGAGGTTGGGGGTACATTTCAGGGCTGGGGGTCTTGGGGTAGTGTACAGGGTGGGGGAGGGACAGGATAGTTTTCAGGGCTGGGGTAGGTCGTTAGTTTTTAAATTAGGGTTTGGGGTATTAGGCCTAATGGCAGTGGAAGGGTTTGGGGTAGTTTTAGGGACAGCGCGGCACGTGAGAGGGTGTCGGGTAGTGTTTGTTAAGGGATAGGGTAGTAGGCCTCAGGGCAGTGGGAGGGGAATGGGTAGTCAGGGTAGTGTTTAGGGCTTAGGAGAGGGTGGGGTAGTTTTTAGGGCTCAGATAATGCTTTTAAATAGGGGTTTGGGTTTTAGGCCTAAGGGCAGTGGACGGGGTTGGGGTAGTTTTAGGGAAAGCAAACACGGGGGAGGGAGGGGGTCGGGGTAAAGTTTGTTAAGGGTTAGGGTCAGTGTGGGGGTTGGGAGGAGGTCAGTGTATTTAGACCTCAGGGAGGTGGGCAGTTAGAGAGTTTGTAGCTTAGGGTGGGGAGAAGGGGGTTGCACTCTTAGCCGTGCATACCCCTTTACCATTCATGCCTTTACCACCAAATTATGTGGTAAAGGCATGCATGGTAAAGGAATGTGCCGTTAAGACACATTCGTGGTTTAGGCTGTGTGGTAGAGGCACACATGGTTTAGCCATGTGTGCCTCTATCAAACAAATGCTTGCATCACACACCTCTTTGCCCCTCTGCTGTGATTTCTCTGGGCTGGAGGCTACCTTGCCATGAGGAGCATCGCTCTCCACAAAAGACTGTGTTGGGAGAGCAGCCTGGAAAGGAAAGTGGACAGAAGATCGGCAATTCCAGCCCAGAGTCACTGGGACTTCAAGTTTCTGTGTTTGTGCCGGTGGACCTCGAATGAAGTCTTTGCTGTCATCTCTCGCTGCAGCCTGCCAGCGCTGACAGAGTTTGCTCCTCCGAACAGGGTGTCTCCATCAGAAATGGGAGAAAGTGAAGAGACATGATGGCAGTTCTCTGCTGGCTATGATTTGAATACAGAGACCCGCAAATGGTGAGACTCTAAAAGGGACGTTCTGAACTGAGCACTATATAAGCTAAACAGGGTTCATTGATACTTGGGCTTTGATTTGTGTTCATTACACACTCTAACCACAGAGGAAACGTGCCTAGCCTTACCGGAGGCAAGACACAAGGGTAAAGGGACGGGGTGGGCTGGTTTCCATGGCACAGTGGCCCTTGTGCCAATTCCTTTATTTGTGCCTGTAAATTAAAGCACTGGGTTATGAGTTTGTGCACTCCCACATTACCTCCATGAGAAGCCTGTGGCTGCTCACCATCACTACCACTGAGTTAAGTACTGAAGGATTTGTACTTGGACCACCTTGCAGAGCCATATTAGATGGGACAGCGGAAGAAGACAACTTCTCCCTCCATAGCAAAGGCCCAGAAGCATCTGTTTGCCTGGGCCTGGATGGGGTCTGATGGGCAGTAAGTGGATGGCACACTTCAGTTTATAATATCAGACTAAAGGAGGCAGCCCAAACACCCTATAGAGATCAGGGCGAACATCTATAACATACAACAATGTCTCTGAGGGTATTAGTTAGTAGTCAATTTAGAGCAGCACAATTAATTGCTAGGAGCAGAAGGAGAAACCAGGGAGACAAAAATTCAATTTGACAACAAAAAATTGAGCTTCGGTAATCATATATATTTGTTATAAATAACTTCATATATTCTGACATGTAGAAAAACAGCAATGTGTTACATTAAATGGCATGTAACCTGTGGGATATATAGAAGATGTTCAGTTTAGAACTGTAAACTTAAATGTGAACAAAAGTGGAAAAATTATGTGAAAAGTATGATAACGAGAACTTGCTACCAGGCAGCATTTTTCAACTGCTATAATGTTAATAAATTTAACACAGAAAGTGGGAAGGGGGAACAGGGCAGGGAGCAGGAGTGTGTGATAAGAGTTTACAGGTGGCACGAATCAAAAAGAAGTGCGTACAAAGTACAAAAAAGAAACTGAGCAGCTCAGCAGCACTGCACAGCTGTCATGTTCTCATAAAAAATATATTATAATTACAGTTGCAATAAAAAAAATGTATATGTGACACAGAGAGCGGTCAGTGAAGCAAAAAAAGGACATGTGGATAGGGAGGATAAAGAGAGAGAGGGCAAGAAAACACATGCTCTCCAATGGAGTGTGCAGTAAGAAATAAACAAATAATCCTCTCTAGTATGACATGGATGGGTATAAATCAACCAATCAGAACAGTGTGAGACAAAAGGCTCCGGGGGTGGACAAACACGAGAATACAGAGAAAAGCCATTGAACCAAGAGCAGACAACTGAGATAGCCATCCAATCACAAACAAGGGACTGACCCAAAGCCCTCTCTACTGATAAGGTATGTATTGAAAACAATCAGTCTGCCTATAGATACCCAAAGCTGTACAGTATACACAATACAACCAATAGCATAAGGTGCAACAGAAATACTTCTATGGGCGGAACCAACACCTACCCTACTTATCATTTAAAAAATTGGTAACACTAGGGCTTGCTGATAGCTGCAATAACAAGCTAGATCTAAAAATGTGGAAACGTTCCACCATCCTAGGGTAGGAGAGGGAATTATGATTTAATATTTAGGTCTCACACAAAACCTTGACTAGTAAAATATGTTCAGTAGAATTATTTGGAAATGTTCTGACTAAACCAATTAACACAAACAATAACCAAGTAAATCATAACCAGAAATTATGAGGAGGCATTATGGTATAGAGGCACCTTCAGACAGTGGCTGCTCCTCCCTTAATACGGAGGGACGTCTCCCCACAGCTCTTTGAGCAGTGTAAAAGAAAAAAGAAAATGATAATAACAGAAGTTATTTCTGTTATTATCATTTTATTTCTAGTAGCAGCAAGGTTGGGCGGGCGGGGCTGGGCTCCTGTGAGTTCAGGAGGAGGAGTGGTTGCTGCACTCCAAAGTGTGCATGACTGCGTGGCCGGCCATCTCGGGCTGGCCATACAGTCATGCGCACTTTACATGTTCTCTACCAGGCTGCATTACACAGCTTGGTGAGGAACATGCCCAGCCTCCTATTCCCTTCTGAGCGCCAAGCCACGGCACTCAGAACAATCACAACACTGCATTTTAGCATTGTGATTGGCTTAAGGGAGGGAGCCTGTGTATTTCCTTGTTCTGGCTGGAGTGACGACGAGGGACAAATGAGGAGAGAAACGTGGCGAGGAGGTAAGTGTTTTTATTTTTTGTTTGTATTTTAAATACCCCACCCCCACAACCCCACTCCCCCACTCTCATTCCCTGGCAGCCGCTACTGCCTTCAGAGCAATGTGATGGTGACAGAAGCAGAAAATGAATGTTTCCATCTCGGAGAAAAAACATTGATAATACACAAAAATCTGGTAATTGTTTATTAGTAGTGGGCTTGAGGTAATTCTTCGTAATAAGTTTTTTATATTGTCAGATTGATCTGGGCCAGTAACAAAGTGCCAAGCCATTTCTTTCATATTTCTCAGGAGCAGCAATATTTTGGAGAATGACTCTTATTACCAGATTTACCACTGTTGCTTGCTGCAACCTATGTCTATTGGGTAAAAGCTGTCAACACATATGTGATAGTTAGCAGGTGGAGCTTCCTATATGCAAGTCACCTCCTTTATTACCAGAGATGTTTGAAATTGCTCAGAGTGGAAACAATGTTTGGTAAACTGGACATTTCATCCTCTTTGCACATTTACTGCCTACTTAATAATGAGAATTGAAGATTGAAGTTTGAGAGATTAATTGGGTCAATAATGTGCACCTCCACCTTACATTCCTAGCCACACACAGGGCCAGATTCACAGAACTAACTTAAGACAAAATACTAAACTTACTACCATTTTGGTATTCACAGAAGGCACTTACTCATTTTGGTATTCACAAAAGGCACTTACTCATTTCGGTATTCACAGAAGTTAGGAGTCCTCACTTTAGGACTCCTAAATGCCTTCTGTGGATACCGAAAATCTTAAAGTTAGGATTTTTCTCAGTTTAGGAGTAGTAAAGTTAGGACTCCTAACTTTAGGACTCCTAATGCCTTCTGTGAAGTCTTAAAGTTAGGATTTTTCTCAGTTTAAGAGTCCTAAAGTTAGGAGTCCTAACTTTTCTACTCCAAACTAAGAAAAATCCTAAATGTAAGACTTTCGGTATTCACAGAAGGCATTTAGGAGTCTTAAAGTTAGGAGTCCTAACTTTACTACTCCTAAACTGACAAAACTTCTAACTTTAAGACTTTCAGTATTCACAGAAGGCATTTAGGAGTCCTAACTTTACTACTCCTAAACTGACTAAAATCCTAACTTTAAGACTTTCGGTATTCACATAAGACATTTGTCTGTGAATACCAAAATGGTAGTAAATTTAGGATTTTGTCTTAAGTTAGTTCTGTGAATCAGGCCCTTACTTTATGTCTCTTGCGCCCATCTTTTGACATATCTGACTTTTCCACTGATAAATCGGGATAGATTCTCTGTTGTTCTCTTGATTGTATTACCACAGAGGATTTATTACCTACCCTACCAGGTTCAAATGTCCAGAAGCTAAACCTATTAAAATTGTGTAACTCAGCTTGACACCCAGTCAATTGATGTCATTTCTACATGCAGATTAGAAGACGCTTTATAAGGAATCTTATTCAATGCTTCAAAGATAGATTTGAGGAGGATTCTCTCGAATATTAGGATTGTTTAAGATATATTTGACAGGCTTTTTCAGTTCGTACAACAATAAAAGATATCAAACAAAAGGTACCTTTGGTCATTGAAAAGTACCACATATTTATATGCACATACAGCTAGATTCATGAAGCAAAATTGCGATCGCAATAGCTGTGAATTAGCTATTGCGTTCGCAATTCCAAAGAAAGGGACTCATGATAGTAAAATATCCAAAATAGCGAATTCGCAACATAAATTTTGCGAGTCCGCAAATAAATTCACAGAATCCGGGAACAAGCCCATTTGCGAATCGGAAATAGCGAAGAACCATTGAATCTGCAAATTTTTATGCGAATTGGCAAATTTACCGCAATCGGCATTCATGAAAAATCGCATTTTGCGAAAACCCTGAAAATCGCTATTTGCGACACGCAATTTAAGGAGAAGCCAAACCAGGTGGTAACCAGTAAAAAAAAGAAGAAAAAAATATTCAAAAAAACGTTAGCAAATTACAAACAGGTGCAGACAAACATGCAGCTGGAGCCTGAGGACTCTCACAATGCCAGGACTCTACATGGTGGTCAGGTGGCGAAGGCTACAGCGAGCAGCACGGAACAGCACGGAACAGACGTAGGATCCAGGAGCGGATATTCCGTGTGCGGGTCACCCTTCTGGGCCAAACCAGGGAGCAAATTTACGCAAAGTACCGCCTAAATGGGGCAATGATCATCAAGCTGATCCAGGACCTAGACCCCCTGATGCAGCACCCAACAAGGAGGACCAATGCCGTTCCCACCCATGTGCAGGTATTGTGCAGCCTGCACCTACTGGCCTCCGGAAGAGTCCAGGGGATAGTCGCTGGTGCAGGGGGGATATCCCAGCCCACCATGTCCCGCTGCCTAAAGAGTTTCCTGGAGGCCATGCTGACCCGGCTACACCACTACATCTCTTTCCCCACCAGCCAACAGGATTTGAATGACAACAAGCTGCAATTTTACAATGTAGCCCAATTTCCACATATAATAGGATGCATTGACTGTACCCACATCCACATCTGCCCACCAGCACAAACGGAATACATGTATCGCAACCGCAAGTCATACCACTCCCTTAACATCCAGATGGTGTGCAATGCAAAGACAATAATCACAGACATAGTGGCACAGTGCCCGGGGAGCACACATGACTCCTTCATATTCCGGCACAGTGGCATTCACACACGACTGGCCATGGGAGACTTTGGTGAAGGACACCTACTGGGTAAGTACACATGCCCCACAATATAACACTGTGATAATGTAGCAGCGCCGCACAGTCACTCACCCTCTGCTCCTATCATTCAGGTGACAGCGGCTACGCTCTCCGTGATTACCTCCTCACACCATACCTCAACCCTGCAACACCACAGCAACCGCGTTACAATGCAGCACACATACGCACAAGAAATTGCATTGAGAGGACATTTGGCCTTTTGGAAAGCAGATTCCGCATACTGCACAAGACTGGTGGGGCCATCAAATACGAGCCAGAGGTCTGCTGCCGCATCGTGGCCGTGTGTGCAATCCTCCACAACATTGCAACCAAGCGCAGGATACCTGTTGACATCTCTGGCAGTGAGTCTGAAGGGGACAACAGACCACCTGCACATGTGTGTCACGCACGCGGCGAGAATCCTGCAGAAGGACACATGCGGCGCAACCAAATCTGCATGAACTATTTCTAGTGCACCCACTCCCCACACCCATTACCTTACTCATGCGTGACAACATTAATAATGACATGAGTCAGATTAAGTTAGTCAGAATTTTAGTAATTGTTACAGCACAATAAACTTGGCATTCTGCTAACTGGTACATGAATGACATATTGCGTCATATGTCTGTCCTTCAGGAGGGCATGCTTGTAGCAGCAGCATGGCCCCTCATGTCAATGATAATGTTCAATGCCGCCTCCGGTCAGATGCTCCCAGCCTCCTTTCCCCATCGTCCTCCTGATTAGGCCGTGAGGCGGCAGAGAGCCTGCTGCTGCGGCGGGGTGCTAGCACCAGAGGAATGGACTGGCTGCTATGGCTGGATGTAGCCTCACTTGTGTCGTCAGCCCCCCCCCTGGCCATGGTCGGCAGCCTGCATGCCCTGGACTGCAGTAGACACATGCTCCAGAGCTCTCGCGACGTCCTGGCAGCACTGGACCATTTGGACCTGCATTGCCAAGGAGCGTCGCGAGAGCTGGGAGGTGGCATTCCCTATAATGTAGTTCAACCGCGTGTACGCCGACAGGCGGGTCAGCAGTTGGCGGTGTCTGCGGCGATTGAGATCCCGCTGCATGTTAATGGCCTGTGTGTTGGCCTCCATAGCAGCTGTCATCCGCTCGATGCGCTCAGACATTACTGCAACATTTCGGGCGGTCTTGTCCAGTTGCATGTGGATGGCCCCGAGATGACGTGCCTGTGTCTGATGCACATGTAGCATCCTGCACTCGATAGATAGCCCACCTGCTTGCACATTTTGTCCCCTACCAGCACTGGCATTGTTTGTGCGCTGACCCCTCACCAGTACGCTGGACTGGCTCCTCACAGCCGCAGGGCGGCGGGTTGGTTGGCAAACTGGAGCTGGTGTTGCATGTCCCACTGGGGACTGTGTGACGGGCAGTGCTACTGCAGCGCATGCTGGCACAGGTGGTGCACTGCCCACAGGGGCAGGTGGTGTGATGAGCGCTGGTGCGGCAGCTTGCACAGATGGTCCGGGCTGTGGGGAGAGATTTGTGTCTCCCTCTGTGTCCTCCGTGATGTCCATGACCAGGCCATCGCTGTCTGTGCTTGGGACTTCTACGCCACCAAGTGGACGTTGATTAGTGACATGTTTCTTACACGTTTAGGCTTCCTACATGCATGCAGACTACCATTCCCTGAGTCGCTGCAGGATTGACTCTCACTAAACATGTCTGGCTTAATGGGGCAAGATGGTAATTGTGGTCAGACTACATGTCCCACAATGCAATAGCGCTTTAGTGGTGTGCTTTGGCTGCATGACTGGGGTTTGATATGGTAGGCTCTGGAGTCATGGACATTGTTAGGGGACAGGGGGTCACAGTCGCATGGCACTTACCTGGTTTGCCTTGGGTGGGTCGGGAGGAGTCAAGCTGTGTCACACCCACGCATGCCTGTGGATTTATTGTGTCCTCCACTCGGTCCTCCAGTGGTGTATTCGGTGGGACAGTGGGCTCCCCTCCACCTGTCGCCACACGCTCCCTCAGCCTCTCCGCTATCTTCTCCTTTGACCTCCCTCTGAGGTCATACCAGCATTTTTTAAGTTCGTCCACGGAGTGCTGGGTCACCCCCACAGAGTTAACTTTAGCGCGGATGCGCAACCATAGCCGGCTTTTATCGGCCTCAGGCACCCTCCTCGAATCTTTCCCAAACAGCCGATTGTAGTCCTTGCAGACTCCTTCTATTAAAAATTCTAACTAAACCAATTAACACAAACAATAACCAAGTAAATCATAACCAGAAATTATGAGGAGGCATTATGGTATAGAGGCACCTTCAGACAGTGGCTGCTCCTCCCTTAATACGGAGGGACGTCTCCCCACAGCTCTTTGAGCAGTGTAAAAGAAAAAAGAAAATGATAATAACAGAAGTTATTTCTGTTATTATCATTTTATTTCTAGTAGCAGCAAGGTTGGGCGAGCGGGGCTGGGCTCCTGTGAGTTCAGGAGGAGGAGTGGTTGCTGCACTCCAAAGTGTGCATGACTGCGTGGCCGGCCATCTCGGGCTGGCCATACAGTCATGCGCACTTTGCATGTTCTCTACCAGGCTGCATTACACAGCTTGGTGAGGAACATGCCCAGCCTCCTATTCCCTTCTGAGCGCCAAGCCACGGCACTCAGAACAATCACAACACTGCATTTTAGCATTGTGATTGGCTTAAGGGAGGGAGCCTGTGTATTTCCTTGTTCTGGCTGGAGTGACGACGAGGGACAAATGAGGAGAGAAACGTGGCGAGGAGGTAAGTGTTTTTATTTTTTGTTTGTATTTTAAATACCCCACCCCCACAACCCCACTCCCCCACTCTCATTCCCTGGCAGCCGCTACTGCCTTCAGAGCAATGTGATGGTGACAGAAGCAGAAAATGAATGTTTCCATCTCGGAGAAAAAACATTGATAATAAACAAAAATCTGGTCATTGTTTATTAGTAGTGGGCTTGAGGTAATTCTTCGTAATAAGTTTCTTATATTGTCAGATTGATCTGGGCCAGTAACAAAGTGCCAAGCCATTTCTTTCATATTTCTCAGGAGCAGCAATATTTTGGAGAATGACTCTTATTACCAGATTTACCACTGTTGCTTGCTGTAACCTATGTCTATTGGGTAAAAGCTGTCAACACATATGTGATAGTTAGCAGGTGGAGCTTCCTATATGCAAGTCACCTCCTTTATTACCAGAGATGTTTGAAATTGCTCAGAGTGGAAACAATGTTTGGTAAACTGGACATTTCATCCTCTTTGCACATTTACTGCCTACTTAATAATGAGAATTGAAGATTGAAGTTTGAGAGATTAATTGGGTCAATAATGTGCACCTCCACCTTACATTCCTAGCCACACACAGGGCCAGATTCACAGAACTAACTTAAGACAAAATACTAAACTTACTACCATTTTGGTATTCACAGAAGGCACTTACTCATTTTGGTATTCACAAAAGGCACTTACTCATTTCGGTATTCACAGAAGTTAGGAGTCCTCACTTTAGGACTCCTAAATGCCTTTGGTGGATACCGAAAATCTTAAAGTTAGGATTTTTCTCAGTTTAGGAGTAGTAAAGTTAGGACTCCTAACTTTAGGACTCCTAATGCCTTCTGTGAAGTCTTAAAGTTAGGATTTTTCTCAGTTTAAGAGTCCTAAAGTTAGGAGTCCTAACTTTTCTACTCCAAACTAAGAAAAATCCTAAATGTAAGACTTTCGGTATTCACAGAAGGCATTTAGGAGTCTTAAAGTTAGGAGTCCTAACTTTACTACTCCTAAACTGACAAAACTTCTAACTTTAAGACTTTCAGTATTCACAGAAGGCATTTAGGAGTCCTAACTTTACTACTCCTAAACTGACTAAAATCCTAACTTTAAGACTTTCGGTATTCATATAAGACATTTGTCTGTGAATACCAAAATGGTAGTAAATTTAGGATTTTGTCTTAAGTTAGTTCTGTGAATCAGGCCCTTACTTTATGTCTCTTGCGCCCATCTTTTGACATATCTGACTTTTCCACTGATAAATCGGGATAGATTCTCTGTTGTTCTCTTGATTGTATTACCACAGAGGATTTATTACCTACCCTACCAGGTTCAAATGTCCAGAAGCTAAACCTATTAAAATTGTGTAACTCAGCTTGACACCCAGTCAATTGATGTCATTTCTACATGCAGATTAGAAGACGCTTTATAAGGAATCTTATTCAATGCTTCAAAGATAGATTTGAGGAGGATTCTCTCGAATATTAGGATTGTTTAAGATATATTTGACAGGCTTTTTCAGTTCGTACAACAATAAAAGGTATCAAACAAAAGGTACCTTTGGTCATTGAAAAGTACCACATATTTATATGCACATACAGCTAGATTCATGAAGCAAAATTGCGATCGCAATAGCTGTGAATTAGCTATTGCGTTCGCAATTCCAAAGAAATGGACTCATGATAGTAAAATATCCAAAATAGCGAATTCGCAACATAAATTTTGCGAGTCCGCAAATAAATTCACAGAATCCGGGAACAAGCCCATTTGCGAATCGGAAATAGCGAAGAACCATTGAATCTGCGAATTTTTATGCGAATTGGCAAATTTACCGCAATCGGCATTCATGAAAAATCGCATTTTGCGAAAACCCTGAAAATCGCTATTTGCGACACGCAATTTAAGGAGAAGCCAAACCAGGTGGTAACCAGTAAAAAAAAGAAAAAAAAAATATTCAAAAAAACGTTAGCAAATTACAAACAGGTGCAGACAAACATGCAGCTGGAGCCTGAGGACTCTCACAATGCCAGGACTCTACATGGTGGTCAGGTGGCGAAGGCTACAGCGAGCAGCACGGAACAGCACGGAGCAGACGTAGGATCCAGGAGCGGATATTCCGTGTGCGGGTCACCCTTCTGGGCCAAACCAGGGAGCAAATTTACGCAAAGTACCGCCTAAATGGGGCAATGATCATCAAGCTGATCCAGGACCTAGACCCCCTGATGCAGCACCCAACAAGGAGGACCAATGCCGTTCCCACCCATGTGCAGGTATTGTGCAGCCTGCACCTACTGGCCTCCGGAAGAGTCCAGGGGATAGTCGCTGGTGCAGGGGGGATATCCCAGCCCACCATGTCCCGCTGCCTAAAGAGTTTCCTGGAGGCCATGCTGACCCGGCTACACCACTACATCTCTTTCCCCACCAGCCAACAGGATTTGAATGACAACAAGCTGCAATTTTACAATGTAGCCCAATTTCCACATATAATAGGATGCATTGACTGTACCCACATCCACATCTGCCCACCAGCACAAACGGAATACATGTATCGCAACCGCAAGTCATACCACTCCCTTAACATCCAGATGGTGTGCAATGCAAAGACAATAATCACAGACATAGTGGCACAGTACCCGGGGAGCACACATGACTCCTTCATATTCCGGCACAGTGGCATTCACACACGACTGGCCAGGGGAGACTTTGGTGAAGGACACCTACTGGGTAAGTACACATGCCCCACAATATAACACTGTGATAATGTAGCAGCGCCGCACAGTCACTCACCCTCTGCTCCTATCATTCAGGTGACAGCGGCTACGCTCTCCGTGATTACCTCCTCACACCATACCTCAACCCTGCAACACCACAGCAACGGCGTTACAATGCAGCACACATACGCACAAGAAATTGCATTGAGAGGACATTTGGCCTTTTGGAAAGCAGATTCCGCATACTGCACAAGACTGGTGGGGCCATCAAATACGAGCCAGAGGTCTGCTGCCGCATCGTGGCCGTGTGTGCAATCCTCCACAACATTGCAACCAAGCGCAGGATACCTGTTGACATCTCTGGCAGTGAGTCTGAAGGGGACAACAGACCACCTGCACATGTGTGTCACGCACGCGGCGAGAATCCTGCAGAAGGACACATGCGGCGCAACCAAATCTGCATGAACTATTTCCAGTGCACCCACTCCCCACACCCATTACCTTACTCATGCGTGACAACATTAATAATGACATGAGTCAGATTAAGTTAGTCAGAATTTTAGTAATTGTTACAGCACAATAAACTTGGCATTCTGCTAACTGGTACATGAATGACATATTGCGTCATATGTCTGTCCTTCAGGAGGGCATGCTTGTAGCAGCAGCATGGCCCCTCATGTCAATGATAATGTTCAATGCCGCCTCCGGTCAGATGCTCCCAGCCTCCTTTCCCCATCGTCCTCCTGATTAGGCCGTGAGGCGGCAGAGAGCCTGCTGCTGCGGCGGGGTGCTAGCACCAGAGGAATGGACTGGCTGCTATGGCTGGATGTAGCCTCACTTGTGTCGTCAGCCCCCCCCCTGGCCATGGTCGGCAGCCTGCATGCCCTGGACTGCAGTAGACACATGCTCCAGAGCTCTCGCGACGTCCTGGCAGCACTGGACCATTTGGACCTGCATTGCCAAGGAGCGTCGCGAGAGCTGGGAGGTAGCATTCCCTATAATGTAGTTCAACCGCGTGTACGCCGACAGGCGGGTCAGCAGTTGGCGGTGTCTGCGGCGATTGAGATCCCGCTGCATGTTAATGGCCTGTGTGTTGGCCTCCATAGCAGCTGTCATCCGCTCCATACGCTCAGACATTACTGCAACATTTCGGGCGGTCTTGTCCAGTTGCATGTGGATGGCCCCGAGATGACGTGCCTGTGTCTGATGCACATGTAGCATCCTGCACTCGATAGATAGCCCACCTGCTTGCACATTTTGTCCCCTACCAGCACTGGCATTGTTTGTGCGCTGACCCCTCACCAGTACGCTGGACTGGCTCCTCACAGCCGCAGGGCGGCGGGTTGGTTGGCAAACTGGAGCTGGTGTTGCATGTCTCACTGGGGACTGTGTGACGGGCAGTGCTACTGCAGCGCATGCTGGCACAGGTGTGGCACTGGCCACAGGGGCAGGTGGTGTGATGAGCGCTGGTGCGGCAGCTTGCACAGATGGTCCGGGCTGTGGGGAGAGATTTGTGTCTCCCTCTGTGTCCTCCGTGATGTCCATGACCAGGCCATCGCTGTCTGTGCTTGGGACTTCTACGCCACCAAGTGGACGTTGATTAGTGACATGTTTCTTACACGTTTAGGCTTCCTACATGCATGCAGACTACCATTCCCTGAGTCGCTGCAGGATTGACTCTCACTAAACATGTCTGGCTTAATGGGGCAAGATGGTAATTGTGGTCAGACTACATGTCCCACAATGCAATAGCGCTTTAGTGGTGTGCTTTGGCTGCATGACTGGGGTTTGATATGGTAGGCTCTGGAGTCATGGACATTGTTAGGGGACAGGGGGTCACAGTCGCATGGCACTTACCTGGTGTGCCTTGGGTGGGTCGGGAGGAGTCAAGCTGTGTCACACCCACGCATGCCTGTGGATTTATTGTGTCCTCAACTCGGTCCTCCAGTGGTGTATTCGGTGGGACAGTGGGCTCCCCTCCACCTGTCGCCACACGCTCCCCCAGCCTCTCCGCTATCTTCTCCTTTGACCTCCCTCTGAGGTCATACCAGCATTTTTTAAGTTCGTCCACGGAGTGCTGGGTCACCCCCACAGAGTTAACTTTAGCGCGGATGCGCAACCATAGCCGGCTTTTATCGGCCTCAGGCACCCTCCTCGAATCTTTCCCAAACAGCCGATTGTAGTCCTTGCAGACTCCTTCTATTAAAAATTCTAGCTCTTGCTCAGAAAATTTGATTTTTCTTTTCCTCCCACTAGCAGATCCAGCTGCAGCTTCCTCAGACATGCTTGCCACTGGGGTGTCTCCTGCACAACTACTGTAGGCACACTGGAGGGGACCTCTGATGGTGATGCTTCCTGTTCAGGCTCTCACTGCTGAATGAGGGTGGAACCTGCCTACTTCCTGGTAGTGATGTCATCACTGTGCTCAAGATGCGACTTCCCGTTTTTGCGATCTCGCACTTAGCGAGATCACAATTTGCGATATCGCTAATTGCAAAATCGCAATTTCTAAACGGGTATCGGCCGATTATGCGAATATTTACCGATCTTCGGGGACTCGCAATCGGCGATTGTGGCCGATTGTGAATCGCTTTTTTTCGCAAATATTCCTGAATGCCAATCTGCGATTTCTTAATTGCGATTCGCTTTTTCTCGCAATTTAGGAATCGCAGATTGGGACATTGATGAATCTAGCTGATAGTGCACAGTCATATTCAGTTATAGTCCATACAGTTTGAACATTAGGACTTTGGCATCAGTGAATAAGATCATCCACATGCAAGATTATGTTTTACCTGGCTAGACCACGGCTCTTCAGTCATCACTGGTTTCCCAGACATTTTCCTTTAAAATTTCATGACTTTTTAATATCAGTCTAAGCCCTGAGTTAGATGCCATGAATGGGTAATTGTCCTGAACCATAGAAAATTTACCCAACACCAGTTAAGACCTCTCTCAGCTTCACTCCTAAACGAGGATTAACAGCGTCTTGTCACATATTCTCTTGGTAAAGGGCACCGTCTAACATGATAGAATCCTTATTAATACTGCAAATAGATATAATATTCCTTCATATATAGAGGAAACCTGCTTATGAAATGTTTATGAAATGGTATAATACAAAATATTTGTACTAAGCTATCATTCTTGAATGTGCACTTTTATATAGGCCTCACAGCCCTTTTCTTATGACATTTGCTCACAGCTTAGCAGATGTTTATTAGAATATTTTGCCTAGGACCAGCAACTTGCTTAGAATGTGCTGACTTCAGAGTTGTGCTTCATTCAGTTCCCTCATCCCATGTGTGGTATTTTACCCTAATACAATGAGACTTGATTTGATTGTTATAATAAATAATGATAAGACATTTGATGTATTCTTTATTATTATTATTATATTTAAGTTTATAAAGCACGCAGCTGAGGAAAAGTCAGCCCATAACGCACCTGATGCCCAGGCTGCTGGCGCAGGACGCCTCTTAGTTTCCATCTTGAACAATTACCAAATAAAGAGACGGGCGCTGGAAGCAGGAAGACAAGAATAGAGTTTTATTTCTCATGAGGAGAGCCTGTCATTTCGGACACTCGCATAGTGTCTTCAGGAGGTGCTCTACCAAGTTCTCTGAGGCTTCGTCTTTTATACACATGTTTATGATGCACAAACATTCCTTATTACAATAAAGACGCTTTGAAGTAGAAAAAGGCATGCTTGGAATCCCAGCTTCAGGCCTATTCCCATACCAGTCGCTCAGATGTCATCCTCCCCTCCTGAATGTAACAAGAGAGATTGTGATCTCTCAGCCGGACATTCTTACAGGACACGAGGGCAGGAGGGGATGATCAGGTCAAAGGTTGGTCAGGTGATAAGGTCGGACACTTCGGTTGGCGTATCACGGTTTTGTTATGCTGGGCAGGGAAAAGGGGGATGTACATCCACGAGGCTTGGTCTTAGGACTTGGGACCGGGTCGAGAGGCCAAGTGCAGCCGGGGGGGTTGTCAGCTGAGGGGAAGGGTGTTCTTGGGAGGAAATGGGGGGTGTGGGTCAAGCAGGAGTGCTACTTCTAGAGCAGGGTCACGCAGAGGGAGAGGGTCTTGTGGCTGATGCATGAGCAGTGCGCGCGGGGAGGGGTGCCGGGGACAGATGGGCAGAGAGGCCATGGTGTCTAAAATGGCTGTCGTGTACGTGTGTGCATGGGTCTATGCTGGCGGGATAACACAGTCAGTGTTTAGCGATATCCGTTCTGCTTACAACAAGGGGTACAGTGAACACAAATGAACGCCGCTTATGTACATATACATTGCCATTTTCAACAGTCGCCGCTTTTTTTACATAAGCTAGTTCAGTTCTAAACAGTCGATACGATTGGCGGAATGCGGTACATATGATTTTTCATTTGTTGGGTTATTCATACAAGTCTAGAGATCGGCATAATACTTAGTTGGAGTCAATCAGAAAAAATGTTCCGAAACATTATAGAATCAAGTCCAGACTTTCTCTCCGGTGACATTAACATACAGTAAAAGTACTCTGATACCTTCGGGTCTTATCAGTGCAATAAGAGACTTTTGGAAAACTAAATACATGAGTGACCGATGAAACATTTTTGAAAGCAATGCAAAATTGTTGAAGGAGGGATTCAATTCGATACAAGCACTTAGTCAAGGGGTGGGTAGAAAGTTCAGGAAGGGGGTTTTCGTCACAATGTCTTTTTAACAGAGTCCGTCTTCCTTTGTTGGCTCTGTTGAGCACCGGCGGTGGAGCTATAGGTCCAGCTGGTATTCATCCTTACGCGTTGCAGGGTGCGATCAGTCCTCTGCTGTTAGATCACAGTCCTGTTTCCTAACTGATCTTCTTAGGGGTGCCTCATGCTGGGCACCTGCGTGTCTTTCTTCTTTTGTGGCAAAAACCTTATTCTATAGTCAAAAGTTATGCGAAAAGGGTGATGTAGTTGAATAATCAAGGGAAGAGAGGGCGGAGTGGGATCAGATCTTTGAGCACACCAAGGGACCACAAGGAGCATAGGATGGCGAGCAGGCAGGCCCATCAGTCGGGCGAAGAGGGACGGGGACTTCAGGCACGAGTGGGTCAGCAAATCGAGGGCTTCAAGGCGGCCCTTCATTCCTTCATCTGCCGAGTTTGAGAATGGTGCCTCGTCCCGCGTCTCGTTGCTCTGTGGCTCCACCTTTGGCTGAGGTCACACGTGCTCCATGATCTGTGGCCAGGCTGTGCGTCACGTCCAGCTCCTCTCCTCCGGTGATTGTATCTTTGAATGGGTACAAAACAAGTTTTAGAAAAACTGGCAGGAGAAGACATTTATACATCTCAATTCCGTCCCCAATCCTATGTGGGTGTGTGATAAGTTCATCGGTCATAGTCAGAAGTCATCACTTATGGAGTATGTAAGAGGGCATTACCATTGAATTCATAAACCTGTTTGGCGTTCATTCGTGACGTATGTGGAGAGAAATTGGACCTTTATACGCAGTGTATTATATCAAACTCAAAATCGAGTCCTTATGTAGAGACTCGCCCTTTTTCCTTTTAACCCAAGTATCGACAATCTTACATTTCCCTTCGGGGTCGGCTAACTCTTGCAAGCAGGAGCGTTATCGTCAGGAAGAAGGAGGAGGGGGGGCAGATGTTAAACATGCCTTTCTTGGGGAATGACCGTTAATCAAGGTCATCAATTACGCTTCGAGGGTAGCTGACATGAAGCTGGGGTTAATCGGGGGAAGCGGGGACGCTTTGGACAGGGAGCTGGGGTCAATCGGGAGAATCGGGGGGCACTTTGGACATCCGTACTTAAGTGCAGAGGGGTGAGGTAATCTGGGCAGTGGGAATTGTATTTCTAACGAGCTGGAAAACAGAAGACCATTGACGTTATAGCCCCCCTATGAAAAGGCCAGATTAGGGGACATCAGTCGTCTTACCTGTCCTTTCCTTCATTACCAACTCGGGTTCTATCGTTTTGCAGAAAGGAGAGGTAGTAATATGGCAAGTCACAATCGTTTTAGTTCCTGTCAATTTTGCCGAACACCTTTGTTGTTCGAGGAGACCCAATTAGGTTTTGTGCCGGGGGGGGCACAGCGCTACCATACATGGGAGGAGGGACCAAGGGGGCTTTAGAGAGAGAGAGAGAGAGAGAGAGAGAGAGAGAGAGAGAGAGAGAGAGAGAGAGAGAGAGAGAGAGAGAGAGAGATGGAGAGAGAGAGAGAGAGAGCGAGAGCGCACTCTAAATGGTCCATTCGGTACACGTATGACATGGAGAGAGAAAGAGAGAGAGAGAGAGAGAGAGAGAGAGAGAGAGAGAGACGTGTACAATAATGGGTCATTCAGTGCGCGCACAACACAGAACAACAGGGGTTAGGTAATACGGAAACACAGGCAGAGAGATGACGTAGATCCATACATTACGTACACACATACTCAGGTGAGGGAGACAGTACATGTATTATATACAAAAATCCAAGACAAGACATATAACCGTTATTGGCCATAATGATCTCTTCTTGTATGCTGCGCATCCTTAGCATCCTAAGCTCTTTTTACCCTTTTCTTTCCTTTTATTGTCGGCTGCCTTTACTGGTCTTTGTGGTTGTACACACTTACGCCTTTGGCAACCAGTCAAGAACTAACCTGGTCGGGCTGATGTGCTTCCAGGCTGAGGCAACAGTGGGTGTCAGTTTGGGAGAACAATAGGGCAGCTCTGAGTTTCCGGTCCATGAGGGTGTGGAAAGGATGTAGTAATTTCTAAACACTGACAACATTCCTAGTCCTCCAAACGGAGGGTACTAGAGTAAACCTCACCTCAGAATATTCTTTTAAACTTTCCCTATTTAGTTAAGTGTAGAATGCTTAATCATAAGTGCACGTCATTTTTGGTTGTATTATTCGGGGTGCCAAGCGAAGTCACATTTTGTATTTTTTTTTTTTCATTTCAGGCTGTCCTTTCAAGCGCTAAGTTCAGGGTATTGTTCGCTCATCGTGTGTAGGTACCATAATCAAACCCCTTTTTCCCCATCTCTTCGTCCGCTAGATCACCATTTTCTTTTTCGTATTTTAATCGACGTTCCAATGTGACCTGCAGAAAGAGGGAAAAAGAAGGGGGGCGGGGGCAGCATTTAAAAACACATCAGCGCGCATAAACCCGAAAAGGCTTTTACTTACTACATACTCGGCCTATCTCCACGGAACGCAGTCCTTGCCAACTCGGCATTTAAGCCCAGATGGACCTTTTAGTGTGGGAGAGATGATTGTCGGAAGCCGGTGGATAGCATAGGTCACCCAGGTGTGATATTACGGATCGTATGTAGGGAGGCCAGGTGGCACTCCTTCGGGGCGACTTAGGGGTATTTTTAGCACAATTTTCCTGATACAGGTAGCATATAAAGTATAGGCTGAATTCCAGGGTCTTTTAGCGGTTGCTTTAGGCTGTACAAAAATGTGCAAAGTACATACAACAAAAACCTGGACCATTCATATTTGCAATATTTCTGCGTACTACACCTTTTTTTTTAACCCTTAACTAATCGAGCTGAGCCATTTCACCTGTAATTCAGTTATATCGGAAACAGTGGTTATTTATTCGAAACTCACCAATTTACACGTGACAACTACGTACGTTTCTCTCCAAAAATCTTTAATAAAAAATGTCGGTGCATAGATACAGGCCTACAACCCCGTGGGCCGGCCAGAACTGTACAGGTGGGGATACTTATTAGTGGAAAACCTAATGGAGTCGGCGGTCGTTGATTTCATAATAAAAGTGCAACAAGTGCAATAAAATCATATCGAAACTTCAGTGTGAGCAAGTATCATAAGTGTTGAAATTTGAACTTTCAATAATCATGATGCGCCAAACTTAACAACAATTCATTGTCCGAAGGATCAATCAGCACCCATCTCACTTCAATTCATTGTCCAAACACATAATCAGTACCCATCCCATATCAATTCATTGTTTTTAAAAACTGTATACATATTTTATGACATCAAGGCTGAGCAATCGGGGTACAACAAAGAGTTGAAAGTTTCATTTGTACCAGCGCCATTTTGGGTGCAGCCAGTCAGATCCAGGCATAGTCAAAACCTCTACCAACTCGTGGTTGGCCCAGAGCCTCTTTCGGCAGTCCAAAGGTTCCGTTAAAGGGCAACAGAAAGGATCGGCAGTATGAACCATCAGTCAAAAGAGGGGGGAGGGAGGCAACATTTTTCCCTACCGGGTCATACTGGGTTTTTCACCGGAACTGATCCGAACTGTAGTCTGCAGGATTTTAGTCATTCAAATTGAGGCTGGCGTCAGCATGGGAGCGCCGACGTCCTGCGGCTACATTTTCATCGTTCCGCGGGCAATCATGGCAGTCATTCCCCATCGGGGGTATCTGCGGGAGTCGGGGACCCCCGCGGCTCCTATAGAATCTTCAAGGTCGAGGAGAACTTTTATGATGGTGGGACTCGTTTCTTAATCAACAAGCAACCAGGCCATTCCTTCATGCTGGGCCCGCTCTTGCAGGGTCGACCGCCATTTTGAGAGTTCGGCAGCTACCGGCAATCGCGGGGTCAAATGAGCAGACGGGCTTCAACCTGTCGGGCGAGGCGTCGCAGCACCGCCACAGTGGACGAACCCTTTGCCGGGTGCGAGGAGCGTTGGGGGTGCAGCTGGGGAGCCTGTCACCTGGGGAGGTGGGCGAGGCTCGTTCGCGCCGCCTCTCCCTCCCGGTGCACCCCACGGCGTCTCGCTTGACATTTGTTATGGCCGGACCAGGTGATGAGGACGAGGGGGGGGGTCGGAGGCATGTGCAAGACATCCCCCCCCCAGTGTTGTCGCAGCCATTATTGAAGAAGTGGGGACGCCTGGCAGTTTCGGGCCGGGCCTACAGCCGATGGCGGCCGGACGCTTCTTCACCCCGGCCCCAGGAACGGGTCCCTTGGGTCATCCGGAGGACAGGTCTTGGCGCGTGGTGCCGCCTTCGGGCTATTCGTGTAGTGGTCCCTCCACCACAGGCCGCACCTGACGGTTTTTGTAGACTTTAAAACGCCCAAAAACTACTAGAAAGTAGCCCAAAGTAGCCCAACATTGCTACTTTGGGGAAGGAAGGACTGGAACGGCGTCAGGCAGACGGCGAAATGCATTGTGGGTTTCGTTTGTTGTTGCAGCCGTTTGTCATGTAAATAGTTGCTTTGAATGTTTTTTTTGTTAAAAAAAATAAAACGTGTTCACCTGTTACTTCGCTATAGTGTTGTATATTTTCTATTATTCGCCTAAGGTTTGTCGTTAATTGGGCGGGGTGGGTGGTGGAGCCAAGCTGTGTCGAAGTCATAGCGTTGAGTTCGGCTTTCCTCACCAGTTTCATATCTCCTGAGGGGTTGTTCCCTATGTTTCTATTTCAGCGAGGTTGAAAAAGAGATCTCGTCAGCTGCCTACTGATTTCACTCGATTCCTTTTCTTTTCCCTAATGATTTTTATATATATATATATATTTTTTCTCTTATTTGCTAGCACGATACAGCGGCTAATCCGCATTTCTTTTTTATATTTGTCCTTTTGTATTAGGGGTGCCCTCCTGGCCGAGCCAGATGACCTACCTCTAATAAATGGTCCGGGTGGAACTGGTTTACCAATCAGTGGGGAGTAGATAGGCATGACAGATTACAACGGGGGACAAAGGTCCGCATTACCTACCCTTCATTACTTGCAAAGACTAGACAGAACATTTCTATTCCACGTTATTTGCAAACAGAGAATGCCTCAAAAAGAACTATTCCTTGAACAATAAATGTCCAGACAATCAATCAATCAGTGGGGAGAAAAACAGGCATGACGGATTACAACGGGGACAAAAGTCTGGATTACCTATCCTTCACTATCTGCAAAGGGGGTGGCAGAATATTTCTATTCCTCCCTGTTTGTAGACAGGGAATATCTCAAAGAGCAATAATCGATAAAAATCGATAACAAACAATCAATGGGGAGAAAGATAGGCATGACGGATTACAACGGGGACAAAAGTCTGCATTACCTACCCTTCACTATCTGCAAAGGGAGACAGAATATTCCTATTCTTCCCCGTTCGTAGACAGCGAATGTCTCAAAGAGCAACAGAGCAACCAATCAATCAGTGGGGAGAAAAATAGGCATGACGGATTACAACGGGGGACAAAAGTCTGCATTACCTATCCTTCACTATTTGCAAAGAGAGAGGAACGTTCCTATTCGTCGCTGTTTGCAAACAGAGAATGTCTCAAAGAGAACCAATACTTCAAGTAGCAACCGAGGCTAAATTAACCAATCAATGAACAATACCAGTATTTTAAATACTGATTCCAGAACAATCAATCAATCAATCAATCAGATGGATAAAGCCATCCTACCAATTGGACGTAAAGACGTCCTACTTAACCTTACCCGGACCGGACCATGTGGGCAATTCTTCGCCTTCCTTTTTCCAGCGCCCCATCGTTCTCTTTCTCCATGTTTTTACCGCAGCATTCCTGTGGGATGCCAGTCAGGACAGTAGGTCACTTGAGAGAGAGGTCCGTTCAGAATTGGTGAAGTTCATTCAATCGGCAGCCGGACGAGGGCCCTCTCAAGGCAGGTATACTCCAATCGTTTAGATGTTCACCCCATCGTCTGGACCTCTCTTACCGGACCTTATGTCGCTGATGGACCCCGCGTTGGGGCGCCAATTGAGGAAAAGTCAGCCCATAACGCACCTGATGCCCAGGCTGCTGGCGCAGGACGCCTCTTAGTTTCCATCTTGAACAATTACCAAATAAAGAGACGGGCGCTGGAAGCAGGAAGACAAGAATAGAGTTTTATTTCTCATGAGGAGAGCCTGTCATTTCGGACACTCGCATAGTGTCTTCAGGAGGTGCTCTACCAAGTTCTCTGAGGCTTCGTCTTTTATACACATGTTTATGATGCATAAACATTCCTTATTACAATAAAGACGCTTTGAAGTAGAAAATGGCATGCTTGGAATCCCAGCTTCAGGCCTATTCCCATACCAGTCGCTCAGATGTCATCCTCTCCTCCTGAATGTAACAAGAGAGATTGTGATCTCTCAGCCGGACATTCCTACAGGACACGAGGGCAGGAGGGGATGATCAGGTCAAAGGTTGGTCAGGTGATAAGGTCGGACACTTTGGTTGGTGTATCACGGTTTTGTTATGCTGGGCAGGGAAAAGGGGGATGTACATCCACGAGGCTTGGTCTTAGGACTTGGGACCGGGTCGAGAGGCCAAGGGCAGCCGGGGGGGTTGTCAGCTGAGGGGAAGGGTGTTCTTGGGAGGAAATGGGGGGTGTGGGTCAAACAGGAGTGCTACTTCTAGAGCAGGGTCACGCAGAGGGAGAGGGTCTTGTGGCTGATGCATGAGCAGTGCGCGCGGGGAGGGGTGCCGGGGACAGATGGGCAGAGAGGCCATGGTGTCTAAAATGGCTGTCGTGTACGTGTGTGCATGGGTCTATGCTGGCGGGATAACACAGTCAGTGTTTAGCGATATCCGTTCTGCTTACAACAAGGGGTACAGTGAACACAAATGAACGCCGCTTATGTACATATACATTGCCATTTTCAACACAGCTACCCGGTGGTTTCCCGGCGCTAAGGACCAAATTAAGGGGAAGAGCAGACTGAAGAATAAGGAAGGCAGTTACTGGTTAAATAACCAGGTTTTAACCTCTCTGCGGAACTTGAGATAGCAAGATTCAGTACGCAGAGATAAGGGAAGAGAGTTCCAGAGGGAGGGAGCCAGGCAGGAGAAGGAACGACCACCCATTCTGGCTCTTTTAACTCTGGGAACCTGGAACCTATGCTGATTGGATGAACGAAGAGTACGGGTGGACAGTACTGCCGAACCAAAGTACTGAGGTAGGGTGGAGCCCGACCTGCATTGATTCTGTGCATAAAGCAGAGGGCCTTGAATTTCGTGCGGCTTTCAATACGGAGCCAGTGCAGGTTACGTAGAGAATTAGAGGTGGAGGATTTATTAGGAAGTTTACAGAGCAGCCGAACCGCCATGTTCTGGACTGTCTGTAATTTACGGGTCACCTCTTTGCAAGCCCCCAGGAGAAGAATGTTGCCGTAGTCCAGTCTAGAGGTGATTAAGGCCTGGACTACGGTTTTCTTTGTCTCCTGAGGAAGCATCCATATGATCTTTCTGAGCCACTTGATGATGGTGATGCAGGTAGAGGAGGTTTTAACCGCGTGGTGCTTCATGAATAACTGGTCATCAAAAATGATGCCAAGATTACGTGCTGTTCTCGAGGGAACGGGGAGGGTGCCCATTTGCGTGGGCCAATGTTGGGGCCCCCACAGAGTAGTATTATGGCCAAACAAAAGGAGCTCTGTTTTCCCCCCGTTCAATTTTAATTTATTTTCGTACATCCACGCGGCGATGTTACTAAGCCCTTCGCAGAGGGAAGAGGGGGAAGAGCGAGGTCCCGTTGAGAGAGAGTAGATGATCTGAGTATCATCGGCATTGAGTAAATGGTGAGCCCAGCTTGCTCCGCAATAGTAGCCAAAGATCTGACATACAAGTTAAAAAGTAGAGGGCTCAAAATGGAGCCCTGATGGACACCATAAGCCGATTTATAGATTTGAGAGGCTGATGAAGAGGAGAATACTTGAAAGGTACGGTCTGAGAGAAAACTAGCAAGCCAGTTGAGGGCTGAGCCGGTATTATCAGAATAGTATTGTTAGTTTGCCTCCGCATCTCTGACAAGCTTTGTCTGGACATCGAAACTCATAGAGCATCTTTTAGCTTAGGTAAGAAGGTTCTCATGAGAATGTTCCCCTGTGAAACAAAGTTTTGAAATAAAGTCTAACACTATAGCAGCATGAATGTTTACAGTGGGAATCGGGAGAAGAGACATCGGAAGTTGATGACACCATCGAATGAGCGGTTACCATTGGCTGGAAGAGCTGACGACTAACAGAGTTTTGATACAATATTGTATGATTTTATAATGAGTGTTCCTAACAAGTTGAGGAAGAGAGACTGTGCCAGGTTCCTGACCCAAACCTATCTCCCTTGCCTTGCGACTCTTGCCCTGGAAAGTTGATCTTTTTCTTTTTACCGACAGCTACTGCTAAAGGTGACACTTCTTTTTATCTAATTACCCTTTTCTGATCAATGCTACTGCTGAGATCATTCTATCATTGACGGTTGCTACTGCAGATGTAGGGAACTCGGCTGAGTTTCCAGAATGACTCTTTTATGGGAAGTTCTTTTATTATCACTCTTACTCTTTTCTGAAAAAGGAATCTTCATGGGTTCTACTTAGAATAGGTTAGGTCCCTTAGCTAGTTAGGTGGCATTTTCCTTTATGGAACACCGTGTATTGATTTATGCTGTCACTAATTAATCTTTGCTCATATTTCTGTAAACCGACTAATCTGAATAAGATGACAAACAATACGAATCTTTTAAAATAAATAAAGGCGTGGAAATCTTCACCAACCTCTCATCATTGACTGAACATTTTAAATTCTTCTGTTGATGATGTATGGATAGTTTATGTTTTATTCTAGCTCCATTCAGAAACTGTGGCAAACGTCCATTGACCTTTTCAAGAGCAATCAGGATTTCCCCAGGACCAATTCTGGAAGTTGGGTGTTTGATCTTAAAAACCATACTTGGCTAATCCTCTGGCTCCCCGCGGGAAACAACCTTTACAACGCAGTCATTACATCGCACTACCTTTACATAGCAGTCATTACATCGCAACATCCTTTACATCGCAGGTCATTACAACGCAGCCATTACATTGCATGTCACTACAACGCATGTCATTACAATGCATGTCACTACAATGCAGGCATTACATCGCAAGTCATTACAACACCTACCATTAAAACGCATAGTACCCTTACACTATCCAACACTTACCCTACTGTTGCATTCACTGGAGTTAGAATAGTAATTTTTACCCCTACACTATCCAACACTTATCCTACTGTTGCACTCACTGGAATTAAAATAGTTATTTTTACCCCTACACTATCCAACACTTACCCTACTGTTGCACTCACTGGAGTTAGAATAGTAATTATTACCCCTATACTATCCAACACTTACCTTAAATGCAATGTAATGGTATGCATTGTAATGGTATGCGTTGTAAAGGTATAATGTGATGTAATGGAATGCGTTGTTAAGGTAGTTTCTGAAAATACGATGTAGTGGCATGCTATGTAAAAGAATGCGTTGTAAAGGATGTTGCGATGTAAAAACTGCGTTGTAAAGGCATGCATTGTAAATGTATGCATTGTAACGTCATACATTGGCTCCCGCACCTGTGCGTGGGCTGTCACATTACAACTGAATCCCTTTCTTTGAATAGGGAGGCACAGGGAGCTACTTTGCAAGAGATACTTTTCTTTGCTGAGCAGAGATACCAAGAAATAAAAGTTATTTATTTTAATGTAGCACTTAGCTTTCAGACTGAACATATCTATCTATCTATTCATCTATCTATCTACCTGGTCGTCTGTCTATCTATTTATCTATCTATAGGTCTGTTTGTCTGTTTTACTAACCAACTTTTCGGTATAAAAAGAGAATGTTTACATAAACATATTGACACAAAACATAACAATATATAAGTATGCATATGTATGTAGTACAATTATATATGTGTGCACACATTCAATCATTTTCAAATATATTGTGTATAAGTATATGTGCCAGACACCTCGTCAGGGGTAGTAAGCGCTATATAAATAAAATTACAATACGTACATTTATGGAGATGGGCAAACAGCCCGTTTCACATGCACAAATTTGAATGCAAATGGTGACATTGCTTTAATGTGGTAAACCTATGAGAAACCAAGTTCCCTATACAAACTCTTGCATGCCTGAATACAGATGAGGAGAGGAATGAAAGGAACTCGTTGCTCTAATGATTGCGCGCCAAAAATCCAAATTCCTCATTTGTTTAGCCCGAAAATCCCTTGCACATTCCCACAAACTACTTCCTTTTCACTCTTCTAAGGAAACGTCCCTCTATTTTCTTAATGAAGAGAATGAGTTCACAGGGTTTTTTTCTTCTTCTTCCCATGAATGGATGGCAGGCACCTGGGAGTTATGAATTTTAAAGTGATCATTTTCTTTCAGGCCCTCGCAGGACAATGAGGAACTCCTTTTGACTCACTTTCAGAGCTTTGAGAGGCTCTCAGATCAGCCACATTCCAAGCAGACTGGAGTCAGATCAGAGCTGGGCTGAGCAGCAGAGAGGGTCTCCCAGAGAAAGACGAGGAGCAGATGGCCACGGCCGCGCTCTCCTCCCCCCTTTCAGGCTGCAAGGCCACGGCCGCGCTCTCCTCCCCCCTTTCAGGCTGCAATGGGCGGCAATGTGGGAACGCGCTCTCCCGGCATTGCCCATTGACTGCTGAATGGGACCACCACATGCCACCAGCCCGTAGGTATGAACCTCTGTTAACAGATGGTGAGATCATTATAAGCAATTAATTCCTTTAATGTATCACTGGGAACATGCCGGAAGATGCATGACGCAAGCGGGCAAAGAAAAGCGGACTCCACGCTTCTTTGGCGGGAAACCGGCCGGGCTCATCCCTGCGCGGTGGGAATCTGGTGCTCGCAGGCCTTTGAGAGCCGGACCCGGCCGCTCTTGAAATGAGGAGCAGAGGAATGTTTTGTGTAACGGAACCGGCTCTCCCTTTCGATTGGCTGCGATTAATAACAGATTTCCACACGTACTCGAGCCAAAAAAACAATGGGAAAATCCGTAATTCTCGTATGCCATTGCCAGCACGTCTGGTCAGCCACAGACGATGTGGGTAGACATACAGCATGCCCATAGGGACGCCGGTTACTTTTCATTGGTGGTCCAAAGACATAATTTTTCATTTTTGTTTTTGTTCACTTGAGGACAGTTCTAAAAAAAAACAGTGTGTAGACAGCCGCTATTATTGTTATTTATGGTAGCAACTTTATGTAACGTAATACAACGGGTTACACATTTCTCCGGGTGAATCCACAGACATCACATTCACAAGCTAGATTCTAATGTGACATGCTAAATTCTACTCGTTGATTTTACAATGAGGGGCATATTTACAACTTCTGGTGCATCTCTGCTAATCAGCAGGGATACGCCAGAACAGTTGCGACACGCCAATCCACCCGTGCGCCACCACTGATGCGCCGCATTTACAATGCGGCGCACCGTGGTGCACGGATGAGCAGATGCGTGTCGCATCCCCCGGGCAGAAAGGGGGCGCATTGCTGGAGTCGCGTCGCAAGCGCGATGCAGCTCCAGCAAGGCTCGGGGTGCCCCTATGCCTAACATGCTGCATCAATCCTTACGCCTGCTTCAAGCAGGCGCAGGGATTTGTCGCAGCTTGGCCGTAAAAGTGACTGAGTGAAATCTTGTAGATTACACTCAGCCACTTTTCAGGGGCGTATCTGTGCCGGAACGCCCATATGTGGCTCAGGGCTTTCTCCCAGACCAGATGCGCCACGTTGTAAATACCCCGAAGCATGGTGCTGGTTTTGCGCCGCCAGCGCAAATGTGGCGCATGGGGCTTGTAAATCTGCCCCTATGTATTTTTCTTATGTTGTGTCATATGTTGCTAACAAGCTCTTGCATAGGGATTACTAACAGAACGTTTTCGTGGAGATTGCCATGGACGGAAGGCCCCTTATATATAAATAGAACTAAAAACACCTTTGACATATTTTCTTGTTGTGGAAAACATTCCATCACGTTGTATATTTCTTGGCTCCCTTCCGAAGCCGTAAAGCTGAAGACATGGATAAAGACAATGCAGGAATCTATTCGCATATTCTGATTTCAGTTCTATTTTTCCTCAGAATTAAGACTCTCAAGTCGTGCTCTTGTTCTTGAAATTTACATTAACAATACAATAGCTTGCCTGAGTGAACTGCAGAGAGTAGGTAACCTTGAAGCAAATTCTCTTAATTGAGCAGATCTGGCTCTAATTCAATAAACTTACCCACAAAGAAATAAAATGTGAATTAATCATTACAAAACATTGTTTTCCCTTCTTTATTTCGATAGCTAATTATACTTCTCCTAACTTCCTGCTCTATATTTGAATGCCCTAGCTTTCAATTATTTTTCACCTGGGCTTGCAATGGTACATTTGCATCTTTTGCTTTTTAGCTAGGTTTTTGCTTTACGCTTGCCTGTAATACAATTTCCACTGGAGTCCACTTGCATACGATAATACTGCACTTACCAACACCAGCACAATTGGAAGCTTCTTGGTGTTCCTGTAAATTGTGCACTACTGTGTGTCCCGGGTTCACCAGCCCATTTGCATGTATATGCCTCTCATAAATAATTTAAAACCATTATTGTCTAAGCACCCACAGGAAAAATTTTACAATGTGAATGTATGAAATCATCTTCAGCATTACTCACCCAATCAGCATCCTCATCCATGTTTACTGAAGTTCAGGAAAGCTATAAAAAACTGTCTGCCCAAAGATTAGTTGTACTTTCCGATTTTATTCCCAGTTAACCACAGGTGCCAGCACCAAGAGACCACATTGGAGTGATGGTTGTGCTGCATGTAAATGGATATAAATATGCTGCTTGGACATTAAATACCTGTAAAAAAACAAGAGAATTGAGCCGTTTCGCAAAACAGGAAAGGTTTGTTTAACACCTTCAGTGCGCGCGACGGCCAACGGCCGTCGCGAGCACTACCTCGGTAGTGCTGCGCACGTCCTTTGGCTGATGCAGCCCCACCCACCTAATAGAACTCCCGCACCATGGCGGGATCTGCACTGCAGTAAAGGAGTTAATTAAACAATGCAGCCGGGAGCACAGGCATAGGGTCTGAGGATAGTCTCAATTTACAATCAATCTAACATAACATAGACTTTTATGCAGTACATCGAATGCAGTAAAAAGGATTTAGGTGATCCTTTCTTGGTGATGAATGTGTACCCCTGTCTTTGGAGACATAACTTAAGGTACTGTTCCTCATTCTAAGCATTTCCCATCTGGTGATATGAAGCCAGTGGGCATTGGCTTTCATCTGCACAGCGAAGGGTAAGGACCCTTCCACCGATACTTGTGAGTCAGAGAACTGTCTAAATTCTTCTGGAATGTCCTTGTACTGAGCCCAGCCAAAATAATCTGTTGTTCTTTTTACACAAGTCTGATGAAGTAAGGTTGTCTTCTTCCATTGTGGGTGCTGGTGCAAGTCTGACAGTTCTTCTCCGGGAATGACCAGGGTAGGGGTGTGTATGGTTACAAGGGAACAAAGTCTGTGCTATCCCGGCACAAGCTGAGTGTAGGGAAACTCACCACACTGCCAGTACATATCCATCATCATGGAGGTGTCCAATTGCATATCTGGAATTTAGAGGATTGTGCCACAGTTTTCATTTGTACCCAGTGGAAGCATTCCTTTTCCTCTGAAACATAAGGAATACAGTGTACTTTTCCGTACAATTAGGGGTTGCCCCTTCCCTTCTAGTCAAACATATCCACCCAGCTCGACATCCCAAATGTCCTGACATGGGGTGTCAATGCTTTCATTCAACCCTCCCCCACGAGATCCATTTTCTTTTGGATAATCGAGCTGGATGTTCCAACACAGCAACTCCATGTCGGGGGTCCACTTGTTGTTAAAGAGGACTGCTCCAGATACACTAAGGGCCACCCTTGGACCACAAATGGAGGCAGGAGCAGATCTTTTTGTGCATTGAGTTCGGGGATTTGCTTCCTCCAAGAATCTTTTCTCTGGGAAGGTTCGGGCCAAACAGTATCCTTCCCTATGGCACCCTTTCTGTGCATCCTGTCCAGCTCAGTTTAAATATCGCTAGGCTCGGTAAAAAGGTAGAGTCATTGGGTTGGTCTCATAACGGGTCAGATTCACTGCTACTCTGTTGGGTTCTACCTTGTTGGGCTGTTTTTGGCCATGATTCTGCATAGATATGAGTAGAAAGTATTTTGCTTTTTCAGGGGCTACCTTTTTGGGACAAGTAAAGTGTATCTGCGCCTACTGCAAGAAGTATCAGTGAACAGACGTAATGCGACCTGGCTGATGGCTTAGAGCCCAGGGCGGTCATGTGCTGACACCACATGTTGTGTAAAAGGGCTCTATGTAATGCATGTAATATGCTAGTGTTTGGGTTGGTATAATTCTACGTAACGTGGGACAGATTCCTATGCAAACGCTGTGACAGTTTCTGAACAGACTCCATTTGGCCAGGTGGCTCTTTGGCAGCAAATATGTGCAGCAGCACCCAAACAAGACAGAGGATATGTAAAAATGCAATTATACATAACTTGTAATTGAACATTGGAGGCCTTTGACATGGATCTAGTGGGATGGCTGTGGTTCTCTAGTTATCGGGTGTTTTCATTCAACAGTTCAATCAAAAAGTTCACAGTGCTGTTTGTAAGTTTGATTCACACACTTTAGATCTGCGTTGGGGTGATGACGTGGCAGCTGAAAGGTGGTGCACTTGGAAGTTTGATTGCAGATCTGTTGGATAAGACCTTGGTTCACTTGTTAATCCAGAAAAACATTGCATGTGCGTTGGTTTACTGATAGTTTCTTCAGGGTTCCTGTATCTTCTTCAGGGGTGTTTTGTCCACACTCCATTTATGCAATTTTTTGGGATGGAGCACTAGAAGGTGGCCCGGTCATGGTATCTTTTTGATGGTTAAAGCTTAAAGGTGGCTTCTGGATAATCTGACGTATTAATCTATTTTATGAGCCTTTGTACCTAACTGAGTGCTTGTATTAGTGTTTTATGAAGTAATATAGCGATCATAGGGATGGATCGTATCCGTTGTTATCTAGGGTTTTATGGGCGTCACCAGTTTCCGGAAACCCTGTCTCTCCTGATGTGTGCCTAGGGGCACATCAGTGAGGGTTACTTTCAACCTACATGTGTGCGGGACTGAATGAGAAGGGGTCTGTTGCTGTTAAGTGTTGGTGTTGGTTGCAATGTGCCCTGAGATCACATACATCTCGGCATACGGTGTGCAACGTGGCCCTTTCTTGTGGCACCAGATATTTTGGTCCCACCATTTCTTTGGAGGCTTTTTTTTTCTTGGGCTAACTCTGAGCTACTTTTGTTGGGCTTTGGGTGCTTCCCTAGATCTTGCACGATCTGCTATTTCACTTATCATGAGGTAGAGGGGGTCGGAAAGTAATACCTTGGCTACCATGTACCCCTGATTGCTGTCTTGTGGTGTCTGAGGTCGGTGCTTAGTGCTTTTTCCGGATGATGTGCGAGGCCTCATATAGGGGAGTGCATTATGTGTTCTACTCTTGCCTGGAGCTGTGGTGGACTTTGCAGCCTCCACTCTCCCAGGCTCTCCCCCTCCCTCGGACCACATCTTCTTAGTTGTGGTTGGATCTGTGGTTGCTGCCTTGTGGCGTGCTCCTGTTGCTTATTATGGATGGACTCCGACAAGACGGAAGTCCTCATCTTGGGATCTTCGCCCTCCGCCTGGGACGACTCCTGGTGGCCCCCTGCCCTGGGCAGCGCACCCAAACCAACAGACCACGCACGCAACCTGGGCTTCATCCTGGACTCCTCCCTCTCCATGACCAGACAAGTCAACGCCGTCTCCTCGTCATGCTTCAACATCCTACGCATGCTACGTAAGATCTTCCGGTGGATCCCCACCGAGACCAGGAAGACGGTCACCCAGGCCCTCGTCACCAGCCGACTGGACTACGGCAACTCCCTCTACGCCGGAACCACTGCCAAACTCCAGAAGAGACTCCAGCGAATCCAGAACGCCTCAGCAAGACTCATCCTGGACATCCCCCGACACAGCCACATCTCCGGACACCTGAGAGACCTGCACTGGCTCCCGGTCAACAAGAGAATCACGTTCCGACTCCTCACCCACGCACACAAAGCCCTTCACAACCAAGTCCCAAGATACCTCAACAACCGCCTCAACTTCTACACTCCCGCTCGCCAGCTTCGATCAACCAACCACGCCCTCGCCGCCGTCCCCCGCATCCGAAGATCCACCACAGGAGGAAGGTCCTTCTCCTACCTGGCCGCCAAGACGTGGAACTCCCTCCCGACCCACCTCCGCCTGACCCAAGACCACCTCGCCTTCAGGAAGCAGCTCAAGACCTGGCTGTTCGAGCAGTAGCAGACCTTCCCTCCCCAAGCGCCTTGAGACCCTCCGGGTGAGTAGCGCGCTATATAAATGACTGATTGATTGATTGATTGAGGGGTATGGCATGGTGACCATCGGATATTTGAAAAACCCAAAGGAAAGAACAGAAAACATCACCAACTCATAAGAACATGGGGAGCTCAGGGCAAAGGCCAAGAACCCCGGCCGAATTTTGCGTAGGGATGATGACTGGACCGGGATTGCCTCACGATTCCGGGACATCTGGCTAACCCTACAAACCTCTCAACCAACTCAGAGCTTTCCGGGCACTCACAACTTATTGACTCTTGTGCCTGTGCTGTGGCAGTTATAGGATCTTCACTGTCCCAGGTGTACAGGAATCCTGGATCCCCCCAACTGAGGACAGCTTAGTTTTAGAACTAAAAGGGGGCCTTTATTTGAAAGGAGGCTTCTAGTTTTTGGGGGCGCTGTTGGAACTTCACGCCATGAAGGAAACATGGGCCCCAGACCTAATGCCTGAGAATGGGGATCTTTCGACTAGGTTATTGGAACCCTCCCCTATTGACTTTGGATGCGGGAACCTGGGTGCCTGCTTTTTAAGTACTTGGACTGGGAGACTCCTCACCTCCCTCATTAAACGGCCCTTCCCCTGGGAGATAGCCAACCAACCCTGCCCTGGGGGATCAGCAGCAGAGTAGAGCCTTAGTTCCCACAGCCGCCCTTAATGGCGAATTTTAGTGAGGATGCCGGATCGGCAGAACCAAGGTCTTTAGTACCGGTCATTCCCCTCAGTTCAGTGGGCTAGCAGGTGGCAGAATGGCTGTACAAAGGTCTCGCCTTCCTCTCTGGTCATTTTCTCCCTTGGGGTCAGTCTTTCTATATTGTGCGTTTGGGTGGAGTAGTGTACGTCTTCATTGCTGATCCCCTCATGCCTTCTCAAAGGTGACATCCTGTTTTTTCTATGCCTTGGTTGGGTCAGCACCAGGCTACCCTGGTCCCTGTTTCCCCGGTCAGCCCCTCTCCTTCGTTGAAAATTTGGTGAGGCTTGGATCCCAGCCAGAGGCCTCTCATCTAACTCTACCTCTGACTCTTCCCAGATCGGTGCCCTGTGCCTATCCCCGCTTTCCTCATGTGGGGGGTGTGCTGCTCTGTGTTCTAACTGTGCTTCCTGGTTGCGAGCTCTTTATCTTTCTCTCCTTAGCTCACGCTTTTCTTCTACATTCTGTCTAGGTTGCCTCCTTCACTTGCTGTTGCGCTGATCTTTTCGGTCGGCCTTTTCCCTCAAATTCGCTCTCTGTTGTTTTCTCAGCTACATAAGCAAAAGACACACAATTGATTGACGGAATACAGAACAAATCAAAACATTTACCCCCAGTCAAGAGATTGTGGTTAAATCCATCATTCTTTTGCTCACCAAGCCACCACAGTTTAGACTTGGCCATATGCAAATCAGTCTTGACCTTGTGCCTCATGGGAACAGTCCAGCACGAACTGCCAAGCCAGGTCCTCCCTGGACTGAAAACAAGTATCCTAGGACCGGTTTCGGGGTTTCGCCCCTGATCCGCCATGATAGCTTGGTTCCAGTGGAACAGTGAGCCCGAGACCCACGTCTGGCCATACCTGGCTCACTTAGGGCGAGTAAGCAAAAGACACACAATTGATGAACGCAATGCAGAACAAATCAAAACATTCACCCCCAGTCAAGAGATCTGGGTTAAATCTATCATTCTTTAGCTCACCATGCCACCCCAGTTTAGACCTGGACATATGCAAATCAGTCTTGACCCTGTGCCTCATGGGAACAGTCCAGCCCTAACTGCCAAGCCAGGTCCTCCCTGGATCGTAAACAAGCATCCTAGAACCGGTTTTGGGATTTCACCCCTGATCAGCCAGGATAGCTTTATTCCAGTGGCACAGTGAGCCCAGGACTCATGTCTGGGCATACCTGGCGCACTAAGCGCGAGAAAGCAAAAGACACACAATTGATGGACAGAATGCAGAACAAATCAAAACATTTACCCCCAGTCAAGAGATGGATTTAGGCCCAGATCTCTGTACTGGGGTGAATGTATGACATTGTTCTGCATTCTGTCCATCAATTGTTCTTTTTGCATTTGACACCCCGAGGTGGATGGGTATGCCCAGATGTGTGTCCCGTGATCTCCATGCCATTGGAGTCAAGCTATCCTGGCTGAGGAGGGCTGAAAGCCCGAAACCAGTCCTAGGATGCTTGTTTCCAGTCCAGGGAGGACCTGGCCTGGCAGTTCGGGCTGGACTGTTCCCATTGGGCGCAGGGTCAAGACTGATTTGCATATGGCTGGGTCCCAAACTGGAATGGCATGGTAAGCAAAAAACTATGGATTTAGGGCCAGATCTCTGTACTGGGGTGAATGTATGACATTGTTCTGCATTCTGTCCATCAATTGTTCTTTTTGCAATCCTCAGCTACATAGGCAAGTCCTGTAGCTTCACCCTCGTCATCAGATCATAGGGGACTGGGCCCCCTTCCTCACTATTGCTAGCTGTATCACTGTCTAGAAGTGCTACAAACCTCCCTGTCACTCGTGTGTGCTTGTTTAAATTAGTGAGGGTGCGTGTTTTACGCACCGCTGGAGTTTTATGTGTCGGGCGCGACAGAGGGGGTATCGAACTTCTGAGAGCTGCTCTGTTTCTGCCTGGGTCTGATGCCCTGTTAATCTTTCATGCCTGGGCCTAACTGCTTGTTGTTCGGTGGGGGGCCCACTGACTTCTTCAACTGGAGGATTAGAGTATCCGAATGTGGGAGATCACCTCCATACCTGCATATGGTGGGGGAGGTGCTGATGCCTTGTTTGCTATGTGTAATGCTGGACTGTCGATCTGGGCTTTCTTGAAGAAGGTCCATAGTTCTAATAAGTCCTCTCTCTTATCTTTATTTTGACCTTTGTATTTGGTTTGTATGTATGTTCTCATGTGTTCAAGTATGCTAGTGTTGAAAGTTCCCTTCTTTGGCCAGGGAAATGTATGTGCCTCCCTGTTTGCATGCCATTCATGGCAAACCTCATTATGTTTTTTGGCCTATGTCAGGATCAAGGTTTGCATGTGTTTTAATGGTGTCTTCTTGATAAGTTTGGTAGTTTTAGATGACAAGATACCTTCACTTCTTAGTTTTAGGGACTCTCTGGTTTTGATCTGAATTGTGGGGAAATATATACATGGTTTACTGCTTCTAATTATGTAACTACAAGCTCAGCGCTATGTACCGATGCATCAAAAATCAACATGAAAATTTCATGAACACAAATAACAATGCACATGAAGGGTTGCAACATAGAAAAAATGCAATTTGTCAATGAAAAGAGTATCGGAACGATATTGACTCCTGGCATCTATTACGGTTGGTGAGAAATAGAAGCATCTTCATATGAAACATTGGTTCATAGACAAAAACACAATACTTAACCTCATCACTGCGGCGCGAATTCCGGCACAGTGCTGAACATTCCGATCCCGGGGGTGGTCATGACGGCTCCTGGCCGTCATCAGCACATGCCCACCGTGACTCATGATGGCCGGGAGCCGTCATGAGCATGGAAGAGGTTAAGATAAAACACAGTATGCAGTAATTTAACAGTATTTGGATTTTCAGATGTAGGGGGCTAAGATTACAGATTCGGTAAATTTACAGAATCGGTATTTACCGATTCTGTAAATTTACAGAATCGGTAATTTGAAATGTAGGTGGCACTGAAAACAGTGCCACAGGACCTTAGAAATTCGTTATTTACCATCAAATACTATTTGATGATAAATAATGAATTCCTGTGTACATGCACATCTGTGCATGTACACCTGTGCCATGTGGCACACATACATGCCCTGACGGCATGTATGTGTGTCACATGGCACACAAGCCGGAATCAGGGGTGCAACAGGGTGTCAAAGTGACACCCTGTCCCCCTTATAAATTCGGTAATTTTGCAGAATCGGTATTTACCGATTCGGTAATAGACATTGGTTCCTATGGGCCTCATACATGCCCTCAGGGCATGTATGTGTGCCATATGGCACAGGTGTACATGCACAGATGTACATGTACACAGGAATGTTACAGATTCAGTAATAAAATCGGAAAAAATACCTACATAGCATTTACCGATTTGCAAATACCGAATCGGTAAAATTCGGTATTTACGAATCGGTAAATGCCATTTACCTACATCGGGCCCCTATATCATGCCCGGTGGTCCAAGCGACCAACACCTAAAAAACTGACAGAGAACAAATTATGACTGTGTCAAAAACAAATAATTAGCCTGCTCCTAGCGCGCTATCCTGTGACAAGGGGAATATATGTACATATGCAGGACTAATTGAGCATGATAGTCTGTCTCTGGGACAAAGATAACAGCAGCTCACATAAAAAAGGAAAAACTCGAGAACCACAGGCCCCTCTTGGCCAAACATAAGTTACACCTAATCTCCCAGGTCCAAATCCTTTGCCCTAAATGTCCGAATACCACACTGTATCACACACAGGGGCTAAGCGTACTATCTGTGTCATGCCCATTAGTGTCACACCCAGCAGAAAAAGCATACCATCTGTGTTACCCTCAGTCGTCCAGGCGACCAACACCTCTCACTTCTTTGAGATAACAACGGGTTGCACTGAGAAATACAATAAATATTCAACTTTCCTAGCATGTTGACTATCGAAAAAAAGGTGACTTCCTCTGGATCTCTTCCAAGGCTACCTTGCAACTACTCAGCTAGGACATATAAAATAGGTAATATGCAGAATTTGTCAGTGGCTGGGTGCTCAGGTTATTTTCTCCCTAGTTTGCCATATGCTTTCCTAAGGTTCCGATGTAGTCTCTTACCCTCTGTGACGGCTGCTTCAGGATGGACATCCATCCCGTGGATTCAGCAGAATTTCCAATCAATTGTGGTGTCTGCTCACCTTCCTTGTTGCGCAAATGTGAATCCATCCGGAAGGTGTCCCCTTCCTTTGGTTGCAAACAGGTTCGAGGTACCAATCAGCTCCGATGGTGGCTTGCTAAAATGTTGCTTGAACATGAAATTCTTTGAAAAAACACAAGAGACAAGAGTAGTTTGGCAAAACAGAAACAGTTTGTTTAATTAAACAATGTGGCCGAGAGAACAGTCACTGGTATAGCGTCCGAGGACTTTCTCAATTTACAATTGGTGTAACATATACTTTTATACAGTTTATCAAATGCAATAAAATGGTTTTAGTGATCCTTTTTTGGTAAGGAATGAGTAACCCTGTCTTTGGAGCCATGAATTAAGGTATTGGATGAGGAATCCAGGTGGGCTTTGACCTTACGTGGACACAATGCGGCCAGTGGGTAATGTGTCCAGATTTCCGGCATCTGGAGCGCGTGATCACTGCGTGTACTGTGTGCGCTTTGTCTTGATTGGCTAAGTGTTCCTAACTTCATGTTTCATCTGACTGTATGGTGTTTTTGGGAACGCACACACCCCTCCAGCCTTGTGTGCGTTATTGGTGCCAATCTCCCTGGACCATTATGGTTTTGCTGCACCTATCTGTGGGAGTGATCTGGGATTTCTTGTCTGTGCATTTGTCTGCTGGTTATGTGTAACCCGAACTCTGATCTGTCGATCAGAGACCTCGGGCATGGGTCTCAGGACCTTCCAAACCACGTATTTCTGAGTCGGGGTCGATGGGGAGTTCACAACGGGCGAATTCGTCAATAAAGAAGCTATTTCGTTTATATACATGAATGTATCGGTATTCATATTGACATCGACTTTTTCAATATTAACAAATAAATAAATAAACAAAAAACAACCAAATAAATATCTGTTCCTAAAATTTATAACAGTATGGAGTCCAAAAATCACTTAATTCATATCTTTCCTTATTAGGGCAGAACATGTTTGGGCCACTGCTCGATAAATTGTTTAAAAAGTCATCTGAGGATTGCAAGATCTTGCAACCTTTGAGGGGTTATTTTGAGATCCTGTTCCTTCCTGCTTCAGCAACAGCCATCACAGATGCCACACAGGGACTTTGGTAGACACCTCACTTTTGGGAGGGCCTGTGGTCATGGAGACACATATGTTGCATTTAATCCCCTTTGTGCATCAGCCCCTGAATGCCTAAACCATGACAGTCTACAGAAAGGGCAATTAGGTAGAAAGTTTCAAAACCTCTTAGCAAATTGGAAGACTTTTATCTAAGATCAATGGGTATTGCAAGTGGTAGAATATGGCTACAAAAGAGAGTTTCAGTCCCCCCACAGAGAGACACATTTCTGGTCCAATAATCGGCCTACAGACATGGAGAAAATAAAGGCCCCCGATCAAAGGAGTATCTTCACTAGTAAAAGGGGGCAGTAGTACTAGTGCCTTGCCAACAACAGTGCGGAAACATCTGCTTAATCCTTTTCATGGTGCTGAAGCCCTCGATGGCTCTGCGGTCAGTTCTGTGCTTAAAATGTATGATCAGATATGTAGCGATGGAGCAATTCACATTGGTGGTTTTATAAGTAGTAATCCTATTTTTAAACCCCAGAGATTTTATGTTGAATTTAGACCTATAAGACACTTATTTGTATGTGCCAGTAAATCCAGTATCTCTGAAGTTCCTTAATTCTGCAGTGGGTAAGGTTCATTATTGGTTCTCTCCCCTACTGTTAG